>NC_061111.1:234906033-234991850 GCF_002878395.1 Capsicum annuum | reverse complement strand
CCAAGTAATTAATCCTGCTAAGGCATTAACTTATGAAATAGGGGTTGATAATCCTATTTTCTTGTCACTACTCTCTTTTCCGAACAACAATCTTTCTTTCGAACAAGTTGCGATTTAAGGCATATCCTCTATTTTGCAACCATGACAATTCAAGATAAGCGAAGAGAGTATGATATAAATAAGTCAATGCATAATGAATTCAAAACCCAAAGTAATAGATTGTATGCTACAAGGCTTCCATAACCCTAACTAATAAACTTAGCTACTCATGAATAAAACGAAAATCATCATAAATATATTCATCATACCAAAAACTAGAAAACGATCTTGGTGTGCGAATGGTGAAAGTAAGAGAGAAGAAATGGTTTTGTCTCTCGCCACCCTAAGCCGCTATTCTCCTCTCTCTGAATAATACAGAATAATTGAATAATGAATAAAAATTCAGCATTAAGCCTTTTAATAATCTTTTCTCTCATAATTGCCTTCTAGGTCACTGAACTAATTATAAATGATAAACTAGTCTTGGACATAGTTTTTAGGTGCTACATTTGGTCCAGATTGTAGTTTCTAGGCGTCACATTTGGTCCAGGTTGCTACTCTCTCTTGTGTCATATGCCATCTGCATTCCATAGTTCCATAATATCCTCATCTACCTCATTAATACCTGAAATCATGCTAATTACATCGATTAGCTCAATTACGTAGAAGTAGAGTAAAAACATAAGAAACTAGGCATTTTGTTCTCTAAACATAGCTAAAATATGGATAAATTATGGTGCTTAGGCGTATAAATACACCCAAGATCACATACCCTCTTTATCACCATTGGAAATATCATGAACAAAAAGAGGTTTGAGAAAGGTGTTCCACAAGTCAACTTCAAATAAAGGATTCTCATGCATGCACTTACTACTAGTTTCAAAATCTCCACTAGGCATATGTCCAACATAAGAAACACATAGAGAAAAAGTTGATGGAATTTGTAATCACGTATCACCTTCTCTTTCACAAGAGTAGTCTTCACATACATCCAAACCATCACGGGAAGCCCAAGGACCATGATCAAAATCATCTTCACATGGACAATCATAATTCGGGTTTTCTAAACATTCTAGCGAATCAAGATCATCTTCACCCGGTTGATCATTTTGCTCACCCTCACTAGTTAAGTTATAAGTGCTAGCACTAGATGGACACAAATCATTCTCACGAGGAGAATCAATTTCGTCATCTCAAGGATCAACTAGTGTTTGCGTGCCTACAATTAGATTTTGGTCCTCATGCAACCTAAAAATATTAAGAGTATCACAAAGGGAAAACTCAAGCACCTCTACCCTAGGCAAAGTCACAACTATACCCACTTGGCTTCTACTAGCTACAACACAGCATTCTAAGTTCATAGGAGAGTAGGGGATAGGGTTTTTACCTCATAGCTCACATGAGCTATGGCCTTCCTCTTGAAGTGTGTTCGAGCAGCCCACTTTCTCCCTTTGACCTACCATATGATCCAACCTTTCATTTGTCATAGCTAGGTCTCAGGACATAGTGTCAAGGTAGGCCAAAATGGCATAGGTGGCATTGTTGTCCATGGGTTGAGAGGTTTGAAGCTGCGGGTTCCCTTGTAGTTGTACCTAAAAAAGAAAAGAACAAGCCTAAAAAACAAAACACAAGTTAGTTCGAAACAACCTCACCATACTCTCACACACTTGATCGTCGCATACTTGGATTTACAAGTGTTGAAAGTCGGCTTGTACTTCGTGAGTGATTGAGGGATGAGTCTATATTTACCTGGAATAGATTTTCATTTGATTTGACTCAAAGAAAATTTGTTTACGGACTTGAACCAACAAGATAAAATGAATTCACAAAAGAAAAAAGCACACAACAAACGCTAAACAAATGAACGAACATAAAGACTAACTAACAATCTAGTAGATGAGTACTAGTTTGCCAATTAGTATTGGAACCAAAAAAATTGAAATTAAGGAACAACAAAAAGAAAATATGAAATATGAAATTTGAGCTTAAATATGTTACGTGAACAGTAAACGATAATGTGGCAGCCACGTATTGGTTGCAGTTCTTTAACAATTTATTTTCCAAAGTTGGTAGTCTTGGTCAATTTTTTAATTTGGGAATTGGTGGAATTGGTTAAGGAGGGAAAAATAAGTCTTGGAATCCTCTTTCAATTTTCAAAAAGGAAGACTTCACTTTTTTTGTTCTCTCCTTAAAACATGGCCCTTAATTTATGGAAAGTTGTTGGTAAGTGGTTGTTAAAGTCTTTACTGGTTGAGGAGTCTTTCAAGACTAACAGACTTACACCTTTTTCCTCCAACCTTTTAGATCTAACATCCACTTTTATTTCAATAAAGGATGAAGATTGGTGAAGAACTCCAAGAA
The DNA here is from genome assembly GCF_002878395.1 of Capsicum annuum. Classification (NCBI taxonomy): domain Eukaryota; kingdom Viridiplantae; phylum Streptophyta; class Magnoliopsida; order Solanales; family Solanaceae; genus Capsicum; species Capsicum annuum. The sequence continues at coordinate 234,989,450 of NC_061111.1, read as the reverse complement.
CACCAAGAACACAAACTTTTGAATCTTGGAGTCTAAGGTTCAAGTTTGTCTCACACTTCAATCAACACTTTCTCAAGTTCCACCTTTCAACAACAACTTCAACAACAGGTTATTAGGCCACCAATTTATAACAACATCTAAAGCCAAGCTTAAGAAAAACAAAGCGAAACCACATGGCCAAAAATAGTGCACCACAATAGTGTTCCAACAATAATGGGCCAAGTTTATGTTCACAATAATAACATCAAAATACAAGCTCAAATCAAGATATAGACTCAATGTGTTAGTGAGGAACAAAACTAACACTTAGATACAACAAATACAAGTAAAAATATCGGTCAATATAGAACAAAAACATAATTTTCATCCAAGAATACAAAATGGACAGATTGCTCTCTTTTCTAAAATTTTTAGTTTTCAACTTTTTTTCTTTTTTTTTTTATTTTTCAACTTTCAAGCCTAAGATTGATCTTGTTAGAAAAAAATAAAAGATGGCTTGGATACCAAATGATACAACAAATACAAGTAATACACGAAAACACACTCCAAAAATAGTCCACTAATTCATGAACCGAGGACCCTTTTGAAGACCACTCTCGGATTCGACAAATAGAACAACAATACAAGAAACAAGGGTGTATTTGACACCAAATCAGCCACCACAAACTAAAAAAGATATTAACAAGATAAAAATATGAAGAACAAGATGATCAATAACACAATGGAAACAACAATACACGTTTTTGAGTAGAACTACAACAAAGAGTGCAAGAAATGTAAAGATAGATAGTGAGACATAAATTATTACAAGAACTAAGAACTAGGGTGTGTATTAAAAACCTAAAACCTTAGAAACATGTAATAATAACACCTACACTCTTCGTGGACACAAGACGAACCTCACTTGTTCAAGCACCCAACGTTTCAAGCCATGAATCCAACACGAGTGATTCCACACTCAAGTTGAAACCTAGGTTCGACTTTGCCTCGAAGGAGAGAAACTTGGTGTTTAAAAAGTCATAAATTACTTACAACTATCATGAATAATCTAAGACTAAATGACCTAAAATATTTTATTTATAGTAGGTTATAAAAATAGTGTAAAATGTCCAAAAGGCCCCTTAGTCAAATCCTTCACTTTGGATATACTATAAAATATTAAAATTTATTTTAATTGATATTAGAATATCAATTTTCATGTGATTAAAAAATTATTTAATTTAGACTATGTAATTCAACAATGGAGTCAATATTTTTATTATTCTTAAAAGAAATCAAAATATATAAATAAACATAATAATTAGTCAAATAAATTTAATGTGTAATATATTCATAAATACAAAATATATTTATATAGTATAGTTTTTTAAATAAAATATGTGAAGATTTGTCATAAAATAATAAGTAGTGGAAGTTGTGAATGTTATTATAAATGGTATTAAAAATATTGTGAATATGCATGGATGTGAAAAGTGATTATAAAAGTCGTCTGTGGGGGTACTTTTGTCATTTTAATTATTTTAAACAAGGATAACTTATCATGGTATTACTATACCACTATAAGGGAGGGATAACTTATGCCAGTACTAATTAATAATCCCCGAATAAGTAATCCGAAGTTGTACAACCAAACAAGCAATTGTGAAGTATTAAAATTTCATCCGGGGATTATACTCTTATCCCTCACACCAAATTATCCCTAAGAGTATTATAACTCAACCCTCCAAACAATGACAACCAGCACCAGTACATCTCTTACCTAAGTTCTGAAACATTCACGTATCAATAACTTATTGTTATCCTTTGAAACCATAACTATTCATTTCATAGTGTTGGGTAGGGTTGTCATTACTGGTGGACCTAATTAAGAAGTTTTTATAGAATATAATCATATTTGAAGATTTATTTAATAACTTTCTTTTAATAGGTTTAGTAAATAGATTAGTCAAATTCATTTAACTCCACCAATGTGATAGAAGTCATTCCATCTTGAACTAACTTTCTAACACAATCATGTCAAGAACTTATGCGTTTGACTTCTCATTGTATTACTTACTATATATATAAGGGAGAATCTCAAATTTTGGTCTACTTATGTGCTTGTAATTGGTGTCTTTTTGTTATCTAATAGATGATCTTTTAATTAAAACTCTATTATAAATTAATAAACACTTTAATTTTGAAGTTTGCAATAATTTTCAATTAGAACCTTTATAGTTCTTTTAGTATTGTTCAATTCTTAAAAATCATGTAATAAATAAGGTAACGTAATAAATAATAAATAACACGTTATTTTTATGATTTTTCTGATTAGTGGGCATGGAAAAGGATAATCAATAGTTAAAAGCGGATGAATAAAATATATTTTTATAGTGAGTGTAAAAAAATATAAACACGATAAGTAAATGGACCGAATGAAATAATTTATTAATTTAATTTAATTATTATTTAATATTCTTATAGATCACCATTAAGTTAATTTGAGTTAAGGCTCTAAATTAAGGTTGTAACTATTCTTATATATACTTGAAGTCATTGAAATATTTTGCTGTATAAGACAAAAGAAATTAAATTTTTCAAAAAGTCTTGCCACATTAAATTATGAATGAATTAAAACTCAATAAATACTAAAATAAATTTATTTCTATCTATAATTAAGAAGTTGCATATCCACAAATTCGTAAAAATACCAATATTTCATATTTGTAGTCTTTACCGAATTGTAATTATATTAACAAATGTTATTTTTCAAAAGATTGAATTACTTGTGGTCTTTTGATTTATTTTAATTCTTCGGTAATACTTTCTTCCGCACAAATCAAAATTTTATTTAAGAATATTCAATTATTTGATTAATAACTTTAGTAATTATAAATTGACCCAAAGAAAACATGTTTAACATGTTCATCACTAGATTATGTTAATTATAAAGTAACAATAGTATGATATGAATTATATTTTGAGATTTTAATTATTATTTTTATATTTTGAGTTTGGGCCCGGCCTTAGCACGGGCCTCGTGAAACTAGTAATCTCTATATGCTCGAACTAGAGTGGCTTAACTATCACAAATTGAGCTTATATTTTTACAAAATCAATTAATTCTTTTAATAATCCCTCAACCACTCAACTCCTTTAATTTTCTTTCTTCTAGTAATACATGGTTTTCTTGATTTCAAGAAATTTAACTCCTCCCAAGGTAAACACCCATCATGTGGTAAATTTATTTTCTCACATAATCGATATCCAACTTGTATCGGTATATCTTTGTAAAGTATTATGAAATTTAGAGTTTCGTAACTCTTTAGTTTTCTAAAGAAAACCAAGAATTTGACTATTGGCCCTTCCAATAGTACTTGTTTACACAAGTTAAGCCACAATTTTTTTATTTTTGATTAACTCGATCTAGGATCAAATATGGTACTAACCTTTTATGTTTAAGTGACTAAAATTTGTTTAGCACTCTTTTCTCAATGCAGTGAGATTAACTCAATATATTATCTTCATAATTTTATAACCTTGATACCCATCATAGTACCAATTTCTCTAAGATCCTTCATTATATATATGAAAATAAAATCTCCTCACTTCTATTATTACATATTTATCAAGTCTTATGATCAACATATTGATAAACCATCATACAATATCACATATCCATCAAAATTGTAAATTAAAAGCATATTAACTTAAGTCTATTATTGACTTCTAATCACATGCCAAAAATTTCCACACTTTAAACATATCAAGTGCCTTTTTTTATATCACATTTTTCGAGAAAACTCAATTCACTAACTCATATTATTTTAATCCCAATTCACTTATAACAACTTTATCAACACGCACTTGTAAAAAAATGTAATATTTTATGTCATCCTACAACTTGACAATAAATTTTGCATATGACCTTTATGCAAGAATAGCGATCCACAATGATCGCATAAGAAAATATTATTTCTAAAATTATCAAGCATTAGAAGATCATCACAAATATCATTTTCCCTACCATTTATGAAAATAAATTCACAAAATCAAAAAAGAAAAAAAATTATAAATAAATAATAAGTAGAGTTAAAAAAAATAAAATCCGATTTTATTTTTCTTCAATTCATTACTTTGTCATTGATGCAATCTCTCTGGCTATCTAAAAATATAGCACTATGATCCATGTATCGAATCTGCTAAGTTGCAACTTTCATTCTTTAAACATAGCCACTCCTCCCAAGAAAGTTGGTAATTGCAACCATAATTTGTTCACTTGTAATTGTCAGAAAGAAGAAACCATAAGGGACTCAACTATCTCATTCATATGAAAGTAATACCATACGACGCTTCAGTCCAAAAGGTATGAATTTCTCCCTTTTTTTTCTCGAATCCAAACATAAAAGTCACTTCATAAGTTTCTCCTAGGAATGTTATCTTTTGTGCATTCTACATACCTTCTCCACAACAACTTTCAACACCTTAAATATGAATATCAGTGCTTTATTAATTTGTAGGAAAGTTGCCACCATGCAACTATACCAGTGCTTTATTAATTTGTAGGAAACTAGCCACCATGCAACTATGCCTTCACCATCCAAGTTGCAAATAGAAATCTAGAGCCAATCATCATCAAGATTCAAATTTCACTAGACAACCCGTGCAACGGCAAAATATATTCTTCTATAATATAAATATCATTTTTAGATTAATAGAAATTATGTTCCATGAACACTATAAAAATATACGAATAAGAAAATAAAGATGAAGGTTTAATAATTTGAACAACTAACACAAGATTAAAGACTTGAAACATGCAAGAAATACTTTCCTAAAAATGATATTTTCTCTCTCTCCTCTGTGAAATTGCTATGGGACTTAACACAAATAGTTTTAGTGGATATGACAAGTCTTTTGATTTCTGCACCAAGCAAATAGTTAAGATAATCCTATTGGAAAGAAAGAACTCTAATACTTGATCTTTTGTGGGGAATAAAAACCATTGAAGATAGAAGGCACACTAAGCAGAATAAAGCATTTGCTACAACAAAAGCAAGTTCAAATAAAGCATATATTCAAAGAAGTCAATCAACTTGCAGATTACTTAGCTAATCTAGCATTTGAGCATGAGAAGTTCATATTTACAGCATTCAACCAGCTACGAAGCTTAAGTAGAAAGATACTTAACAGTGACAAGCAACAATGCCCATATCTGAGGTTAATTTTAGCAAAAGGATAAGGGGACTGGAAGGGCTACAACAAGGTCTTTCACATACAACATATTTACAACCAGGGAGACTAAAGAAAAAAGTGAATGTGCTAGTTAACTATCTACACCAGCCAACAAAAGAGAATCTCAGTAGATTGGGGGTCACCAAGTCAGATAAGATTCAAGCGAATAAGCTACTTGTTCCTTTTCAACTATCAGCGGGTCCGAGGATCCTATTATCTCCCTCCCAGCTATAGCTACACATGGAAAATAAGTAAATGATTAAATGCAACATACAGTTCAAGCAATAAGCTCATAAATGCAAATGACTTACTAGAAGAAGGAAGCAAGGTTTAAAAGATGAGACGTCGTGTGTTAGTACCAAAAAGAATTGGAAACATACTAAACATTTCAACTGATACAGTAACAAATAAAGAATCAAAAAGGCTCTAAGTAAATAACACCAAACATAGCAAGAAGGGAAGAAACTCACTCATGCAAGCTGGAATCCTCATCTTGGTGCAACTAGGGTACGGTGTTCACCACCCAAAGCTGAAGAAGAAGGAATTGAAGATTGGTGAAGTTGAACATGAAGAAGGAGATGGAGAAAGGGGGATCTCAGCTCTATGCCCTAATTTTGAAACCCTACTGATATTATAAATGGATTTTGGACCGGTTCACTTATTTAAGCCGGTCAATTTGTTATTTATTTGGGTCAGATTTTGGTTTTTGACTTGTAAGATGGGATGGCCCATCATGATTTAGACTTATGAGTTATCAATAAAATCCTAAATTAAACCAAAAAATTATGGGGAAGAAAAAGTTATTTTTAGGGAGTTGAGAAGAAAGAAAAGTTATTGTGTAAAACAATGCCTGAAGAGTTTATATAGTTAAATTTTTAATCAACACACTATTTCATAAGAGACACACCCTTTCAATAAAAGACATATCTTTTAATAAGAGACACACCCTCTCAACAAAAGATATATCCTTTCAATAAAAGTTACACTCTTTATTAAAAGACAACTGTTCATTCAAAAAGACACGTCTTATTATAAAGACACATTTTCTCCAAGAGACGTCTCTTGGTAAATCATTTAGTAATTTAATTTAAACAAAAATCCAACATTATACCCATGGTGTGATGGGAAATTGGTACTGAGTACCAGCGTTAATAAAAAAAAATTTATTACTCTATCTTACTATATAATTTCAAAATGCGAAAGTATATGGGCATTGGCTGATGAATTGTTAACTTGGTTGTTTATTTATGTGTTCATGTTCTTTATTTAAACCTATATATTTGTGATAGTCGACTTGAAAATGTTTCATGCCCATCATTTGACTGACTTAATATGCATCATCATCCCCTATTCTGTTGAAAGTATATTATGTATATGCATTGATATTGAGTTTGAGTGTGAGAAATGGTTGGGTAGGTGGAGTCGTGTGTGTTGTGATTGTTTTATGATTATGAGTTGGGCACATAGAAATCATCTATTTTGGAGATTAATCGATTTTATGATAGCATGTGGAGATCGTCTGTACTGGTTAATAAACCTCGAGAGTCCCTCATGGGTCGCGAACTCTCAATGTGTTTTTGAGGAGTATAGTGTATATACGGTTGAGAGCTTACTGGGCATCTGAGAGTGAGGCATATATCATCTCATTACATTAAGATGTATCACATTACATCTTCTACATTTATTTGATTTTGTGCTTAATTGATGTTTGAATATTTCGTGGCAATTGATTATCCATATTTCAACGAAACTTGATTTTTAAATATAGCTTTGATTTGTAATTAGAGAATGATTTCTTACATAAATCTTGTCACTTCTTCTTTATTGTTGGTCTATATATATATTGGGTACATGTTATTTTGTACTCATACTATACCTGTTGCACTCTTTTGTGGTATGGATTCAATTTCGAGCACTGGCACATCTCATAGAGCTTTTTGAGTCCAAATCTTGGATTATCTCAAAGTTGTGGTCAGCTGTTTGGTTGTTCAGTGGCCCAAACCTTCAGCTATATTTTTATCATTCCTATTATTTAGTATTTAGACATTGTAATTCCTATATTTAGACTTGTCATTTTAGTTTAAAACTTATATCTTATAGTAGAAACTCTTGTACTTGATCTTGTTTTTTTTCTTTCGCTACATATGCCTATATTTCAACATGATCAAATGTATAACTTCCACATAGTTATGTCCTTAGTTTTGATGATTGACAAATTCATAATTTGGGACCTATTACCTAAAGCTTTTATTATGATGACAAAGGCCTCTACAGATTATTGAATAAATTAGGCTCACCTGTCACTGTCACAGTCAACTTTTCAGCTGACACATAGTACAAAATTTGGTGAAAAGTTAGTGCCACCTTTTTGCCTCAACCAATAAGAATGCTTCTAGTTTTTCTTGTGTCACAACATATAATGCTCATCTTTCTCAACAAAAACACCAACACTTCATATTCTCACAACAAAATATCTCTCGAAAGTGCTCATCAAAGGTTGTAGTTGCGACAAGGAACTGATTTCTCAAAGAGTTGTACTTTTATTTCCTTAGAGTAATTGAGTCTTTGTAATATTTGTCTCAAACTATTGCCTACGTCTGTTTATGATTATTGTAGGCATAGGAGGAGCTACGATGTAGCAAGCGTGGTCAGATGAAAAACCTTCATCGAAAAAAAATTGGGTATATACATTAAATATAATAGTTTTTAAATATATAGAATAGCTGCACAATCTTAGCATAGAAGGCAGCAATAGCCCAATTGCTAAGGGAGTGCAAATCCATCCCAACTCAGTGGGTTCGAACCTCAAGTGCAACAACATTTTTTTCTTTGGCTAAAAAGTATAACTTTTTTTATAAATTTGACCATTTTCTTAAAGATTATTTTCTAACTTTATTTTTTTAATTAAATAAAAAATGGGTTTTTCTAAACAAAACCTAATTAAAAATACCATTTTTTCTCCTTATTTTTCTCCTCTCGGTTCCAAAAGTATGAACATCCTTAACAAAATATATGGCTTCGCCACTGATTTTAGGTGTTGTGATGTACTATCTTCTGTAAATCATCTAGAGTTAGGTTATTAAGTCAAACTAGAGTTAGCTTGAAGAGTCCAGTTAGGGTTAGCTGGAAATGGTAGCAGTAGAGTTACTGCTTAGTTTTCTTGTAATAGAGTAATTGCTAGGAAACTAAAGGATTATAAGGTTAATCCTTGGAGTATGTATTCAAGAATTGATTGAATATAGTGGAGCTTAAAATCCTAGAGGCAGGTCGTAGTTTTTTTCCCTTGAGCAAGGAGTTTTCACGTAAAATTCCTGTGTCTTTCTGTACTTCTGCACTAATTACTATATTTATCTCCTAGTTCCTATTGCTTGTGTGATTTTGGGAGAAGCTCCCAGAGTTGAGAAGAAACCCACCCACAACCCTTCATTTGGTATCACAATATGTTCTTTCATACAAAGGCTAAAACCTTGGAAGGATCCTGAGCAGAGATATGATAGCTCCTTCAAATCTAGAAGAAGTTCAGTCTACCACCAGACCCCCAAGGTTCAATGGTGAATATTATGGATGGTGGAAAACTAGAATGTATGACTTCATCATGGTAGAGGACTATGAGCTTTGGGATGTTATAAAGAATGGTTCTTTTATTCCCACTAGATCGGTGAAAGTTAGTGATGTGACCACCCAAGTTCCCAAAACAAAGAAGGAATTTGATAAAGCTGACAGGAAGAAGATAGAGAAAAATTATAAATCCAAGAAGATTCTTGTGTGTGGTATTGTCCTTGATGAGTACAACAGGAGCTCTGCCTGTCAGACTCCTAAGGAAATCTAAGTTTGACTTTAGACAACTCATGAAATTACTATGCAGGTAAAGCAGTCCAAGATTGATATGTTGACAAATAAATATGAGACCTTCACCATCAAAGAAGATGAGTCTATCCAGGAGATATATACAAGGTTCACTGTCATCACCAATGAGCTGTTATGTCTAGGTAAAGTTATTCCGACCCACAAATAGATACAGAAGTTCTTAGGCATACTGCTTAAGAGATGGGAAAGAAAACTCAATGCAATTACTGAGGCCGATGACCTGAATAAGATGTCCAAGGACAATCTTATTGGGAATCTTAAAACATATGAGATGTTAAAAAACTTGGGAAGCCAAAATAGGAACCCAAAGATAACAAAAATATGGTGCTGAAAGTGACCAAAGATTACCCAAGTGTTGAAGATGAAGAAATTGCTTAAATTGATAAGAGAGTTATCAAGGCCTTGAAGAAATCCATAGCTTTCTCCAGGAAAGAAGAATCCAACAGATACACATAGATGCAAAAGAAAATTATACTTTTCATAAGTATGGAAAGCCTAAACACTACATCAGTGATTGTCCCATGCATAGGATAGAATAAAAAGAATATGTTAAGTAGAATAGTGAAAAGAAAGAAAACTGAAAATAGTCTTAGGAAAGATATGACAGAAAGTTCGAAGTTGATAGAGTGGAAATGCAAGTCATAGCCGCATTGAGTGATCTTTAGTCAAACTATGATTATTCTAAATAGCATGAGGATGTCTCCATGATGGAGATAGAGGATGATGCTCAAGTATATGATTCTCTCCTTACCTTGATGGAAAAAACTGATAAAGATGAAGATGACCAAGTGACACACTTGGACATATAAGAAAGATTCAATAAGTATACTCTTATGAGTTGAATCTCGTATGAATGTATTAATTGATAATATAAATAATCATACTAGAGATAAGAAGTGTCTTAAGATTAATCTTAAAAACGGTAAAGAAAAGGTGGCTGAGTTAAATGTATTAATGATTAAGATTCAAGCTTCTTGTCATTCGTTATTTGCTGAAAATGAGTCCCTTAGTAAAAAAACTGAATGACGTTTCCAGAGTCAAGTCAAAATAAAAAAAGTAAAAAGCCTCAATTTTAACTTGATACAGAAGAAGACCTAATTAAGGCCAATGATAAAATGATTGATTCTATGGAAAGTGTAGGGAAATGTAAAGAGAATTGACTGCAGTAAAGGCTAAGCTAGATAAAGCTATTAAATGGGCTACACATTTGAAACTTTGTCTAGTCTGGTCTATCAAGGGTCAAATAGAAAGAGAAGGATCGGTTTTCATAGTGTGTATCCGGCCTACAATCCTTTTAGCATGTATGTTTATGTGAGAGACAATTTTTTTTATTTTCACTATGGAAAGAATAGACATACTATAGAGTCCTGCTCTTCAAAAGCTACTTCTCTAAAGAGACTGAATTATTCCTATCAAAAATGGGAAATAAGTGAAAATCTACCTAGCTAGGTAAAAAAACATGTGATATTTCATCTAACAGCTCACTGAAAACTCAAGCTAAAATGGGTTCCTAAAACTAATATCTAATTGTCACTACAAGGCAAAGCTAGAGGAAGAAGCCACCACTGGATCATGTATAGTGGTTTCCCAAGGAATAGACAAGGAGAATTGAAAACTTCTTTTCTCTTAAAGTCTATGAAGGAGGCAGTGTCTGCTTTGGTGATGGTAACATAGATTAAATTGTTGGCACTAGGAAAATTGGGAACAGTTTGAATGAAGCTATTGATGATGTTCACTTCATTGATGGACTCAAATTCAATCTACTGAGTGTCACTTATATCTATAACAAAGGAAATAAAGTCAGATTCAAGTCAGAAAAATGCTTAGTTATTAGGACCATTGATGGAAAAAAAGTGTTAACAACCTGGAGGAACAAGAATATGTAATTTTCTAATCTAAGCTCCTATGTATCCAAATATATGACATGTCTCAATATGCAAGAAGATGTTGTTGATTCCTAGAATCGGAGGCTTATCCATGTAAGTTGAAAAGTATTGAACAAACTAGTCAAGAAGGACCTGGCTCGAGGCTTGCCTAATGTAAAGTTTATCAGTTCCAAGGTATGTGATGCATGTTCCAAAAGAAAATAGAAAAAGTCTTCCTTCAAGACCAAAAGGAAATTCAGTACTTCCAGGCATTTACAACTCCTCCACATGGATTTGTGTAGCCCTTTAAAGATTTCTAGTAGAGGAAGAAAGAAGTATATCTTAGCTATTATTAATGACTACTCCACATTCAGCTGGTCATTCTTTCTAAAGTCAAATGATGAGACTTTTTATATGTTTGAGGCTTCTGTAAAGCAAATTCAAGTAAAGTTCAATGAGAAGATTACAACTATGAGGTCAAATCATGGTACAGAGTTCAAAAATGCCAAATTTAATAAGTTTTGCACTGAATTGGGAATCAGTCATTATTTTTCAGATCCTAGAACACCTTGACAAAATGGTACTATAGAGGGTAAAAATTGAACTCTTATGGATATTAGAAGAACTATGCTTATAGATTCTAGACTTGCTCACAACTTCTGGGTTGAAGCCATTAATACTACTTGTTATGTGACTAACAGGTGCCTTGTGAGATATATCCTACACAAGACCCCTTATGAATATCAAACCAAAATAAATCCCAAGCTAAGATATTTTAAACCCTTTGGTTGTAAGTTCTTTGTCCTAAATAATGGTAAGGAGCATGTCAGAAAATTTGATCCAAGAAATGATGAGGGAATATTTATTTGTTACTCATCTACCAGAAAAGCTTACAAGGTCTATAAAAAGTGGACAAAATATGTGTAAGAGAATATTCAAGTCATATTTGATGAAGCAGTAAGTGTTATAAAGGGTAACACATCAAATGATGATGATTATGAATCATGGAACCCCTTAATTATGCTCGAATAGTCTCATGAGGAACATAATGATATTGTGTCCCTAGGTGCAGAATCAAAAATAGAACATGAAGCTTCAGGAGATATGCAGAATGAAGTTACTTCTTTAGATCTTTAACCTCTTTTCGGTGAAAGAAATTATTAGACTACTGAAAGTGATGTCCCAATGGGAACTGACTCAAGCTCTAGTCACTTTACTCCTCTTAGAACTAGATGGAAGAATTAATATTCCCATCCTCTTAACAGCCTTATATATCCTCTTAACACTAGTGTGCAAACAAGAAACAGAGACAAGAACCTTTATGTCTTCTCTGCATTCTTATCATAAATTTAACCCAAGAATATAGAGAAAGCAATAAAGGATATAGATTGGATCAATGTTATGTAAGAATAGCTCCACTATTTTGCAATAATCCAAGTCTGGCATTTGGTTCTAAAGCCTTGTAACAGAACTATCATAGTCACCAGATGGTTGTATAGGAATAAAACTGATGAACATAGGAATACTATTAAGAACAAGGCTAGGTTGGTTGTGCAAGGCTATAATCAAGAATAAGGCATTGATTGTGATGAGATTTTTTGCTTCTGTATCAAGAATGGAAGCCATTCAGATCCTTATTGCCTTTGCCTCATACATGAATTTTAATCTATTCCAGATAGATATAAATAGTACCTTCTTAAATAGTCTTCTCAAGAAAGAGGTGTTTGTCAAGCAACCTCTGGGGTTTGAAAAGGTTGATTTTCCCAATTATGTGTTTATCTTGTACAAATCTCTTTATGGTTTGAAGTAAGCTTCTCGGGCTTGGTATGGAAGATTATAATGGGTTCAAAAGAGAAAAAATTGACAACACACTATTTTTGAAAGTTAGAGAAAGGCATCTACTTATTGTTCAACTCTATGTGGATGACATCATATTTAGAGCTACCACCAACTCCTTTTATGATGAGTTTGCCAGACTAAGCAGTGAATTTGAGATGAGCATGATGGGAGAATTAAACTTTTTTCTTATCTTGCAAATTAAATAGGGTGCATCTAGAACCACTATATGTTAATAAAAGTATATTCAAGAACTACTTAAAAGGTTTTATATGGAAGATGTGAAGCCTACTGATATTTTTATAGGCACCTCTTCTAAGATAGACCTGGATGAGCCTCATCCTTCTATGAATAAAACTATATGTATAAGGATCATTGGCTCTCTTCTCTACTTAACTGCTGTAGACCTAATATTGTTTTCAGTATTGGCATATGTGCTAGGTTCCAAGCCCGTCCAAAGAAATTCCACCTAAAGGCTGCAAAGATAATCTTAAGATATCTTAAAAGAACTCCTAATTTGGTTCTCTTTTATCCTGCTTGAGACTGCTTTTACTTAATCGGATATGCTAATGCTGACTATGTAGGGTTCTTGGTGGATAGAAAGAGCACTTCAGAAATGCTCACTTTCTCAAGCCATCCCTGATTTCATGAGGTACCAAGAAATAGAATTCAGTGGTTGTCTCCAAAACTGAAGCTGAATATATTATTGTGGCATCATATTGTGCATAATTTTTGTGGATCAAGCAATAGCTTGAGGACTTTGGTATACTCTTAGATATGTTCTGTTGTACTGTGACAATACTAGTAAGGTCAGTATAGTAAAGAATCTGGTTCAGCATAAACGCACAAAGCATAGTGATGTTAGACATCACTTCTTGAGGAACAATGTTGAAAAGGGGTTGATTAAGATGGTTTTCTATAGCACTGCTGATTAGATTATTGATATCTTTACCAAAACACTTAGAAGAGAGTCATTTGATAAGAATGGGTCAAGGTTGGATTAAATGATACCTAGCTAATTGTCTATCACTCTATCTTTTCTTCATGTTTCTGGCTATGATTTAGTAGGCAGCTATCCATGTTAGATATTCCATCTACATTTAGTTTTCTGCCTCACCTCTTTAATGATGCCAAAAAGGGAAAATAATATTTGAGAGTGGATGCTTTAGTGGTAGTCATGGTTGTACTGTGTTCTACAAAAGATAGGCTTGAGATAATGCTTGAGTGGTAGACATAGTTGTACTGTGTGTTGATAAGGATAGGATTTCTCTCATTCAAGGGGACTAAGGAGAAGGATGTATTTATTTTTATAGGCATCAGTGATAGGGGGAATTGGTTGGGCAAAACTTGTCTGGTATGTGGTCTTGTGGCTTATTGTGATACTGATATGTAGATTTTTATTATCTGATGCTTAGTCCCAGCATAATTCCCGAGTGCTTATCAAGAAGATCTTTTGATGCCTTTACATATTTTGTTGAGGAAAACTATTTAATGTCAGGCTACATTCTTTATTCCATACTTTTAGAGCTTCAACAAGTTCCTACCCATCATTCAAGGAAGAATAATTTCAATCGGGAGATAATGTAACACCCCACTTTTTTGGGATAAAGTTGAACCATCTTCCGATGTATATAGACCCGAATCCAATGGTTTCTACTTAGAAATAAGTGTGTATAACAATTCTTTAGTGTAAGGATATCTTTGGAGATAAGCATACATCATAAAAGTCTCCTAGCTTAAAGTTAAGTTAAGCACGTTCTTACCAATTAAGTTTTAGTCGATGATTTTTCTTGGGTCAACTTCCAACGAGCATTACTCCTAGAATATAAGGATTTGTATTGCCCACTATATATACATATATATATATATATGTATAAGATTAAATATCTTTGAGTCCTATTTCCAATGACACTGATCGTTTATCAATTTGAGTTCAAAGTCAAAAGTTATGAGTGTTTTAGCAAGACATTGTCCAGCTATGCATTAGGCCTGCACTATAATGGAATCACCAAACGCCAATGGAATTGGTTGGCTTTGGTTGTGAGACACCAACCCTAAGGTTGTCTTTGACTGTGCGCCACCAACCCAGAGGTTGGCTTTGGTTGTGCGACACCAACCCTGAGGTTGGCTTTGGCCATGCGTCGCCAAGCAAGAGCCAAGCATTATAAAGTGCTCTATTTTATTCTATTTAAAGGTTGTTAGGGTCTTTTCACATCCTATAATAGTTTCTAATCATATATGTACAAAATTAAGGTTTTAACACACGATATTTCACTTATCAAATCCCTAAATCATCTTCCCTAATGCAAGAGAAGAAAAAATGCCTAGGGTTTAGGATTTTGATCTCCTTGGGAAAATCTCTCTACGTTCTCTTCAATTTTTTTCTCTGTGAAAAGGTATGTGGAACTATCCTAACTCTCATGGGCATAAATTTCACATTTTTAACAAGCTTTATATATATAATGGGTTTTGAAAATTATTTGAAGAGCATGCATCATGAACCCAATTTGATGAAAGTATGTATTTATCATAGGTTTTCCATAAGATTGATTTATAATCATGTGCATATATCATATGAGTTTCGAGAAGTGATTTATGAGCATGATTTGTGAAATTCCCTTCCCCGTGATGAAATTATGGTCTTAATATGTTATGAATTGTAAAATGGGTTTGAGAGCATGAATTTTATGTCCTCTTTTTGATCATGAGATTTATGTGTGTCTAATAGTGGGGACGCTTTATGAATGATTATACTTCTCGAGTTATAAATTCCTCTTTATCAATTATACTTTGTTACTTTACTAGTTTTCAAAGAGGCGATTCTTATACTAAAGGCTCTTGTGTTTTAATAAAGAAATTACATGTGATTAATGAAAGAATTTGCCACCTAGTGTTCACAAGAGAGTTTTTTGCATAAGTTTTCATGTGATTTTGAGGTAAAAACTCTTATGTGATGTTAAATAATTTGGGTGGTCATTAACATATTTTGAATGGGAAGGGCTGTGATTATGATGTGGTATGATATGAATGACTTGCAAGTTTGTGTATGACGATACCCTGTGGGGCTATGCGCTCAACAAAATAAGAAAAAATTGTTTATAAGCATGATATATGTTTTAAAAAGGCTAAAATTGGGCTTAAAGAGAGTTAGATGGTTACCCGAAGAAGGAACGAGTTTAGATAACTCATTGCCCAAAACTACATCTTGCCGATACGAGTTTTATTTTGCCCTGAAATAGGGGATTGTACACTGGCGATGGACTTTTGGTATAGTAGAGATCAGAACTCCGGCCTTGCGGAAAACTTAGGTTGGGGGATTGGCCAACGCTTTAATGGTGGATTCCATATATCGCATGGAATTGTAGACTTGTAGGGTGTACCATCTAGTCCAAAAGTAAAACAAAGAGTTGAGTCGTGACTTACAAGAATATTTTGAAGCTCATTGACTATGCCCATGTGTTTCTATATATATTATAATAAATTATTTTCATAATGCTCTCACTTATTTTACATAAAGTATGTGTTATTTTTTTATTCTTCTAATACCAGTACTTTCGAGTATTGAACCCCTATCTACAAGTTCAGTGGCTCAGTCCTAGGTTCCAGCTTAGTAGTAGATTATTCCCAAACTTTTAGAATTTGGTGATCCTCCCTTACACCGGAAGGCATTCTATTTATATATAATCTCAGTCAGTTTTATGGTTCAGTTGGGGCTTTGTCCCGATTTAGTTACACTAATGTTTTTCAGTTCAGTAGAGGCTTCGTAGACTAGTGTAGAATGGATTTGTGTTTATGTATCAAGTGATGTCCTGAATTTAGTAAATTTTATAATGGGAATGTTATGCTTCAGTTTATCTTTCGCACATTGTTTTAGTTAAAGCTATGCTAATGATGACGTGCTAAGGGTCTCTCGGGCCTTCGTGGTTTAGAATGCCCATCGCAGCTAAGGCCTCGGCTCGGGTCATGACATAAACCAAAGTCCTATACAGGCTTTAATTGTTACACATTTATTTCTAGTTTAATTCTCAATGGGATTCAAACTTGGTCTCCCGTGTTTAATCATCTTTATCTGATTCATAGTAGTGTGTTAAAACTCATGATATTTCTTAGTTTGTTATCTGCTATCCTAGTTTATAGGACCTATTGGTAGTAGATTTCTATTTATTTGGAGTTCTATTTTCAAGATTTTGATTTGCAGTAGGCAACTGAGTAGGATATTTAGCTTAACTCTTTAGCAACTGTTTAGCTATCGGTTACTTTGGTTCCTACCTTTTTGAAGTTAGCCATTGTTACTAACTTGTATAAAGAGAGCTTGCAATGGTATAATAAAAATACACTTGCTAGATTCTTATGTTATTTCTCTGTTCTAAATATTTTGTAACATTTGGTATCCCAAAAAGAAAGACAATTTCTTAGATCGAGTGTGAGTGTTGGGTACTGCTTATTGAGAGTTCCTTTTGCAGAACTACTACAGCAGTATAACGATGGCCTTTGGAAACTTTGTTCAGTCTACTATTCCCCGCTTTGATGTTCATTACGATCATTGGATCATGTTGATGGAGAATTTCCTTAGGTCCTAAGAGTTTTGTCCAATTTTTACTAGTGGTGTGCAAGAGCCAGCGGCTGGTACTTCTAATACCCCTGCTTTTTCTTAGCTTGAAAAATCATCTCAAGGATGTTAGAATTTTCTTTGAAATAATAATTCATTCTTATTCACGTGGTATTTCCATAATTTTCATTTCATATCATGTGGCAAATTGAATAAGCTTTCCATTGATATATAATTCGCCCAAATCCGACACCCGGGCGAAGAGTTAGGGCCTTTTTAGTAAGACAGTGTATGATCTGAGCCTTCAGCGCGTAGCGGAGATAGCTCAAATGGCAATTGTCAATTTCCAGTGTTGCTCCATGATACTGGTGTGTCGCACCCCAATTACAGGTCTCAAAAGGAGGGGCAACGCGATGGCTCCATATCGCGCCATCCCTCAACTTCCCAATTATTAAAATCCAGTGACACGGTGTAATAGCGCCGCGTCGCGCCAATGGCCCAATTTAGGAAATTTTACTGAAAATTAAATGATGTGTCCAGGGTTAAAAGCATCAACTTCCCACCCCTATTTAATCCCTTTAACACGTGATTCAACAACTTTTCTCCCAAAACATATTAGTTTCTCTAAGTTTATCTCAAGAACAAGCTAAGGTTTCTATTGGGGATTCAAATTCAGGAAGGTTTCACCATCAATCTTCACGAAATCATGATCTAAGGTATGTATAGTATTCATTCATGGACCCATTTCATCCATGAAGTCCATAAACCCTTTTCTAAAACTTAAGTTATGGATTTCCTTCATGTTTTCTTGATTTGGCTGCTCATGTTCATGTTGATAAATATGAAATTAGATTCTACTCCATGATTTTTGATCATTTCTATATGGGTTTAATTACTATAGCCATAGATTCATGTAACCTTGAGATTTAAACCCTTGAATGATGAAATTAGAATTGAACAATGATGTTTACATATGTCATGCGTGCAATGTGTTTGATTAAATGCCTAAGATAAGGAATATTGTTTAACTAGCATGATATCATGAAATCCCCATGTATGTACAAGTTTATGCCTATCACATGCTTGATGAAATGCTCATATAAATGTAGTATGTATTATGATTTGTCAAGTTTTCAAGTAAATCATGCTATGTCAGTTTCCTTCTATTGAATCCTGGGGGTACTTATACCAAAATATTAGTTGTGTGCCTAGATCCATGTTATATTTTCACGATACTCTCAGTCAAGCTATGAACTCTTAGACTTCAGATAGTCTTATGACTCAGGAAAAATCTCCATGATCTCATGAACTCAGTCAGTTATCAGATATCAGTAGTATTCTGTCAGTCATAGAATTCAGTAACTCATCCCATGTTCAGTTCAGTTTCAAGTTAATCATGGTCAGTGTCTATTCAGATGGGAGTAGGAATTAGCACCGAGTGAACCCAGGGATGGGAACTCACCTGTTATATAAGGGTGTGATTCTTAGAGACAGTCCTTGTGTTCTAGAACTATGTAGCCACCATAGGTTAACACATCCTAGACTGCTATATGAGGGTAGATGAGGTGTCTTAACCTATTATATGAGGGTTCCTACCATTCTTACTAGAGTTATCTGTTATATAAGGGTTACTCACATGTTGTCCTTACCAGTGGCGCAGTATTGACACCTTTCTAATTGCATAGCTTGGACCCCAACTAAGCTATCATAGCATATTTGGGGCCTGTCGGTTAGATACTACTTCCCATAGTTTCATGTTACAAAATCAGGACTATCAGATATAGTCAATCAGTCTCAGTAATAGAACTCAGATAGTTCTTCAGATTTCAAGACTGTCAGACACGGTCAACTCATACATAGTATGAAACTCAGATAGTTCCATCAGATTCAGGACTGTCAAACACAGTCACCCACATTATCAGTTGTATTCAGATTCAATTATGTCATGTTATCAGTATTCAGATTTAGTAATCATATCATCATAGAGTCAGTTACAGTTACGTAACCATGTATGCATTCTTACGTTCATATTAGACAGTCAGTTAGCATTATTCATGCATGTGAACCATTACATATAGCCTACCTCACATATATACTCGGTACATTCCATTGTATTGATGCATTCATACTATGGTGCTTTCTTTTTATGTTACACCATAGGTCCAGAGACACGTGCTCCAGATCTATAGTAGATTCCAGTTTTCAGCAGTCAGATTAGAAGTAAGCCCTTATCCTCCGAGGACATGATTATTTCCTTACTATCTCATTAGTCATTTTATTAGACGGGGTTATTTGGGGACATATCCCATCAACTCCTTGTTCAGATTTTTCAGATAGTTAGAGGCTTTTAGCCAATTACAGTATTATCAGATTTAGACTTCAGTTTTATTTTTGTATTGTGATACCACTTTATTCAGATTATGTTTAGTATTGAACCTTATGGCCTTTTAGTATATGTTTCTGCAATATTATGTCATATTATGCTATGTACAAGTACAGATATTAGTCATGGGTTAGCTTGTGGTCCTTCGGGGTCATGAGCACTGTGTAGCATTTTGGTCCAGCAAATCGGAGCATTACAAAACTGCTATGTCAGAAGCACAAAAAGTAGAGTTTGATAGTCTAAGGTTGAAAGATCTCAAGGCAAAGAATTATCTTTTTTCAAGCTATTGATTGCTCAATACTTGAAACTATTCTTTGCAAGATACTTCTAAACAAATATGGGATTCTATGAAGAGGAAGTATCAAGGAACGGAAAAGGCAAAATAGGCACTTTTGCAAACAATTCGCATTGATTTTGAGACTTTAAAGATGAAGATAGGCAAATCAATCTCAGATAACTTCTCGAGGACTATGAAAATAGCAAATAAAATACATATTCATGGTGAAAAACTGGAAGATGTCACCATTATTTAAAAGATCCTCCGGTCCATGACATCAAGATTCAACTATGTTGTTTGTTCAATTGAGGAATCAAAAGAAACTAATGAACTTTCAATTGATGAATTGCAGAGTTTATTTTTGATCAAGTAGTGATGAACAAGATCTTTCCTCATCCAACTACCATTCGTCCAAAGGTGGTGGTCGTGGAAAAGGAAGAGGGAAAGGAAATGATTCTTGTGGTGGGAGGCACTCACTCCAGAAATTTGAAGAAAATTCTTCAAATTCTCAAGGAAGGGGAAGAAATCTTGGGAACAACAATAATTCGGGTCATTGTAAGAGAAAGTCAGTAGACAAGTCAAAGGTTGAATGCTACAGATGTCATAGGTATGGTCATTATAAATCAGAATGTAGAACTAACTTAAATAGAGATAGTGGAAATAGTCTAATTTTGCAGAAAAGGAAGAAGATATTTCCTTGTTAATGGCCTACTAGAAGGAACAGGTGGCAGAGGAAATTCAGAAAAATATCTAGTACTTAGACACTGGTTGCAACAACCATACATATGGAAACAAGTCATTTTTCTCCCCATTAGGTTAGCCATATCGAGATTTTGTAAAGTTTGTGAATGATTTAAAAATTGCATCCATGGCAAAAGGACAGGTAACAATTTAAACTTAAAGAAATATTGCTCAAATAATCTCTGATGTCCTTTATATTCTAGAGTTGACGTCAAATATTTTGAGTCTCGATAAGTTACAAGAGAAAGGTATGAGATTGTAACTAAAAATAGAATTTGTCGGGGGCAAAATGACAATTTAGGCTTAATTGCTCAAGTTAAAATGGATGCAAATAGAATGTTTCTTCTCTATCTCAATACTATTAAACAATCATGCTTCTTAGCAAAATAAGGAGATGATACCTGGTTGTGGCATTTTGATTTGGGCATCTTAATTTTGTTGGATTAAGAACCTTGCAAGAGAAGAATATGGTGATTGGTCTTCCTAAAATTTTATCTCCCTCTGAAATTTGTGAAAAGTGTGGTTAGCAAGTAGTCTCGCAATCGTTTTCCACAAAAGGGTTCATAGAGAGCAAAGAAGGCACTTGAACTTGTCCATTCTGATATTTGTGGACAGATAACACCATCTTCTAATGGAGGTAAAAGCTACAGAATTACCTTCAATGATAATTTACTCAAAAAATTGGGTATATTTTTTTCAGGAAAAATCTGATGCTTTTAAAAGCTTTAAAGTACTTGTTGTAAATGATATTGGCAATCCAATAAAAGTTCTTTGTTCAGATAGAATTGTCAAATTTTTGTGAGAGAGGCAACTTGCAGCAGCCTACTCGCCACAACAAAATGGAGTCTATGAAAGGAAAAATCACACTATTATGAACATGGTGTGGACAATTTTGACAAAAAGTGGCATTTTTAGAAGTTTTAGCCTGAAACAGTCAATTGGAGCATTCACACCTGAATAGATGCCCCATATTTGCAGTTAAAAGTATGACTCTAGAGGAAGCGTGGGGCAAAAAATGATCAGTTATAGATCACTTTAAAATATTTGGGTGCATTGCATATGCCCATATTCCTGATCAAAAGAGAAAGAAGCTAGATGACAAGGTAGAGAAATGTATTTTACTCTGTGTTAGTGATCAATTAAAATCTTACAAGCTTTGTAATCCTAACACTAAGAAAATATTAATCAGTCAAGATGTCATCTTTGATTAAAATCATTTTGGTCATGGAACAAAAATTTCATGGGAGAATGAATTCCATTTTGTCTTGATGGAGAAGATAGTGACGAATCAATTCATCCATACCAATAAGTTCCAGAAGTTTCTCAAGACAATGATCCAGAAGGTTCTGATAATTAAACAGTTATGGGAGAGAAGATAGTAGCTATAGCTGATTCACGTGCCCCTCATATTTGAAGAAGGCTAGTGTCACAACCCGAACTGAGGCCCTGGCCACGATGGGCCTCCCAAAACATAAAGGCCCAAGAGCCTTTCTAACTAGCAATCATATTCATAATTCATAATTATAGAATGTAAAAACAAAACAAAAACATAGTGTAACACCCTGCATTTTAGGCTAGAATAAAAACTATTATGTCTATGCGTACATGATCTAAAAGCCATAAATCCTAAGAAAATCTTCCCTATTAATCAATTATGTAGTATGGGAAATTGAATGAGCATTCCGTCGATATAAGATTCGCCCAAATCCGATTCCTGGGCAAGATGTTTTGGTTAATTTAAGTCCTAGTCGTAAAACACTGTCATTTTGGTGCTTGGCGCATTGCGAAGGTGGTCTATTTAACAATTGTCAAATTCCAGTAGCCTAGCGCGATTATCGCATGTTGCACTGAAGTTATAGGTCCCAACTAGTGGGACCACGCAATGGCTCCGCGTTGTGGTGGCCCATAAAATTGGGATCCCAGTTATATTTTATTCCATCTCATTAAAGGTATATTAGGAAATTTCCATCCCCTTATCATCTTAAACACGGGATTTTTCTCCCAAGTGACGCCATTATTCAAATTTTCTTCAAAAAATCACAAGAACACTCTCTAGGGTTTCAAAATAAAAACCCAAATAACTCAAGATTCAACCGTGGGTTTTCGAAACTGATTGAAGATTTGGAATCCCCAAACCGTACGCTTTAAGAATCATCCATCAAATTTCTAACTTAAGGTACGTGGGGTTTATCCTAAAAACTACATAGGCTTGTTGAAAACACCCAATTATGATTTAAAAATCATCAAGCATGAATTTGTTAAAGAGATTTTGAGATCCATGATTTTATTATGCTTTATGCTTGTTTAATGATATTGTTGTTTTGTCCTTTAGGCCTTATCCTCTTAAATTGATTTACACTTATATGTATATGTATGGAACTTTAAATTGAAGATTTATTTGAGAGCACAAATAATGAAAATCTCTCTCTTGTGATAACCTTATGTTTATGATCTTATGGTGATTGACTGAAATGCATCATTTATGGCTTGAAAATAGTTTACTCAAATACCATAGTATTTTGAGCACGATTTAGAGATTTAAGAGAGGGAGTTTCTTGATGTAAATATAGTTTGTTAAAAGAGAAAGACTTGCATGATATTAAGAGCTTTGAAAAGACCACTTTGCATCATTGAAAGTTTGACAAAGAGAGTTGCATACATGTGTTTACATGTGTTTTAGAGGAAGAGTTCTTTAAAATAATTTATTGATATGGTGGTCCCAAATTTATGTTTGGAAACAGAGATTGTAATATGCTAATAATGGCTCAGAGATGTGACTTGCAAGTCAATGGTATGACGAACCATATAAATGTATGCCATAACAGGGATAGAGTTTCCAGAGTATGTTTTCAGAGAACGCATGTCTTGAAGAGTTAAAAATGGGCACAAAGAGAGTTAGGTGGTTGCCTGAAGAGGGATAGAGTTCAAGCAACTCTTATCATAAAACCGTGATTTGCCGATCTGGGTATATTATTTTTACGTTGGCGACGGTCGTGTGGTGTAGCAGAGTCAGAGACTCCAACCCTTGTGGTACACTTAGGTGTGAGGCTTCCCCGTCGAGTCAATGGCGGATTACATATAGCCCATGGAGTTTCAGAGTTGTATGGTATACCACTTAGCGCATAAGTAAAACAAAGAGTGTCACAGAGTTTAGATGACTCTTCAGAGTCTTTCGAAAATGCCCATGAGATTTCTTACTATATGATATGTTTATGAACTATTTTTGAATTGCTCTCATATATGTTGAAAATAAATTATTATTTTGAATTTGCTCTGCATACTAGTATATCTGTATTTACCCCCTACCTCCCAAGTTTGGAGGCTTAGTCTAAGGGTCCAGCTAATCAGTAGAGTATTCCAGAGAGAAGTGATCCATGCAGTGGTGAGCCTTCTTTATTCCAGAAGGCCTGCTATTTCAGATTATGTTATTCCATTGTTTTCGTCTATAGGGGGCATGTAGTAGAGATTTTGCAAACTGAGTCAGATCTTATTCAGATATTTTGAATTGCAGCTTTCGTTCTTATGTATTGAATCTTAGAGTTAATGACCATGTTTCCATATCATACTATATTTCTGCATTTTCTCTTATTATATGAATGTTGCGCATGGCTACCAAATAGAGTAGGATATCCAAGCCTTCAGGGTTCGGGATGTCCGTCACAGTCAGGCCCTAGTTCGGGTCGTGACACATGGTCATCTTATTATATTAAAAAAACAACACGACATAAGTTCAACAAGACTCGAATCTATCTAATACCTATTTGCAAAATCTCTACTAACTGAAGGAAAATAACATCTATTTGAAGACCGGGACAAGGCCACCGGCCAGATCATAAACCAAAACCAAATGAGATCAACACAAGTGAACAAGACACCTCCCAAAGTAAGGGAGGCTCACCAACTCTAAATGTCCAAAAATAATATACTAGCAGGACTGCTAGACTGGGCCTCATAACTTTAAATATAGGGGATCAATACAGATGTACTGGTACACAGAGCAATCCAAAGTAATGTACTTTTATACAGCATAAGTGAAAGCAATTCATAAAACAGTTTACATATGATATAGTAAAAAGACATTGGCATACTTTAAAGACTTTGAAATCATGAACCGCTCTTTATGTTACTTCTGAGCTAGATGATACACCCTACAATCAGTAACTCCATGGGCTAAATGGAATCCACCCTTGACTCGGTGGTCAAGCCTCCAATCCAAGTTTGCCATAAGGATTGGAGTATCAATAAGGGAAGAAACGCAATACCACACAGCATGGTGCCATGATCCCCAATCAAATCAACATGTCATGGCAGGACACAAGACCACAAAGTAAGGTCCTAACCATAGGCCCAATTTGGGACAACATAAATTAAGGTATATAAGATCACAAAGCAGGGTACCATAATCCCATGTTGGCAAATCACGATTTCTAGCATTGAGTATTTAAACTCATACTTTCTTCGGGTAACCATCTAACTATAACATCCCACACTTTCAGGCTAGAGTTTGAACTGTCCTTTCTATACGTATAGACCCGAACCCAATGATTCTTTATTAATATATATGTGATGATCAAATATATAGTGTTTTAATACCTTTTAATAAGAATTTAGGTCACGAAAATATACGAACTCAAAGACGAGCGGGAAACTCTTCTATCGATTAAGTTTGGGTGAACGTCTAAACTTGGATCAAATTTCATCGACCATAACCTATAGTATTTACTGAATTAGAGGGCCTACCATATATCAAATGAAAGGCCTTCGAGTCTTCTTTCCAACGCAACTAGTTTCACCTTAATCAAATGTCGGAGTAGAAAGTTATGCTCATTTTAATTTAAAGTGTCTGTCTGCCAAAATACGACGACAAAGCTAACGACCTATCAGCTAGGTGACGGCCCATCAGTCCTAGTCGTCAGCCTAAGGAAGTGAGTGGTAAAAACCAGCCAAAAAGTGATGTCCTATCACTTGAGTGACGGCCTATCAACCTTGGTCATCAACTGATGAAGTTTTACAAAAAAAAATTATTCCTTAGGGATATTTTGGTCTTTTACTCACTCTAAAAGCCTTTTCCACAAAGTAAATTACACCCTAAACGTCATTAGTCAATCATTATCAGTTATACAACATCAAAATCCTCTATTCACACTTAAAAATAAGATCAAACTAGGGTTTCTGTAAGAATAAGAAATTAAGAAAATCACTCCTTAAGTCCAAGATTTCTAAGGAACGAATCAAGATTTGAGTTTTACTCTTTAAAACTTGCAATCTAAGGTACGTAGGGTTTTCCTAAACTATATGGGATTATTTAAAACACATTGAATAAGGTTTAAAGTTATAAAGATCATGAATTTATAAAGAGATTTTGGAATTTGCATTAGTAATTATGCATTATGAACTCTTTAAATGATATTATTATTTAGTTCTTGAGGCCTTCCCCTAAATTTATTTGCACTCATATATATGTATGTATGAAATTGAGATTTAATATTTAATTGAGAGCATGAACAATTATAACCCTTCTCTTATTACTAAGCCTTTTGTTTTCGTACATTATGAGCTATTTAAATTGTATTTAGTGAAGCAAGATACAAATGTATTGATTATTATTTATGACTTGATTATGGTTTTGAATTGAAGGAAGGGTGCTTTTATATGTTGATAAATGTTGAAGATATATAGCGAAAGACTTGCATATTTTGTCACAAACTTCATGACCACCATATGTTTTTTGAAATGTTGAAAAGAGTGATCTTTGCATAATTTGATAAATGCTTTAAAGTATGAATTTTCATAAATTATTGGAAGTATGGTGGTCCAAACCTTATGCTTGAAAGAAGAGACTTTACTATGATATTTTATGGCTCAGAAATATGACTTGCAAGTCTTGGTGTGACGATACCAACATAGATAATGCCAAAATAGATTCAGAACATAATAAAAGTTAGATTTCACTTATATTTTTAGAATGTGAGTTTTGAATGATGATTGTTCAAAAAAGGTTAAAATGGGCTCAAGAGATGTAAGGTGGTTACCCGAAAAAGGCACAAGTTTAGAAAACTCATTGCCTAAAATTGTGTTTTGCCGATGCGGGTTATTGTATCCCTAAGAGGGATTATACGCTGGCCTAGTGTCCTGTGATGTATTAAAATCAGAATCAAAAACTCTAACTCTTGTGGAAAACTTGGGTTGGAGGCTTAGCCGCCGAGTCAAGGGTGGACTCCATATAGCCCGTGGGATCATAGAATTGTAGGATGTACCACCTAACTCAAAAGTAATACAAAGATTAGAATTGCAATGTCAAAATCATTTCAAGATCATTGAAATTGCCCATATGTTTTTAACTATTTCATGCATGATATTTCGGAATTGCTTCCATATATGTTATATAAATATGTAAACACATTATTTTGGATTGCCTTGCATACCAGTACGTTTGTATTGACCCCCTATATTTAGGGTCTGAGGCTCAGTCCAGAGGTTCTGCTAAGCAGTAGATTGGTTTGTCTGAAGTTTGCAGTTGGTAAGCCTCCCTTATTTTGGAAGGCCTTGTTTATTTGACATTGATATTTTTATTTTGGTTTATGGTCCGACTGGGGCTTGTCCCAGTATTCATCCAGTAGTGTTTTTGAGTTGTTAGAGATTTTGCAGACTAGTGTCTAGGTGTTTTGAATGTTTCGTGAACCCATTTATGTATTGTTCAGTTGAAGTAAAAAATCGACCATGTTTTCATCCTGTCATGTTATTCTGCACTTTCCTTATAGTATATGAAATGTGTATATGATTGATAATTAGAGAAGGTCTCTCGGGCCTTCACAGTTTAGGAAATCCTTTGCGACCATGGCCTTGACTCGGGTCATGACAAACTTCATATCAGAGCATGATTAATGGTCCTAGGGTATTTGCAAAATTGTGTCTAGTAGAGTCTTACTTATGGGTGTGTTGTGCACCACACTTTTAATCAGGAGGCTACCGGGCATTTAAGAGTTGTTTCTTATTCTTTCAGACTCCAGTTCGTGCTACAGCATCATCTATAAGAAAGTTATCCAAATTCCTTTCCTTCTTTAATTTAATGAGCCATGCCTCATTATCGAGGTGATACAAGTCTAAAAGTCTAGCTCTCCCAATGAGGTAGTTCTCCCTAATTAAGTAATCCATAAAACTTATGAGATAGTCCATTAGTGCTTCAAGGTGTATTAATTCTATTGTATGTCTTTATCCCTATGAAATCGTGCTTTTCAGCCTGAGGTATGAAGTGTATGCAGTCCCCTTTCAAAATTCTTATTGCAGGTGTCATGTATAAGGTTAATGATGTGTTGTAGAATGTTGGAACTGTATTTCCACTTGAGTAGTAGTATTTGTTAAAGTGTTATAAACTATTGGTAGTGATATGGACCAAGAAGTTGGTGATATAAAGTCACAAGATTAGAAGTCAGAGTGAGGGCGACTTTTGTATAAATAAATAGTTTTAGTTGTATAACCATTGATTAAGGGATGGTTTGCTATTTTATAGTGGCAGACTAATGTGGTATCAATATTTGTAGATTGTATGGTAGTTTGTGAAGGAAGTGGCAGGATATGATCTTTATTAATTTAAATTAAGGAAGGAGACTAGAGTGTATAGTTATGGTGGTTATAAAAATTAGTTATAGGTTGTGAATGGAAAGGGGTAGACTAGTCAATAAGTTATGGGTAGAGACTCATTGGTATTTCTGGAATTTGGTGATAGTGAGAATGCATACATGGGTAAGTAAGTATGATGTGAGGAAATGGAATATGTAAATAAGATCATAATAGGTATTTTATAAGATTAAGACCGATTGTCTCTATTATGTGACTTTTCCCTCCTCGATTATCTTTTCTTACGTAGTGTAAGCTAGTATTGCATGTAAGAAGATGTATGGTAGATTATATGGTGTGGTAGTAATGGTATGGTGAGAATGAACTTGTGGACGATAGTTAAGTTAAATGGCATAGTTGGGCTGATTCCCTAATTTGATGGAATAGTATAGTGTGTGACCTGCTTCATCGGTGTTTTATGATTGGTGTTTTTAGACAATAGGGTTGAACTTTAAATGTGGAGTATGGTGGTAAGAGTAGTAGCTTAAGATTAATAATTCATGTTTTGTTAGAATTAATTAGCAGGCTTGATGTGATATGTAAAATGGCCTAGGTTGATAACTTATGAAAATTTTGGGTGGTAATTGTGAGGTATATGTGTACATGAGGACTAGTGTTAAAATAATGAATTTTGGTTGAATCATTAAGGGATAGTAGCGTGAGTGTGTAGGAATAAGTTGAACCCAGGTAGTAGGTTGTTAAATAAAGTTTTATGTGTATAAGTGTTTTGTGTACCTAGATTTGATTCTTGAATCTTGTAGTATGGAGAAGTTTGGGAAGTTGTTGTATGGTATTCTTTAGAGTTAAATTGAGGAAATATAGGTAGGCAATATGCGCCTTTGGTATAGTTTTAGAGATTTTGTTAAGTTGTAGGTTATCTGATTAGAGGTGTAATGATAGTATTCTAAGGAATTGAAGATAGAGTGTTAAGTGTTTAGAAGCATAGGTGTCTATGCCTATGAAGATGTTAGTCGTAAGTTGAAGACTTTAGGAGTTAGAAGAAATTAAGATTGGTGTCCCTGAAAGGGGATGTCCTAGAAAGAATTTAGTGTCTTTATATTAGAGATTATTGAAGGGAGTTTGTGTTCATGTGCATATTGATACCCACCCCCCTTTGTGATAAGGAGTGTGGATGCATACACTTATGAGAGTGGGAGTTGTAGAGTGATGGCTATAGAGGATAGAAAATTTAAGAGTAGCATTTACGAAAAGCAATGACTTCAGAGTATAGTTCATTAGGGAAAGTTTATAGTTTAAGTATACGGTGATGTCTTTTTTGCGTTGAGAGTTGTGGATATTGATTTTGATGTGAGGTTATGTCTGCAAGTTTAGGAGTGTGACATTGATCTAAGGGGGAGATCATAGATTGCAGTAGTTCCCGAATTTTTTTCTTGTGGTGTCAAGTTTCAAGTAAAAATCATGATAAATCAATTCTTATTCAAGCAAGTTCCTCCTATAATGATTTGACTGGACATCTACCAACGTCTTATGTATTCAAGTCTTTCCTATGTCTAAGGTTTAAGATCTCTTTGTAACACATGTCTTGTCCCGACCTCAAAACTAGAAGAAACAATGTCCCTCCATGATCCAATATTCCAAGTATCCAAGCTCTATGTTATGTTTCTCATGCACTATAAATTTGTGTCCCAAATCATGCTTGGTTCTAAGAAACTATGTTTTCATATGTTACTGATTCATTTTATGTCGGGATTAGTCAAAGTGAAAAATTTTTTGCTAACTCATGGAAAATTTTAGTTCTTTAAATGAGGATCAATCGCTTCAAGTGGCAATCCTTGTATTAGTTTTAACTACATAAATTTCAACTTTATGCCACATACCTCATGATATGTGCACTCATGTTTCTCACTGTGGTCTGTCCAAAGAAATCATGTAGTGTTGTGTTTATGCCAAATGACTCTTTACTTATGTTCCATACAATTGATATATGAAGCGCTTCGTGTCTATTTTATCGTATCTTCACCTCATGTCTCTCCTTGAGTAGTGCAATAAGTATACATTGTGGTTTGACAAGTGTTACTTCTATTCATGATGTCTATGCTTGGGTCCCTCAATGACCCTCCGTATGTTGGTATGATGGTGGTTGTGGAAGAGTAGTAATGCATTAGGTAGGAGAGTAGATGTTCTTGAAGGTGAAATTTTTATTTGATTTCTTGAGCTAAGGCTATAGGAGAAGCGGGAAGAAGGAGATGAACTTTCATTACGTGAGATAGTTAAGAAGGATTTATGTGGTGAAAACCTTAGATAGAATGATTGAATTGGTTGGTCTTAGTGGGGAGATCCATGAAGTGGGTGTAGTAATGGTAGGCTTGAATGTTGTGATTGATGAAAAATCAAACCCATGGGTTATGTGGTTGGTGCTCCTTGATTTAAAACTAAAGTGTGTTTGATGGTGGTGGAAAGGTGAAGTAATTTTCTTAATGGGGTATAGAGTACAGGGTCCCATAGCTAAAGCTAGCACCTCTTTCCTCTGAATTAGGCTTCAATAAAAAAGTAATATGCAGTGGGACTCAAACTCATGTGGTTAGATGTGTATTAGGAGAATTGTAAGTTGGAAATGATGAGGCATAGAATTTATTGTTTGGGGCGTAGACAAGTAGTGTCTCTAAGTTTAAGTCTTTTATTTGTATCTTGTAAGGTGGAGAATGTTTCTATTCTTATGTCCAGCGAGAATCTCATCTCATGTCTTGTACCATTCTTAATCAGGCCAAGGATTCTTAGGAAAATTTACGTCTTACAATGTTTTGATCATGTGTCATAAAACACATTCCAAGATCATGTCGACGTCAAGTTTTGTTATCTCATGTTTCGTGCTTACACGTTTCCCTAAGGGTTATCAGGAAGCTCGTTGGTAATCTTCATATATTTTTTTGAGGACAAATTCTCAATACAATGTTACGTTTTTATTCTACACTTTTAAAGCTTCAAAAAGTCCCTACCTATCATTCGGGGATGAATGATCCCAAGGGGGAGTAATGTAACACCCCGCACTTTTGGACTAAAGTTTAAACCATCATTTCTACGTGTATAGACCCAAACCCAATGATTCTTTGTTAATATATGTGTTATGATCAATTATATAGTGTGTTAATACCTTTGAATAAGAACTAAGGTTACGAAAATCCCCGAACTCAAAGATGAGTTGGAAACTCTTCTATCGATTAAGTTTTGGTAAACGTCTAAACTAGGGTCAAATTCCATCGGCCGTAACTTATTGTATTTATAGAATTAGAGGGCCTACCATATATCAAATGAAATTTCTTTGAGTCTTCTTTCCAACGCAACTAGTTTCACCTTAATCCGATATCGGAATAGAAAGTTATGCTCATTTTACTTCGAAGTGTTTGTCTACCAAAATGTGATGACAAAGCTGATCGCCTATCAGCTAGGTGATGGCCCATCAGCCCTAGTCGTTAGCCTAAGGCAGTGAGTGGTAAAAATCAGCCCAAAACTGATGGCCTATCACCTGATTGACAGCCCATCAACCTTGGTCGTCAACTGATGAAGTTCTGTGATTTTTTTATTCGTTAGGGGTATTTTGGTCTTTTTCTCACTCCAAAAGCCTTTTCCATGAAGTAAATTACACCCTAAATGTCATCAGTCAATCATTATCAGTTATACAACATCAAAATTCTCTTTTCACTCTCAAAAATAAGATCAAACTAGGGTTTCCTCCAAGAACAAGAAATCAAGAAAATCACTCCTTAAGTCCAAGATTTCCAAGGAACGAATCAAGGTTCAAGTTCGACTCACTAAACCTTGTAATCTAAGATACGTGGGGTTTTTCTAAACTACATGGGCTTGTTGAAAACACATTAAATAAAGTTTAAAGTTATAAAGATCATGAATTTATAAAGGGGTTTTGGAATTTGCATTGGTAATTATGCATTATGAACTCTTTAAATGATATTATTGTTTTGATCTTGAGGCCTTTCCCCTAAATTGATTTGTACTTATATATACGTATGTATGAAATTGAGATTTAATGTTTAATTGAGAGCATGAACAATTATAATCCCTCTCTTGTTACTAAGCCATGTGTTTTCGTATGTTATGAGCTATTCAAATTGCATTTAGAGAAGCAAGATACAAATGTCTTGATTATTGTTTATGACTTGATTATGGTTTTGAATTGAGGAGAGGGTTCTTGATTTTACATGTTGATAAATTTTAAAGATATATAGCGAAAGAGTTGGATATTTTGTCACAAACTTCATGACCAACACATGTTTTTTGAATTGTTGAAAAGAGTGATCTTTGCATAATTTGATAAATGCTTTGAAGTATGAATTTTCGTAAATTGTTGGAAGTATGGTGGTCCAAACCTTATTATTGAAACAAGAGACTTTACTTTGATATTTTATGGCTAATAAATATTACTTGCAAGTCTTGATGTGATGACACCAACACAGATAATGCCATAACAGATTCAGAACATAATAGAAGTCAGATTTCACTTATATTTTTAGAATGTGAGTTTTGAATGATGATTGTTCAGAAAAGTTTATAAATGGGATCAATGATTACCCAAAGAAGTCACGAGTTCAGAAAACTCATTGTCCGAAATCATATTTTTCCGATACAGGTTATTGTATCCCCAAGAGGGATTATACGCTAGCCTAGTGCCCTCTGACGTATCAGAATCAGAATCAGACACTCCAACTCTTGCAGAAAACTTGAGTTGGGGGCTTGGCCTCCAATTAAAAGGAGGACTCCATATAGCCCATGAGATCGTAGAATTGTAGGGCATACCACCTAACTCAAAATTAATACAAAGATTAGAACAGCATTGTCAAAATCGTTTTAAGATCATTTTAATTGCCCATGTGTTTTTAATTATTTCAGATTTGCTCTCATCTATGTTATTTATATGTCAACACATTATTTTGGATTGCTCTGCATACCAGTATGTTTGTATTGACCCCCTATATTTCAGGGTCTGAGGCTCAATCCAGAGGTCCCGCTAAGCAGTAGATTGGATTGTCCGAAGTTTGCAGTTGGTGATCCTCCCTTATTTCGGAAGGCCTTGTTTATTTGATATTGATATTTTCATTTTGGTTTATGGTCCGACTGGGGGATTATCCCAGTATTCAGCCAGTAGTGTTTTTGAGTTTTTAGAGATTTCGCATACTAGTGTCAGGTGTTTTGAATGTTTCATGAAGTTGACACAAAAGAACGACCATATTTCCGTTTTGTCATGTTATTCCGCATTTTCCTTACAGTATATGAAATATGTATATGATTGCCAGTTAGAGAAGGGCATCAGGCATTCACGGTTTAGGACGTCTTTCGCAGCCAGGGTCTCGGCTCGGGTCATTACATTAACTCTCTTTAAGCCCATTTTTAACCCTTTTCTAAACATACATCTTTCGAAATTCAAAATCTGAGTGAAATTTTGTATTTTTAGTCTATTCTGAATCTGCTATAGCATTCATCTATATGGTATCGTCATACCAAGACTTGTAGTTCATATATCTAATCCATACAGTATTATGTTACAATCCCATCATTCAAAATAAAGTGTTTGAACCACCAATTCATTCAGAGAATTTGTATATCAAAGTACATGAAAACATACGCAAAGATTCCCTCTTTCAATTCTTAAACATGTGGTGGTCATTTAATTCATAGCAAACCATGAAATTCTTTCAATAATCACTGTTAATATTTACAAATAAGATAACTCCCTCTCTTCTATTTATAATCAATATCAAGCCTTAAACAATAGTCAAAAAAAATACTTATGCCATGCTTCTAAATAGGAAATTCATCCATTCATAACACGTGAAAGTCAAGTGATGTTATAACAAGAGGGGGTATAGATATTCATGCTCTCAATTCAACATTCAATCTCAAACCACATACATACATATATACAAGCAAAAATCAATTTTAAGGGAAGGCCTCAAGACCAAAACATTATCATCAAAAGGGTTCACAATGCATATTTGTTAATATAATTTCAAAACCCTTCGTAAACATATGATTTCATAACTTTAAACCTTACTCAAAACGATCTCAACATGCCCATGTAGTTTAGAAAAAACCCACGTACCTTATATTGATTAGTTTGAAGATTGGAAACCTAATCTTGACTCTCTTCTTGAAAATCATGAAGTTAAATGGCTTGAATTGTTGTTTTGGTGAAGAAAAGTTGAATCTTATTTCTTGGGAGGTGTCTAGGGTTTTTCGTTGATAGAAAATTGAATAAAGAGGCAACTAATGCTCCTTGGGGCTGAAATTTTGTATTATGAACGGATTTTGGGTGAGGAAATATGACCAAAGTTCCCCTAGACCCTTACGAAATTGAAACAATGTCGCATCAGGGAGAGCAATGCATCGACATACTGTCTCTCACGAAAAATGCCATAACATTTTACTCGGGTATTGGATTAAGGCAAAATAGGTATCGTTGGAAATATGAATCAATTATCTACAATTTGGTGGGTATTGAGATGAAAAAATCCACATATATCAAAAGTTCTATATATTCAAAGTTGACTCTTGTAGAATCGAATAGCAAATTTTGGACGATTCAAAGGCTCTTAGCTCAACTTTGATCTAAGTGATTTCCATGAACATTTTTCACCTCATAATCACTTAACATACTAGAATAAATATCATGAAACATGAATTTAAATATGATTCATGGTATTAGAATTTACACACGTAGGAACAACGGTCCAATTTCTAGCTCAAAAATGTGGGGCGTTACATTATTTCCCCCTTGGGATCATTCATCCCCGAATGATGGGTAGGGACTTTTTGAAACTCTATAAGTGTAGAATAAAGAACAAAACCTTGCATTGAACATTTTTCCTCAACAAAAGATGCAAAGGCATCGAATGAGCTTCATGATAACCCCTAGCGAAACGTGTAAGCAAGAAACATATGGTAATAAGACTTTACATAGGGATGATCTTGCACATGAGTTCTATGAATCATAATCATCACAACAAAAGGCATAGGTTTATTTGGTGATCATAGACCTGATTTATATTGGTACTAATCGTGAAATAAGATTTCACAGCAAATAAGAAATAGAACCATTCTCTACCTTACAAGATACAACTAATAGACCTAAAACTGAGAGACACTACTTAACTATGCACCAAACAACAAATAACATACTCCATCATTCCCAACTTACAACTTCTACCATCATACATCTAACCACAAAAGTTTGAATCCCACTACATGGTACTTCTAGGTTGAAGCCTAACTCGGAGAAAAGAGGTGCTAGTTTAAGCTATGGGACTCCATATAAGAATATTACTTCACCTTATCAATACTATCAAACACCATCAGGTTTTAATTCAGGGAATACTAACCACTTAGTACACGGGTTGTGTTTTCATCAATCACAACATTCAAGCCTATCATTATTACACCCACTTCATGGATTTTTCCTACTAAAACCAACAATTTCAATCACTCTCATAAATATTTTTACCGCATACCTCCTTCCCAACTATTTTTCATAACGAAAGTCCATCTCCATCTTTTTCCATCACTTATAACCTTAGTTAAGGAAATCACATCAAAATTTTCACATTCAAGAATGTTTACTCCCTTACCTAAGGCATTATTATGCTTCGATAACCACCATTATACTAACATACGGAGGATCATGGAGGGACCTGGACATAAGCATCATGAATGGGAGTAACACTATTCGATTAAAACTTATAATTATTGTACTACTCAAGGTGGGATATGAGGTGAAGATACAATAAAATCACAAAGTGCTCCATGTATGAAAAGTCTAGATCATGAGTAGAGTATCATTCCGGCATAAACACAAAACAACATGGATTCTTAGGATTGGCATAGTGTGAGAACATGAGTAGACATATCAAAAGTTGTATAGCATAAGGCCAGAATTCATAAAGTCAACGATAGAGACAAAGACTTTTACTCGAAGCTATTGCTTCTCATTTTCAGAGCTGAAATAGTCATGAGTTCGTAGAACTTTATCCTTTTGGGTAATCCCGTCATAAAATGAATCAGTAATATATGAAAACATAGTTCCTTAGAGCCAAGCATGATTTGGGACACAGATTTATGGATCATGAATATCATAACATAGAGCTTGATAAACGAAAGATTGGATTTACTGAGACATCGTTGCTTCTAGTTTGGAGGTTGGCACATTACATAAGTTACATAGATAACTCAGACCTTAGACATAGGCATAACTTGAATACGTAAGACATTGTTACAATGACCTCTTAAATTAAAGTAGGAGGAATATACTTGAATAGTAACATATTTATCATGACTCCTCCCCGCAATTTTCCACACTGAGAAAATTTAGGAACTACCTTTATTCTCCATCTCACCCTTAGATCAAATTCATAATCCTAGACTTGAGGACATATCCTTTCATTACATCTACACCCACAACACTCAACACAATGGGTATCAACATACATATCAAGCTAAACTCCCCTTCTCTCTTTAATAAACTATACTCTGAAAGCAGTACTTTTCAAAAATGATACTCTTAACTTTCACTAGCCTCTATAGTTATTACCCTATCACTCCCATTCTCATGAGCATACACATACATACTCCTTATCACATGATAATTATTCTTCACTACTTAACACGCCAATGCTAGATCTCTACTCACATACTTATAATCTTAGTAAAATTTGTAAAACTATACCAAAGGCGTATATTTCCTACCCATATATCCTTAATTCAACTCTAAAGATCACCATACAACAACTCCCTAGGCTTCTCCATACTACAAAATTCAAGAATGTGAACTAAGTACACATGACACTTATACATATACTACTACTCGAGTGGAAATAACATTCCAACATTCTGCCACACTTCATTACCCTTAAGAACGACATCTACAACAAGGATTGTTGAAAAAGGATTGAATACACTCCATACCTTAAGCTCAACCGTATGACTGATGTAGATATGGGTATAAGCTTAAATCAATACACTTTAAAGCACCTATAGACTCCTCTCAAGTCCTTGTGCTATCTCAAAACTTTATAGATAACTCAATTAGAGAGAACCGCTGGAGAGCTAGACTCTTAGACTTGTATCGTCTCGATAATAAGGCACGACCCATGAAATTTAAAAAAGTAAGGAATTTGGATAACTTTCCTATGGACAACGCTATAGCATGAACTAGAGTGTGAAAGAATAAGAAAAAACTCTTAAATGCCCAGTAGCCTCCTGATTATAAGTATGGTGCACATCACACCCATAAGCAAGAATCTACTAGACATAACTTCATAGATACCCTAGGACCATGAACCGTTCTCCGATACCAAGTTTGTCATGACCTAAATAGAGGCCCTGACCGCGATGGGCATCCCGAACCATGAAGGGCCGAGAGCCCTTTTAACTGGCAATCATATTCATAATTCATAACTATAGAATGTGAAAATAAAATGGAAACATGGTCATCTGATTATATTAACAAAACAACACGACATAAGTTCAACAAAACTTAAATCCATCTAACACCAATCTATGAAATCTCTACTAACTGAAGGAAAACAACATCTATTTGAATATCAGGACAAGGTCACCTGTCAGACCATAAACCAAAACCAAATGAGATCAACATAAGTGAACAAGACACCTTTTGAAGTAAGGGAGGCTCACCAAATCTGAATGTCCAAAAATAATATATTGTTAACAGGACTGCTAGACTGGGCCTTAGAACCTAAAATATAGGAGGTCAATGCAGATGTACTGGTATGCAGAGCAATCCAAAATAATGTACTTTTATATAGCATAAGTGAGAGAATTTCAAAAATAGTTAAAATACGATGTAGGAAAAACACATGGGCATACTTTAAAAACTTTGAAATATTTCTTTGAAATCATAAACCACTCTTTATGTTACTTCTGAGCTGACGGTACACCCTACAATCAGTAACTCCATAAGCTATATGGAATCCTTCCTTGACTCCGCGGTCAAGCCTCCAATCCAAGTTTTCTGCAAGGATTGGAGTATCAGTAAGGAGAGACACGTAAGACCACACAGCATGGTGCCATGATCTCCAATAAAATCAACATGTCATGGTAGTCAACAAGACCATAAAGCAAGGTTCCTAACCATAGTCCTAATTTGGGACGACATGAATCAAGGTACATAAGATCACAAAGCAGGGTACCATAATCTCGTGTTGATAAATCACGATTTCTAGTGTTGAGTCTTTCAAATCGTACTTTCTTTGGGTAACCATCAAACTCTTTTTAATCCAATTTTTAATCATTTCTCAATATACATCTTTTTGAATTCAAAATCTGAGTAAAATCTATCTCTTTAGTCTATTTTGAATCTGCTATGGCATTCATTTATTTGGTATCGTCATACCAAGACTTATAAGTCATATATCTAAGTCATACTATATTATGTTACAATTCCTTCATTCAAAACAAAGTGTTTGGACCACCAATTTATTCAAACAGTACAAGAGAATGTGTAAATCGAAGTACATGAAAACATATGCAAGATTTCCTCTTTCAATTCTTAAACATGTAGTGGTCATTTACTTTGTAGCAAATCATGAAATTCTTTCAATAATTATCGTTAATATTTACGGAAAAGATATCACCCTCTCTTCTGTTTATAATTAATATCAAGCCTTAAGCAATAGTCAAAATAATGTTTATGCCATGCTTCTATATATAAAATTCATCAATTTATAACACGTGAAAATCAAGTGATGTCACCAATCTATTTAGATATTCATGTTCTCAATTCAACTTTCAATCTGAAACTGCATACATACATACGAGCAAAAATTAATTTTAAGGGAAGGCTTCAAGACCAAAAAATTATCATCAAATGGGTTCATAATGCATATTTGTTAATGTAATTTCAAAACCCTTTGTAAACATATGATTTCGTAACTTTAAACCTTGTTCAAAATGATCTCACTATGCCCATGTAGTTTAGAAAAATCTCACGTACCTTATATTGATTAGCTTGAAGATTGGAAGCCTAATCTTTACTTTCTTACTGAAAATTTTGAAGTTAAATGGCTTGGATTCTTATTTTAGAGAAGAAGAGTGTTAGGGTTTTTGCCCTGATTTTCTTACCAAATTCAAGTTTTACTTTTCTTAGAAAGAAAAATAAAAGTAATACCATAATTACTTTTACTTTTCTGAAAGGAAAAAATATAAAACTTTTCCATATTTGGCTAATCTCTTTTTTGGAGGCAGGTTTTGGGAACTTATAAATAGAAAACCCCTCTTCTCATACTTTAACACAATAATATCCATAATATAGCCATTAAAGAGTCTTGTTTAGGGGAGATTTTCTCCCAAATAGTTTTTATATTTTTATTTAGGCTATTAATATGTAGGGAGGCAAAATATATAATAATTTTATGTTTTTTAGTATTGTTTTCTTTGTCGTCTGATTTACCATTTCAAATAGTTAGCAATTATTAACTTCCGTGTGATGTCCTCTCAATTTTGAACCCAAAAAGTGATATCAGAGCCTACGTTGAAAGGTCCAATGGTATGGTGAGACGAAATTAAACAGGTTCAAAGTAATTTCAAAAATCAATCTACAACCAGTTTGGCGATAATGACAATTTTGTTTAACTACATATGGAGAACAAGTTCTAACATATTTTCAACATTCCTGCTGCTGCATCTTTAAAAATAAAAATAAAATATTACTTTAAACTAATTTTTAACCATGATATTTTAAACCTTATTTTTAACCATGGCAAGCTGCAATGATAGAGATTTTGTGAAGAACAAAGTTCATGCAAGTGAAGAAGGCGGATCAAGTCAAGAAAATCAAGCCAAAAAGGGGAGATTTGTTAGGGTGTTTGCCCTGATTTTCTTACCAAATTTAATTTGTACTTTTCTTAGAAGAAAAATAAAAGTAATAACATAATTATTTTTACTTTCCTGAAAGGAAGATATAAAACTTTTCCATATTTGGCTAACCTCTTTTTCGGAGGAAAGGTTTTTGGAACTTATAAATAGAAGACCCCTCTTCTCATACTTTAACACAATAGTATCCACAATATAACCATTAAAAAGTCTTGTTTAGGGGATATTTTTGCTCAAATAGTTTTTATATTTTCATTTAGGTTATTAATATGTAGACAGCCAAAATATATAATAATTTTATGTTTTTTAGTATTGTTTTCTTTGTCATCTGATTTATCGTCTCAAATAGTTTGAAACTATTAGCTTCCGCATGACACCCTCTCAATTTTGAACCCAACAAAGAGTTGAATCTTGTTTCTTGGGAGGTGGCTAGGGTTTTTCTTTGATAGAAAAATGAATAAAGAGGCAACTAATGCTGCTTGGGGAGGAAATTTTATGTTATAGATGGATTTTGGGTGAGGTAATATGACCAAAGTGTCCCTAGACCCTTGGAAAATTAAAAACGCATTTGAAATGGCTTCAAGTCACGCCATATATCGCGTCAGGTAGTGCAACACGTTGCATCGCTATTGCGTCGACTTACTCCCTCTCACGAAAAATGACATAACTTTTTACTCGGGTATTGAATTAAGGCAAAATTGGTATCGTTGGAAAGCTAACTCAATTATCTATATTTTTGTGGGTCTGTATATGAAAAATTCCACATATATCAAAAGTTATACATGTTCAAAGTTAACCCTAGTAGAATCGAATACTAAACTTTGGACGATTCAAAGGTTCTTAGCTCAACTTTGCTCTAAGTGATTTCCATGAATATTTTTTACCTCATAATTACTTAACATACTAGAAAAAAGATAATGACACATGAATTTAAATATTATTCATGGAATTAGAGTTTACACACGTAGGAATGACGGTCTAATATCTAGCTCGAAAATGCAAGGCGTTACAGCCAGCATGGATGACAGATTACGAGGTAAGAGGAATTGATCAATCTTAAAATCCTCTCACTCATTTTGCTCTATTTTTAGATTATGATCCAACAAATTTTGTAAAATCTATCAAAGATGAAAAATGGCGAAAGGTAATGGATGATGAAATTGCCTCGATTGAAAAAAATGAAACATTAGGAGCTTGTTGATATACCGGTAGGACACAATAATTGGAGTAAAATAGGTCTATAAAACTAAACTGAAGGAGAATGGAGAGATTGATAAGTATAAGGTTCGGTTGGTGGCGAAAGGCTACAAACAAGAATTCGAAGTGGATTACAGAGAAACTTAATACGGTCAGATTGGTGATTGCATTGGCTACTCAAAATTCATGGCCCATCTGTCAATTGCATGTGAAGTCTGCTTTTCGACACGGAGACTTACTAGAACAGGTATTTACTGAACAACCTTCTGGTTATGTTAAGATTAAAACATGCACCTAGAACTTGGTATAGTCGTATAGATGCTTACTTTCAAAAAGGGGATTTTAAAAAATTTCCGTACGAGTATACTATGTAGACTAAGTATGAAGATAGAGGTAAAATATTGATTGTATGCTTATGTGTAGATGATTTGATTTATACGGGAAATGATAGAGTCGTGTTTTAAAAGGTTAAAAGGTCTATAATTCTTGAGTTTGATATGTCTAATCTTGGAATGTCGCATTACTTTCTTGGCATAGAAATAGTGTAATAAGATGATGGAATATTTCTTTCTTAAAAGAAGTATGTGCGAGAAATTTTAGATAGGTTTTAGATGAGCAATTGCAATCCTGTCACTTCACCATCAGAAGTTGGATTGAAGCTTAAAAAGGATACTGGAGGAAAAAAGATCGACGATATCTTTTTCAAACAAATTGTGGGAAGTCTGATGTATTTGACAGCAACGAGGAAAAATGTCACATATGTTGTAGGTATCATTAGCAGATTCACGGAGAATCTAAAAGAATTACATTTTTTGGCTGTAAAAAAGGATCCTTCGATACTTAAAAGGTGTTGTAAACTTTGATTGTTCTAAAAAAAGGTGAAAAGACTTATCTAGTTGGTTTTCTGATAAAGATTATGCTGGATACTTGGATGATCGAAAGAGTACTTCAGGCTATATGTTTATGTTGAGTTCAGGTGCAGTTTCATGGTCATCAAAGAAGATGCCAATCATCACTTTGTCAACAACTGAAGCTGAATTTGTTGTTGCTACTGCATGTGCCTCGCAAGCCATTTGGCTAAGAAATGTTCTTACTGGACTGAATTTCAAGAAACAAAAAGCAATAATAATTTATTGCGACAGCAGTTCTGCTATAAAGTTGTCCAGAAATCAAGTATTTCACAGGAGAAGAAAGCATATTGATGTAAGGTTTTCAAGAGATCTCACTGAAGATGGAGTAATTGATCTTGTCTACTGCAGAAGTAAAGATCAGATAGATGGTATTTTCACCAAATCCCTCAAACATTCATCGTTTGTGAAGCTTAGGAAATTACTTGGAGTTTGTTCTTTTGTGGATGCGACTTTAGATAAACTGAATGTTCTGAAAACATCAGTTTAAGGGAAGGAATGTTGAAACACGTGGTATGTCTTAGTTTGTTATTTGCTATCCTAGTTTATTGGACCTGTTGGCAGCAGATTTCTATTTCTTAGGAATAGTTCTGTTCAGGGTCGGCTGAAGCATGAAGCAGCTAAAGCTGCTACTTTAGGCCCTCTAATTTTGGGGGGCCCAAAATTTTATAACATGTATATATATTATATTTTTTTTGTCTCAATTTTCATAATAAACAATTTTATTGTAATGATTCTATATATAAGCATACAATCAAAAGTTTGAATCTTGAAAATTAAAAAGTGTCACATAAGTTGGGTCAGAGAGAATATTTTAAATTGTCCCACATCGCCATTCGTCAATATAAATTTCTCTATAGGTATACCTCTTTAAAGATATTTGAAATCTTGAAAACAAGATGCGTACCTTCTACAACATATAAATATGATCTAATAATTAATATTTATGCAACATATATATTAGTTTATTTTTAAAAAATCTATGAATAACTTATTTTTCATGAAAACTATTTCAATAGGCGTATGATATCGATGGCCTTAGAATTATAACAACTTTGTATACAAAAAACTAAAAAAAAAAAAAAGCAAGAGAAAAAAGACTTCAATACGTTATATACAATATAGGACTTTTTTTTTTGTTTTCCAAATAAAATCGTAAGGCCTCTAATTGAAGTTCTGCTTTAGGCCACCACAGTGGTTGAGCCGCCCCTAGTTCTATTTCAAAAGTTTGATTTGCAGTAGTCAACTGAGTAGGATATTTATCTTTAACTATTTGGCAATTATTTAGCTATTGATTACGTTGGTTCCTATTCTTCTGAAGTTAGCCGTTGTTACTCACTTGTACAAAGAGAACTTGCAGCAGTATAATAAAAATACACTTGCTCGATTCTTCTGTTATTTCTCTGTCTTTCTATAAAATATTTTGTAACAGAGTGTTGTTGTTGGCTGCTGCTGCAGATAACTTGCAGTTCCTTGTTAAGTTGTATGGTATTTTAAACACGCGGTGCAATGCAATTTTGAACCGAGGGTCTATTGGAAACTTCTCCACCCTACAAAAGTGAGATAAAGGTCAGCGTACATTTTACCCTCCCCAGACCCAACTATTATCTAGTTTTAAGAAATATTTGGGAAGTAGAAAAGTGATATATTGACAAATTACCCTTTGATTAGTATCACGCTAAAAATTTATTTAAGTTTGAACTAAAAATATACTTGCTCGATTCTTCTGTTATTTCTCTGTCTTTCTACAAAATATTTGTAACAGAGTGTTGTTGTTGGTTGCTGCTGCTGATTACTTGCAGTTCCTTGTTAAGTTGTATGGTATTTTAAACACGCGGTGCAATGCAATTTTGAACCGAGGGTCTATTGGAAACTTC
Organism: Capsicum annuum; assembly: GCF_002878395.1. Classification (NCBI taxonomy): domain Eukaryota; kingdom Viridiplantae; phylum Streptophyta; class Magnoliopsida; order Solanales; family Solanaceae; genus Capsicum; species Capsicum annuum. The sequence continues at coordinate 234,945,266 of NC_061111.1, read as the reverse complement.
TCCACCCTACAAAAGTGAGGAAAAGGTCGGCGTACATTTTACCCTCCCCAAACCCAACTATTATCTAGTTTTAAGAAATGTTTGGGAAGTAGAAAAGTGATATATTGACAAATTACCCTTTGATTAGTATCATGCTAAAAAATTATTTAAGTTTGAACTAAAGGGAATAGTATGTAACAGGCCAGTTAAAAAGTTTCATCGAAGGCGTCATCTTGATTCTCGTTGGACCTTTAAGCAATTAAACAGCTCAACTATTAACGGAGGACAAAGGTAATCCTCTGCAGTAAGATTTTGGCTGTCTTACGTAATTTGAATTACAGCCTTACAGGCCACAAAGTCAAAAAATACAATTTAGCCTAAGATGAATCAGCAAATTTACGAAGAACAATTTTGTAAATTACAATCTTCTCTATCAATCTCAAAGAACAAGACATATTTATATGTGATCAACACATGTTTTGTCACAAGGATAAGGGCAATCAATCTGCCGAAACTGATCTTTGTCCAAAAGCCAATCTCCTACTGCTTCTGCTATTGACTGTAATAAGAAAAACAAGTAGTTTACATTTTAGTAGCTATGTATCGTGTCACTGATAGGCTTTCACGCAATGAAATGTTAAATTCATTGTAAGTCCAAAACGACAATTATTAAACAAAATTAAATAGGGAAAAAATTGGAAATTAAGCTTAATAAAGTAACTGATAAGTTTTACCTTGTTGAATAATCTAGGTGAATTGGGACCAAACCAGTTGGCTTGATCTAGAGTTTGGCAATGTGTAAAGCAAGAGTTAATGTAATATCCTCTTGTTGAAGATGGCCCTAGCCCTTCCAATGCTTTTAGAAAGTCCAATCTAAAACCTAAAATAATTGTTCAAAAATTAGCACGTACAAAAAAATTCAATATACTCAAAAATGATTTGTAACAACGGTTAAGTTGTCTTCGTGTGACATATAAGTCATAGGTCCGAGTCATGAAAGTATCCACTAATGCTTACATTAGAGTAGATTATTTATGTTATACCCCTTGGACTGCGACTTTTTCACAAACCCAAACTGCGGGATACTTTATGCAACAGGAGCTGCCCAGGGAAAAAATTGACGAATAAATAATAAGTCGAAAATTTTGAAAATATTACTGACCTTGAAGAACTTGGAGTTGATCTGGTGGGCAATTTTTTATATTAGCTCTGCAGCTCTTCCAAACACCCTTAGGATCAGTACCAGGAGCCACCAAAATGTTTCTTACCTAGATTAAAAGGAAATATATTTTAAGAATTCAGGACAAAGTCAAATAAAATGTAGGGAAAATGAAAAAAATTATCATGAAACATATTTGAAAAATTTTAGTAATTCTAATAAGCTCACCTGCCAATGATCATAGGCTGCATTTATAATGAAAAGTGGCGTTTGAATTTGTTGAGCCACATTTTGAGGGAAAAAGCACTGCATCATTCAAATAAAAAGAATCTTATATTTGGAATTTCATTAATTTTTTTTATAATTCTTAATATATGTAACTATCTTGAGGAAATAAATTTCAAATTTGAAAATAATTGTTGGTAAAATTTGTTATTGCCATGGAGGAATTGCTTAACAAGACCCCTATATGTTGTTAACTGAAAATTTAGTTATTGATATTATATTGCGCTTACCAAACCTGGTTTCATTGTTGAAGTACATGATGGAGGCAAATTCTTAGCAGAGCCCTAAATTCAAAAAAAAAAAAAAAATTGAAAATGTAAGAGAAAAAGAACATTTTCAAAATAATGTTAGGCAATGAAAAAATGGCAAATAAAACATACATGTAAAGTGACAACATCATTAAAGAACTGTTCAATATATGCTCCCCCTGAAATATCCTTACTGAGAATATACACATTACACAGTTAATATAAGGAATTAAATGGATAAAAAATAATCTTGAACATAAATTGCGAGAATTTAATTACTAAAAGAGAAAAATATAATATGATGAGAAATGAAATATTATTATGTGGAAGAAGAATGCTTACTGATCAATAAAATAACCAGCATCTGAAAAGCATTTAACTTTAGCACTCTTTGGTAATAAAGCTCCGAAGTTGTCACAATGTAAGATTGTTGTTAATCCTCCAGCTGAACATCCAGAGAGTATAGCCTACCATTTCATAAGGATAAAAAGTCTTTCAGGAGCTACAAAAATAGAGTTAAATGTCGAAATAAAAAAAAATGCAACCCCCGTTGTAGAAGAGGGAAGCAAGGAGGAACAAGACCATGGGAACTATGAGTTTATGTTGCTCGGATTTTTCAAAAATAGCAATAAGTGTGTGTCGAATACTTCAAAATAATGTACTTTTAAAGAATCTGACACGAATACGATAGTATTTCTGAAAAGTCAAAGTAACATAGTTATGAGGTTAGATAGTTTTGTAGATAGTACATTGGAGGTGTTGTGTCGTTGTCTGATTGTTTCTATTTAAACACAATATAAATCACTATAGCAATGTTCTCCAAATTAAATGGAAACAAAATTTCATATAACATGTTTCAAATCACATAAAAGATTTCTACAAATAACTAATTTCATATAAAGCGAAATCAATAACATAAAAATAAAGTATGTTATTTGCTAGGACATGTTTATATAAGGTTAAATAGTATTAGCAAGTATGGGCCATCTCGGGTCAGGTAAAGTCGCAATCAACCGTGATAGCATCATCTCAGGGGTGATATTGAAGGGGAAACGCCATCTCGGGCTAGATAGAAGTGACACAATTCTAACAGCAATGGCGACTGCATATGAAAGGGCAGACAAGAGACCAGTGTGTCAGGGCTGCACCAGACACACGATATTCGGCTGACATTCCTCAGCTGTTCATCGACAAGTGGTGCTGCCTGATTATTAGCCACAGTAATATAGAATTTGGTTGGCACTCCCTTATTGGTCTTAGACCAACATTGTACTCTATAATTAGGCACCCCGTCGTAAAAGAGGATCGGTTTTCCCTCATTTCTATCTACAAGTAAATAAAAGATCTTTTATATTTTCCCTCTGTCTTTATTATTTTAGCTCAGACTAGTGCTGCCTCCGGTCAAGCCTGGCTCGTAACTGTGGAATCTCGGTTACACGCATTGCGACGCTGTTACAGATTTGTTCTTAAGCTTAACTTTGTTTATGGAATTATATTGTTTGAGATTTTTACTTTTTATCTTGCAAACTTATGATACAAACAAAAAGCTAAACTGTAACATGTATTTTTTACTCATCTACAAATTCAACTGTCCCAAATGAACGATAAACAATGTTAAAAGTCATTTTTATATAAACATTAAACTTTTCGTTAACTGTATATATGAATAAAAAGCTCAATGTGAGCATACATTTTCTGATGTATTCATTCCTTGAGCCAATAAGTCCTCTATAATAGCTTTGAATATCCTTGCCCCTCTATAATGAAGTCCAGTACCCTGTCAAATTTGGAGTCTTAATTAGAAAAAGTAAACCATTTAATTCGTGTAATTACTACTAATTAACAATTAGGAACTCTGAAGAATGTAACAATGTGACTTACGGGATGAATTGCTTCAACATCTCCCGTAAAGGATCCACCATCGCAATATCTAACATAAACTCTATTCCAATTGTAAAATTCTATGAATTTAAAAATACCATAGCTGTATTAATTAAAGAGATTTTTACAATGTATATCTATTCACCAAAATATTGGAGAATGTATATTTTTTGTACTTTAATGTATAATACAATATAGTCAGTGTAATCCCAAAAATGGAGTTTAAGGAGGGTAGAGCATACGATAACCTTACCCCTATTTCTCAGAGGTAAAGACTATTTGTAAAGATTCTCGAGTCAAATAATGCATATCAAAAATTACATGATGATGAAGTTTGGACATTTTAATATTAATCAGATGCATCATTTGCATTGATTTGTTGCATGCATGGTTGCAGTTACTTTTCATGTGAGTAAGTGGCATATAATGCCTTAAAGACATGAGTTACTCTCTTTTACTACAGGACTTAGTGAGGTAATTAGTGTCTATGGTTAGTGGTGGCTGTACATGGCCACCGTTCTCCTTGAAATTCATATAACCTTCAATTCTTTATTCATTCACTTTCTACCACTTATAACCTTTGTAACTTTTGTAACGTAAAGGTCACTGATTTTCCCTCGTTACTATCCCTCATTCATCCTTATTCAACATAAGGATGAATACCTCACCTATAAAGCATGATTTTGAAAAATATAAGAAAAATAAAGTTAACCTAAGTTAGAAAAAAAAAGAGTTTATTAGTTGAAGGAAGATGTTCTTTTTGTAGAGCTTTGAACTCAACTCTTGTTCAGAGTTATTGAGTTGTTCTTTGTGAGAAGGTTATTGTATCCTGGAGGGAACAAGCCAATAAGATTACTGCTGGACTGGTGAAATCATTTGCTGCAGTGGGCGTGAATCTCCTTAAAAAGAACGAGATATCTGTGCCTCAGCCAACAAAGAAGAAAATTTTTTTTCTTCACTTGTAATTTTGCAATTGTAATTTTACCAACAATTTTAAGGAGATTCAATGGCAACAACTGAAGAATGCGCGGATGTCAAGATGAGAGATCTCAACAAGCCATTTCGGTTCAACAGTCTACTTAAGTCGTCTCAATGTTTCTTATGTGTTAACTGATAAGAATCCAAATAAAGTAGATAACTCTTCCATGAACAATGAAGAACTTATTTCTCTCCAAGAGAAAGCTGATAAATACAATGGAGACTCCTACAAATGTCGATATTTTTTACTTAATTGTCTATCTGATAATTTTTATGATTATTATGATAGAACTTACTCTAGTGCAAAGAAAATTTGAAAAGCATTGCAAAGTAAGTATGACACCGAGGAGGCTGGACCGAAAAAGTACGCCGCTAGAAGATTTTTTTATTTTTCAAATGGTAGACAACAAATCAATGGTAGACCAAGTTCAGGACTTCATAATGATTGTTAGAGAGATCAGGTCTGAAGAAGTCAAAATTAGAGATAACTTTATTGTTTGTGGCATAATTGATAAACTTCCACCTTCTTGGAAGGAATTTCAAAAAACTATACGCCACAATCAAAAGGAAACTTCTCTTGAGACTTTGATAATGGAAGAAGAAGCAAGGGGTCAAGATGTATTTTTGCAAACAGAAGAGAATAACATCACACCGAAGGTAAATTTAACTACTTAAAATAATGTTGCCCCTGAGACTAACAAAAATAGTACTTTGAAGCCTATGAAGGAAAATTCAAGAAAAATGATGGTAGACATCCCAAGGACAATAATGGTGAAAATAACCAAGCAAAAAACTAACATGTTTAAGAAAAGGGATTGTGCTTTTTCTGTGGCAAGAGTGGGCATATTGCTCAATTTTGCAAATTTTAAAAACGTAGGCCTACACCTCAAGCAAATGTTATCAAAGAATTATTTGTGGCATAACAGACATAAACATGGTGAGGAATATTGATGGATGCTGGACTGACTCTAGTGCAAACCGCCATGTCTATTATGACAATGACAGGTTTAAAAAATATAATCCTTTTGAGGAGCCCAAAACCATCATTCTTGGAGATTCTCATACAAATCAAGTACTTGGGATGGGAGATGTTGAGTTGAGTTTTACTTCTGTAGGGATATTAATTTTAAAAAATGTACTTTATACTTCTTTCATGAAAAAATTTAATGTCTAATTTTTTCTTAATAAAGTAAGATACAAATAGATTATTGAATCTAATCAATAGGTAATTGTGAAAAATAATATTTTTGTGGAAAAGGGGTATTCTTGTGATGGGATGTTCAAGTTAAATGTTGAAATGAATTAAACATCTACCTTTGTTTACATGCTTTCTTCTACTAATTTTCAGCATGCTCATTTGTGTCATATAAATACTTTTATGTAGGAATCATGAGTAGTTTAGGATTAATTTCAGTGATCAAAAATAATTTTAAAAAATGTGAGGCTTGTAATAAAGCCAAAATCACAAAAAGGCTTCATTTTCAAGTTGAAAGAAAAACTGATTTATTAGAATTATATATTTCATCATTTGTGAACCTAGAGGAATTTTAACTAGTAGTAGAAATAGATATTTCATCACTTTTATATTTTGCTAAGTTTATGCATGTTTACTTAATGAAAACAAGCATCTAACGGTAATAAAAACGAGCATCTAACGGTGTAACGGAAAGAAAAAATAGAACTTTGGTTGAGTTAACTAATGTCATGTTAATTGAGTCTTATGCGCCTTTAAATTTTTGGGGTAAAGCTCTTTTGACTACTTGTTATGTGTTGAAACGTGTGCCTCATAAAATGACCAAATTAATACCTTTTGAGTTGTGGAAAGATCATAAGCCAAATTTTAGGATATCTAAGAGTTTGGGGTTGCTTAGTCTATGTAAGGTTAATGAATCCTAAAATTTCTAAGTTGGGTAAAAAAGTTACTATTTATATTCTTCTTGGTCATGCTTCAAAGAGTACAACCTATAGATTTATTAATCTTGAAGATAGTGTTATAAGAGAGTCAGGTGATGTTATTTTCATGAAAATAATTTTTTTTATTCTAAAAATAGTGGGGGTCAAAGGACTGAAGTACATATTTTGTCACTACCTAGTTCTTCAACTTCTATTTTGAAAAATAAAGAAAATGATGATTTTGAGTTAAGAAGTAAAGAGCTAGAGTAGAAAAAGATTTTGATCCTAGTTATTATGTTTTTAACGTTGGAGATGATTCTCTCACTTTAAAAGAAGCTTTGTCTTCACATGATGTTGTTTTCTGGAAAGAGGCTGTAAATGATGAAATGGAATCATTAATTTCTAATAAAACTTAAAAGCTAGTTGATTTATCACCAGGTTGTAAAACAATTGGATGTAAATGTCAAGAATGGAAATTAGGTCTAACTCAATCTCAAAAGCTAGCTCAAGAGGTGAGGATTGTCCAAGTCCATATAAGCAAACCACCAGTCCATTCCACAACCAATGTGGAACTTTTTACCCACTCTAACACCCCCTCGTGCCCAGGCCCAACTGGTACTAACGCGTGGACTAGGAGTTCAAAATGGAGATGGACCTGGCTCTGATACCATGTCAAGAATGGATCTTAGGCCTAATTCAATCTAGAAAGCTAGCTCAAGAGGTGAGGATTGTCCAAGTTCATATAAGCAAACCACTAGTCCATTCCCCAACTAATGTGGGACTTTTTACTCACTCTAACAATAAATGGGTCTCAAGTAAAAAATTAAAACCAGATGGATCTGTTGATAAATACAAGTCTAGGCTAGTGGCTAAATGTTTTAAGCAACTAGAAGGCCTAGAATTTCTTAAAACTTTTTCTTCGATAATTATTACATCCATTAGACTTGTAGATGCTATTGCGATAATTTTTTATTTACAAATTCATCAAATGAATGTAAAAAATATTTTTTAAAATGGAGACATAAATGAGGAGATTTACATGGAATAATCCGAGTGTTTTGTTGAAGCTAGCCAAGAAAGTAAAGTCCGTAAACTTACTAAATTTTCTGTATGGCTTGATGTTGAAAATTGGTTTAGTTAGTGAAATAAATTTTAGTTAATAAGTTGTTCAAAATTAAGATGAGTTTGAATTTTAAATTTTAGATTAGGTTGTTTTAGTTGTTGAGAAACTTTAGGATTTTGAATTTCAAATAATGCACATTGTGTGTTTTATGTTGGCCATTTAAAGCCTTCCAATGTATAGTAAAATCATCGAAAGCTGTTAAAAGTATTTCAATCCATTGAGAGCCATTTTAAACCTTTTTTCGTCGTCTCATCTTTTAAAAAAATGGGTATCAAGAGCTTCATTGATCTTACAAAATCTGTAAGTTCTTCCAAAGGTACCATACTATTTTTAATCCGTCAGGGCTACCATTTTCAACCGGTGCTTTTTTTAAAGCATAGGACTATTTTCAATCAAAAATATGTGAAGTCGTAGTCTCTCTTTGAATGCCTCAAAAATTTTCACCAACAAACACTATCAAATTTGGTCTGTAAAGAAATTATCTCTTGAAAGTTATCCTTTATGTGATATTTTGATGAATGAAAATCCTTACAATACTTTGCAAAGCCTGTGAAAGTACTTTCAAATAAAACAAGATTGTTGATGGGGTTTATTCAGCAAAGAATCAAAAAAAAAAAGAGAAAGATCAATATCAAAAAGAAAAAGTGCAAGTTTAAAAATATTAAAAAAAATCAGCATCTACTGTCAGAGCAAAAATTGAGGAGGAGCAGTTTTTAAAATTGCAGTAACTAAAGCAAAGGAGAAGTATTGAAAATTTATTTAGTTACTGCAGTAAATTTTAGTTAATAAGTTGTTTAGAGACTTTAGGATTATGAATTTCAAATGATGCACATTGTGTGATTTATGTTGGCTATTTAAAGTCTTCCAATGCATAATAAACTCATTTAAATGCTATTAAAAGTATTTCAATCCATTGAGAGCCATTTTAAACCCCTTTTCGCTGCCCCTTCTTTTAAAAAAACAACACTTGAAACAAACACCAAAGCAATCGGATGAAAAGTTTGATTCCACCATGATTGATAATGGCGTTAAAATAAATGAGTGTGATAAGTACATATATCATAAGTTTTGAAATAATACTTATGTTATTATTTGTCTAAATGTTGATGATGTACTGATCTTTGGCTCTAATATGAATGTTATAAGAGAAACTAAAATATTCTTAGAAGTCATTTTGATATGAAAGATTTTAGTGAGGCAAATTCTATTCTAGGAATAAAAATTACTAGAAAATGTGTTGGAATTTTTCTTGACCAGTCACATTATGTTGACAAAATTTTGGACAAATATAAGTTCGTTGATTTCAAGCATATTGTAACTCCATTTGATTCTAGTATTCACCTATTTCCTATTAAAAGTGAAAATGATGTTACAAATAAAAAGGAATGTGCTAGCATAATTGAAAGTTTGAGATATGTGACTGATTGCACTAGGGCCTAATATTGATATGCAGTAGGAGTAATTAGCAGTTTGTAACACACCGTGTCTTTAACGCTCAAATAACATATTCAAAATAATCCTTAGTACCCTCATTTCGACGATAAACCATGTTTAGATATTGTGGGTTGTGTTGGGGTGCTTTTAGGCCTTAAAAGTGGGTGTGCATCGCGATTTGGACCCTCTGCAAAGGCTTTGCATCACAGAACAAACATAAACAACCATCGGATGGAGTTGGCTTTTGGCGTGTGCTGCTAACCCTGAGGTTGGCTTTGGCTGTGCGCCACAAATCAAAATCCAAGACTCATAAGTTTATCCATTTTATTCTATTTTAAGGGTGTTGAGGTATTTTCACACCCTATAATTGTTCCTAATCTTATATGGACAAACTTAAGGTCTTCATATACATTATTATCACTTCTCAAATCCCTAAATCATCTCTCTAAAAGTAAGAGAAGAGAAACCACCTAGGGTTTGAGGACTTTGATCTCCAAGAAAAATCTCTCTACGTTCCCTTTTGTTTCTTTATCAAAAGGTATGTGGGACTATCCTAAACCTCATGGGCATAGTTTATAGTTTTTAACAAGTTTTAAAGGTATGAAAATTATTTATATAAAAAGGGTTTTGAAAATGGTTTGAAGAACATGCATCATGAACCCATTTTGATGAGCTTATCATGAAGTTTTCCATCGATTTGAATTACATTCATGTTTTTATACATTATATGTTTTTAAGAATTAATATGAGAGAAAGATTCAAGAAATTTCTCCCCCAAAATGAAATTTATTTGATTTAACATGTTATGGGTTGTTCAATTGTATGTCCTAAAGTATGAGTTAAATATTTTACTATCATTTATGGACTGGACATTGGTTATAATTGGTGAGAGGGTGTTTTCTTATTATATAGGTGCTCTTCATGTTAAATGAAAGAATTGCATGCGATTTATGAAAGAGTTGGCCACTATGTGTTAAAGACTTGAAAAAAGAGTGATTTGCATAACTTTTCATATGCTTTTGAAATGAGAACTCTCATATGATGTAAATATTTTGGGTGGTCATTCACATGTTTTTAAATGAAAAGACTGTGGCATGATATGATATGTCTTATAGAGCTTGAAAGTCTTGGTATGAAGATACCAAATCGGATAAATGTCATGACAGACTCAAAATAGAACAGACTTCAGACTATTCAGATTTCAGATCATGATTTCAGTAAGATGCATATTTTAAAAGGCTAAAAATAGGCTCTAAGAGAGTTAGATGGTTATCGGAAGAAGGCTCGAGTTCAAATAATTCACATCCCAAAATCATATTTTATCAGTGCGGGTTGTTTTGAAATTATAAATCAACAAGGAGGCATACTTTCTTATGATATGGTGTGTTAGCAAGGAGGCACACTTTTCCTATAGAATGGTATGTCGGAAAGAAGGAATACTTTGTTCTTATTTATACCGCAATTCTTGCGATAAACTCAGATTGAAGGCTTGGCCACCGAGTTAAGGGCAGATCCCATATTGCTCGTGGGATATCAGACTTGTAGGGTGTATCATCTAGCTCTGAAGTAAAACAAAGAGTTGAGTCATGACTTACAAGAATGTTTTGAAGCTCATTAATTTTTTCCATGTGTTTTTATATATATGTTATGATAAATGGTTTTCACAATGCTCTCAATTATGTCAAATGAAATATACGTTATTTTTGGATTGTTCTATATACCAGTACTTTTGAGTATTGACCCCTTATCTACAGGTTTAGAACCTCAGTCCCGGGGTCCATCTCAATAGTAAATTTTTTCCATACTTCTGAAATTTGGTGGGCCTCCCTTACACTAGAAGGCAATCTATCTATATGTAATCTCGGTCAGTTTTATGGTCCGATCGGGGGCTTTATCCCCGTTTAGTAAGACTAGTTTTTTAGTTCTTTAGAGGCTTCGTAGACTGGTGTAGAATGAAATTTGAGTATTGTATTGTCCTAATTTTGTTGACACATTTTAGATTATAAGTTTCCATCAAACATTATTATATCTTTCGCACTTGATTTATATATGGATTATGCTTATCATAGTATGTTAAGGGGTCTCTCGGACCTTCATGGTTTGGGATGCCCATCACGAACAGGGCCTCGGCTCGGGTCGTGACAAGCTTGGTATCAGAGCATGGTTCAGGGTCCCAGGTTTTCTATGAAGCCATGTTGAGTAAAGTGCTTTTTATAGGTGTGTAGCATACCACACTTATAAGGAGGAATCTACGAGGCATTTAGGAGATGTTTTCTATTGTTTCATACTCTAGATCGTGCTATTGTGATGTCCATACTAAAGTTATCCAAATTTCTTCCTTACTCAGATTTTATTAGTTATGTCTCATTGTTGAGGCGATACAAGTGCATAAGACTAGAGTCTAAAGGATATGGTCCTTTCTAATTGAGGCATAAAAGGTTATGATATAGCACAAGGAAATCAGAGAAGTCCGTTAGTGCTTCAATGTGTATTTATTTCAGTGTGTACCTCGATCTACATTAATCATGTGTTTGAGCTTGAGTTAAGGAGTGTATTCAGTCCCTTTATGAATCCTTGTTGCAACTGACATGCTTAAGGGCAGTGATATATGGCAGAATTTTGGAACAGTATTTTCACTCGAGTAGTAGTATATTTTAAGGTGTCATGACCTATTGATAGTAAGATGGTCTAGAAGTTAGTGATATGAAGTCACAAGTTTAGAAGATAGAGGGTGACTTTTTCTTAAAAAATCTAGTTTTAGTTATACAACGTTTGATTGAGGGGTGGGTTTCCCTTTTATTGAGTGATTGACTAATGTTGTATTAATACTTGTAGATTGTATAGTAGTTTGTAGAGCAAGTGATTGTCTATGCTTATCATTTGTTTAAAATAGGGAAGGAGCTCGAAATGGATAGTTAAGGTAGCTTTTAGAAATCATTTATATGTCGTGAATAGAAAGGGAAAGATTAGCCAATTAGACTAACTTGGGGAAAACTTAGTAATGTTTATGGGATTTTGAAAGTAGTCTAAATGTATGAATGGGTAAGTAGATATGTTGTGAGAATGTAGAACAGACTAATAGATCGTAATGGGTTATATTATAAGATTAAGATCGACTATCCTTATTATGTGACTTTACCCCCTTGATTTTTTTTTCTCTGGTAGTTGTAAGCTAGTACGGCGTGTGATAAGGTATGTAGTAGATTTTGAGGTGTATTAATAATGTCATGAAGGGACGTGATTGTAGGTCATAGTTAAGTAAATTAAGGTATTTGGGTTGAGTTCCCAATTGATGGACTAGTATAATATGTGGCATGAATTATCTGTGGTACATGATTAATGTTAGACTGTAGGCTTGAACTTTAGATGTGAAGTATGGTGGTAAGAATAGTAGCTTAAGATTAATGATACATGTTTTGTGGGAATGAATTAGTAGACGTGATGTGATGTGTGAAAGATCTTAGGTTGATGACTTATAAGATATTGGAGTTTGTAATTGTGATATATGCATGAGGTCTAGTGTTGAAGTAGAAATGGTGGCTAAATCATTAGATGGATAAAAGCCTTAAGTTATAAGAATGCAGTATACTCGGTTTTGAGTTATGAGTGTCATGTACACCTAGTCTATGTTTGCAAGATTTTTAGTATGGAGAATTCTAGTGAGTTGTTATATGGTGTTATATAGAGCTGAATCAAGGGAGAAATAGATAGACTATGTGAACCCTTGGTGTAGTTTTAAAAGTTTTGTTAAGTTATGAGGTTATTATATTAGAGATGTAATTCTAGTATTCTAAGGAGCTGACGATATAGTTTTAAGTGTTTAGAAGAACGGATGTCCAAGCCCATGATAATTTGTCATAAGTCGATGACTTTGGGAGTTAGAGGAAGTTATGATTAGTATCCCTAAAGGAAATTCCCTAGAAAAAATTTACTTTCTGTGTAAAAGTTATTGAGGGAATTTGGTGCTTTTGTGTATACTGATACCCCCATTATGTTGCGAGTTATGGTTATAGATTTGATGAGGGGATATGTCTGCAAGTTTAGAATTGTAACTTTGATCTAAGGGGGATGATGAATTAAGATAGTTCCCAAATTTTCTCGTGGTGTCAATTTCAAGGAAGGGTCATGATAAATCTATTCCTATTCAAGCCAACTCCTTATTCAATTTAAGGAGACATCTATTAATGTCTTATGTATTTAAGTCATGCCTATGCCCAAGGTTCAAGTTGTCTATGAGACTTCAGTCATGTTTCGACCTCCAAACTAGAAGCAATGATGTCTCAGTAATCCAATTTTCCAAGTATTCAAGCTCTATGTTGCGATGCTTATGATCCATAAATCCATGTCCCACATCATTCTTGGTTCTAAGAAAATATGTTTTATATATTTCTCCAATTAATTTTATATTGGCTTTAGACCAAAGTGATAAAGTTTATGCAAACTCATGAATACCTTAGCTCTAAAAATAAGGAGCAATAGATCCTAGTACAAATCCTTGTCTATAGCATTGACTACATGAATTCCAGCTTTATGTTATGCAGCTCATAATATATACGATCATGTTTCTCATTGAGCTCATTCCTAAGAACTCATGTTATGTTGTTCTGTGTTTATGACCAAATCTATGATCTAGACATTTGATATATGGAGTACTTCATGCCTGTTGTATCGTATCTTCATCTCATGTCCCCCTTGAGTAGTGCAATATGTATAAGTTATAATTAAATATGTTACTCACATTCATGATGCTTATGCATGGGTCCCTCAATGACCCTGCGTATGTTGTATGATAGTGGTTATGAAAGTGTAGTAATGTCTTAGATAAGGGAGCAGATGTTTCTTATTGTGTTAAGTTTTGGGTGTAACTACTAGACCTAAGGTTATAGTTGAAGAAGGGAGAAGGAGATGAGCTTTCATTCTTTGAAATAATTAAGAAGGATATATGTGGCAAAAATATTTGTGATAGTGATTGAAGTTGCTGGTTTTTAGTGAGGAGATCTATAAGGTGGATTTAGTGAAGGTAGGCATGATGAATACACAAACCAATATGCAATGTGGTTAGTACTCTTTGATTTAAGACCTGAGGATGTTGATTATGGTAATAAGGTGAAGGAATATTCTTAATGGGATGTAGAGTACAAGGTCTCGTAGCTTAAGTTAGAACCTTCTAACTCAGGGTTAGGCTTCAACATGGAAGTACTATATAATGGGACTCAAACTCTTGCAGTTAGGTGTGTCATGGGAGAATTGTAAGTTGGAAATGAAGAAGTATGTTATTTATTATTTGGGGCATAGACGAGTAATGTCTCTAAGTTTAAGGTTTATTCGTTATATCTTGTAAGGTGGAGAATGCTTCTATTCCTTTCTCCCGCGAAACCTTATTACATATTGAGTATCAATGCAAATCAAAACCTATGATCACCAAATAAACCCATTCCTTAAGTTGTGATGATCATCATCCTTAGAACTCATGTGAAAGGTCATCTCTATGTCAATTCTTATTATCTCACAATTCGTGCTCACACGATTCACTAATGGTTATCAAAAAGATCTTTTGATGCCTTTGCATGTTTTGTTGGAAAATTCCTAATGGAAATTATTGATCTTATCTTACTCATTTAGTTCTATATATCGCCTTAAATCATGTTTTATGTGTTTAGAGTCATCATTCAGGGACGAATGATCCCTAGAGGGATAATGTAACACCCCGTGTCTTTAACACTCAAATAATGCATTTAAAATGAGCCTTAAGACCCACCCATTTCTATGGTAGATCGTGTTTAGATGTTATGGATTGTGTTGGGGGTGCTTTTAGGCCTTAAAAGTTGGTGAGCGATGCGATTTAGACCCTTTGCAAAGGCCTTGCATCGTGGAACAAACACAAACAGCCACTGAATGAAGTTGGCTTTGGGCGTGTGCTGCCAACCCTGAGGCTGGCTCTAGTTGTATGCTGCCAACCCTAAGGTTGGCATAATAATGAGTCGCAAGGCAAAAGCCAAGCATCATAAGTTGCTCCATTTTGTTCTGTTTTAAGGGCGTTGAGGTCTTTTCACACCCTATAATCGTTCCTAATCTTATATAAATGAAATTAAGGTCTTAACATACATTATTATCACTCCTCAAATCCCCAAATCATCTCTCCAAAGAAAGAGAGGAGAAACCACCTAGGGTTTGAGGATGTTTATCTCCAAAGGCAAATCTCTCTACGTTCCCTTTGATTTTTCTCCGTCAAAAGGTATGTGGGTCTATCCTACCAAACCTCATAGGCGTAGTTTATAGATTTTAGCAAGTTTTAAAGGCATAAAAATGTAACACCCTGAACATTTGAGCTAAAGATAAAACAAATTAGACCGCTTTTCATATGTACTTAGACCTAAATCAAAGAATTTTATTAGATCTAGGTGTAAATTTCATGCCTTAAGTGTCGTAGGGACATTGAGTATGAACTAAGCGTATAAGAAATCTCTAAATAAATTTGAATTGAAAAGTTCTTTAATGATTAAGTTTTTGTACAAGTTCATAAAAGGATCAAACTTAAACGAGCATTTCTCCTGTAATACATAGAGATATGTGACCCACTTCCTATCAAATTAAAGATTTTTTAATCTCCTTTCCAATTCCACCAACAGCTCATAAATTATAGTCTCGAGTAAAAATTTATGTGAGTTTTGCTAAAACAATCAGATTTTCTATTCTTTTCTTATCTTTTCACATTCTAGGAGGGGTCATTTCGTCCTTTACTTTTCCCATAACCCCCAATACCTTTTAAAAACTCCTTCTTATCAGTTTCAAACTTTTTTCAGCCTTAACACCTCTCTCCTTTTTCTCAAACTCAAGCTTAAGAAATATAGAAGAATTGGCTCAAGAATCAACCTTAGTTCTCTTCCTTCCTATCACTAGTTTCTCTAACCTTTTAGGTATGTGAGACCATATTTATGTATTATTTAAATTTCATGCTCACCAATTCAATTTGTTCAAGATAAACTAGAATTGAAGAAACTCTCATACTCCTATTCCTCAATTAAATGCATAAATATGTTTTTCCCAAATACTTTGGGTAAGAAAAGAAAATTAACATCTTTCTTTGTTCATCTTCTTTCATCCTTTTAACTGTTGATATGGTATAAACCAATTATATCTCTATAACCGTTCGTATAGCTAGTTGTATAACTGTTGCACTGGTTGTATAATTGTTTCACTAGGTGTAAGACTGCTTCACTGGTTGCTTTGTATGATTTTCTTCTTATTTTCACAAAATATTGACCTGTCGACCTGTTAAATAGCTCTTTGAAAATTGAACTTCCCATATTGATATTGTCAGATTCTTAGATTGGGAGTTTGAGTTCACTTTTTTGCTAATAATTGTTTTATCTCCTATTGGGATAACATCTCAATATGTTTTCCAAAATCTCAGGCAGTAGATGATTGTAATGCAATATCTTGCCCAATCTTCCATGTAAAAAACTCAACCATGCCATCATGTGAATGTTTCTACTAAAGTTATAAGATATAATTTATGAAACTCTTAAAAGCATAATTCTTGTTCTATAATCCATATGAAGGTAACCTTCCCGCAATATTTGTAAAACTCTTTGCAGTGTGATGTATACATTATGAATTTTCAAGTTTTAGTACAATAATACCAACTTACCAGTAATCTCCCATTAAGTTAATAGATACTTAATAAAATGAACATGAATATTTTTACAAGAATGCTTCCAATCATGTACATATATTATATCATATCGAACCATGAAATTACCTATGATGACTCTCTAATATTGATAGTATTAACTCATGTATATGAACCTATTATGGTTAACTCTCAATATGAGCCTAAAGTGGTTATACATAATTATGAGCCTAAAAAGGTTAAACGATAAGCATGAGCCTAAAAACCCAAAACTATGAACATGAACGTAACAAGACTAACATTTTGATCAAGAACTAATTATATAAAAAAGATAACATCATGAGCATAAGGGAGTTAGTTAGTTTAGCTGACAGTGAAGGCATAAATTGAAACGATAAATGTCCGAAACTCTATTTGCCGACACAGGATAGAGATTATTCCACAAGTCGGATGACTCTTTTTTTCATATGTCCCAAAAAGAGGCTAACCATGGATACTTGCTAGTAAATTATGTCATGTCATGTCTATGCCCAGCAAGTTATAGGATGGCTTAGCTGATCGGGCCGAGATCAGACTCCATGCGCTCACATGGTGGTTTATGATGGTTCACTACTTTCTCCACAAATAATCAAAGGAATTAAATCTACCTTACTTGGTCAATTATAAATTTAGTTTATATTATTGTTCCTTTCCAGTTGTCTTCACTTATTTTTGAATTTTATTGTCATTTCTAATCTCTTGTTTTACTTCCCTCCTAAAGTAGTTTTACATACCAATACATTCCACGTATTGGTTGTCTTTGGTACTACATTATTTCATGATGTAGGTTCTGGATCTCAAGTCCGCGGTCAGGGGCCTCATTAGGATTATCATCTTCTGCAATTAGTGAGCCTCCTTTCTACCCAAAGCAAATTTATTTATGACAATTTCTCTATATTCCTTTCAGTATGAGGGCATGCCGGGGCCTTTTCCCGACAATTATAGTTAGTCAGTAGAGGCTTCATAGACTGGTTTATTTATCAAAAGAGCTTGTAATTTTTAGTCTTATTTATCATGACTATTGTGTCGCCAGACGTTATGTGATATTAAAGATCATTGATGAAAGACTTTCTCCTTTGAGAAATCTTATTTTATATTGCTTTCTCTCTATTCATTATGTTAGGTTTATGCTCATGTGATATTCCAGAATGTTCACTCATACTAGCAATAATATCAGGTGTGTGTCACATATAGGGCCTCAGCTCGGGGTGTGACAAACTTGGTATCAGAGCCCAGAGTCCAAGTGCCCTAGTGTCTAAGAAGTTATGTCTAGTAGTGTGCTAATTATGAGTGTGAAGAGCACCACACTTATGATTTAGAGGTTGTAGGACATTTAAGAAATATTTCAATTCTTTCATACTCTAGATCGTACAATAAAGCTGCCCTAAGAAACTTATGCAAGCCCGTGCATTTCTCTAATTGTTCTTTCTATGTATCACCTTCGAGGTGGTAAAGGCTGTAAAGGTCAGATTCCTATCAATGTACTTCTCGCAGATAGAGCAAACCAAAAAGTTAAGAGACCGCACAAGAGATTATGAAGAGACCATTAGTGTGTTTAAGTTTTTCATTTTGAAAGGATGCACCCTTGTTTATAAGAATAGTATGTTTGACCCTGCGTTAATATGTACTCTCAACCCCTTTTGAACCTTGTTACTCATGACAACTTTAATCGAAAAAGTTTGTATGTCAATGCCTGGGTAGTACTTTTCACTTGAGAGATAGTGTAGTTTAGAGTGTTGTAAGTCATAAGCAGTAGAATGAGTTCTAAATCTAGAAATATGAATTCAAAAGTTTAGTGGCTTAAAAGTGGAGATGGTAAATTGATCGAAGTATGTAGCTGAATTCATTTATCCATTAACTGGGTGATGAGATAAAATGTCCTTAGGTGTTGGTCAAGGTGTAAATTTGATGGTTGCAAGTAGAGATAGGATTTTTTGATATGATGACTTAGAAGTATACTTGAACTGGAAGGAAGTTAGGATGACATGCCATTGTGTTAGTAAAGATTAAGTCTATGTTATGAATAGGAGGATAGAGTGGTCAGGAATTGACAAATTTAGGCTACCCCTTGTGTTTTAAAGAGAGTGCCCCCACTTTTTGTTTTAGATCTATGAATGTAGTTTAGGCAGGTCATTGAATAAGTAGTAGCTATGTGCGAAAAAATACGCGCATAGATTGCAACTAGATAGTCTGTGAGACTACATTAAAAATTTACTATTTTGTCATGAGACCTCAATGACCTAGTATTTCTTGATTATCTTTGGTAGAAATAATTCTAAGTAGTATAAGTTGATAAGTGCCATCTATGTTTAGTACTAGATTGTAGAGCTTGACCTTAGATGATTGTCGTGGTAAGAAGAAGGGTAGCATGAGAGTGATAATGTTAGTTAGGATTTGATACAGTGGGCTTGACATAACATATGCAAGAAATTAAGATGTTAACTTCTGAAAAGTGTGAAAGTGTAAGTGTGATATATGTGGGCTCTAGATGAATAAGTGAGTGAAGGCTAAAATATTTGATGATAAGAAAATCTTAAGAATTATAAGGCAAGATATATGCTCCCGAAGAGACATATACCGTAGATGAGATTCTAAGGTCCTAAGTGTGGTATGTTCCTAGTTTATTATTCTTGATATTGTGTAAGTTGGAGAGATTCCAGGTATGAATTATAAGGTAATCCTATGGTATGAATGAGGGGATTATAAATAAGACAATATAATGTAAAGTCTCTTGATATAAGTTTTAATTCTATAATATTGGGTGGATAGAAATTTAGAGGTGTGATAAATATAGACTAATAAGAAAAGACCAGCTTGTTAAGTTTTTGAGGAAATGGGCATGTATACCAATAGGAGCATAAATTATAGAATAATAGACATAGAGGCAAGTAAAAGTTTAGAGTAGTATCTCATAAAGAAGTCCTAGCAAAGATTAATTATCTACAAATATAGTCTATTAAAGAGAGTTTAGCATTCATGTATGTAGTGATAACCCGACTATGCAGAGTAAAGTAATGATAGCTAAGTATAGATAATAAGTCCACAAACTTAAAACACTAAATTTTAGCTAAGGGGGAGATGATTGGGTGAGGAACCAGTCATGTCTTTGGATATAAATAGTAATGTAATGAGTTCAAAAAGAGCTAGAATGAGAAAGTAACCCATTTTTATCCAAAAATATCCCTTATACTTCAGTCACTATGACACTCTACTCATGTCCCTGTATTAGAATCATGCCCATTATCTTGGTTTATGAACTTGATATTAATTCACATTCATGCTAAGTTCCTAGAATGAAAATAAGCTTAACTCAATGATCCCATACTTACTCCACGAATCTATGAATTCTAGTATGCCTAGTCCTATGAACTTAAACTTTTTGATATGTTTCGAACTCATGTTATGTCATTATCTGTATCCATAATGATTCTTCAGTTATGTTTTATGTATTTTATATATATAACATTCGTGCCTATTATGCATTATTCACAGGACACATCTTTATTAGCAAGGTCACAATAAGTATTAGTAGTGATTGAGAAGTATCCCTTATATTCCTTATGCTCATATTCTAGTCCTTTGGTGGTATTCTTTATGACATGATAGTGGTGTGATATCAGTTGAGTAATGGTTGGAATGGAGTGACTAGATGTTCCTTGTTGCAATGATGGCAGTGTACCAATTCATCTAAGATCATAAGCATGGATGAAGTGTGAGATGAAAATTAGCTATATGTAATAGTTAGATGAATTCATATGGGTTGTCCCCGGGTAGGAGTACCTAAAATTGTGGTTCATAGAGGTTCTAGGTTAGATGGAGAATATTTTTCTTATTAACAGGGAAGAAACCATAAATTTATAGCGATGAGCTTAGATATCATGTCGATACCTATGTGGCTAAATACACTATGTAATTTGTGACTTCTTGATCAGAGTTCAAGAATGGATATTTACATGATGAGAAAAAGTAATGTGTCTGGGTATAACTGTAGATGCAAGAGATTCCTTGTTGAGTTTTAAAACTAACATAAGAGCAAGTCAATAATCAAGATGAAGGTTCTTAAAGGGAATTAAATTGTGGGATCTTCAAATTCAGACTAGCATGAGTATTTTAGATGTGGCACCTTGTATCTCTGAGTAGGCTTAGACAAGGTAAGAATGTGTTAGAATCAGACTTTAGTACTTGGATGTGCCCATGTGAGAATTGTATTTTGGAAATAATAAAGTGTAACATTCAGGGAAAAAAGATAGGTTCAAAAGGTGTTGCTAAGATCTAATACTACCAGTATTAGAGGTGAAAATACTTGTATTCCTATGTCTAATGAACCCCTATTTCATGTTATGTAACTTCTGATCGAATGGGACTTATGTCCTAGTCTTCGTCATGTCATTCATGCTCTATAAGCCCTATGTATACAACTAAGATACCCCTAAACTCATGTCTTACATTGTTATTTTCATTTCCCATGAAACTCATGTCCTATGATATGTCTGCATCTTATGACTCGTGCCTGTATGTTTCTTCCACGGCTTGTTATAATGCTCCACATATTAGGAAAGTTCATGTCATTAAGAAATAGCTCAAGAGATACTAGACTATTTTGGTATTCCCATGTAACGTACTAATCTAAGACCATCATTCAAGGATGAATGATCCCAGGGGGGAGATATTGTAACACCCTAAACGTTTGAGCTAAAGATAAAACAAATAGGACCGATGTTCTTATGTACTTAGACATGAATCTAGGATTTTTATTTGATCTAGGTGTAAAGGTCATGTCTTAAGTGTCGTAGGGATATTGAGTATGAATTAAGGGCATAAGAAATCTCTAAATAAATTTGAATTAAAAGGTTTTTTAATTATTAAGTTTTCGTATAGGTTCATACAAGGATCAAACTTAAACGAGCATTTCACCTATAATACATAGAGTTATGCGACCCACTACCTATCAAATTAAATATTTTTTAATCTTCCTTCCAATGCCACCAACAGTTCATAAATCAGAGTTTTGAGTAAAAAGTTACGTGTGTTTTTCTAAGAATAGTCAGAACTGCCTATTAGACAAAAATTTTCTATTCTTTTCTTATCTTTTCACATTCCAGGAGGGGTTATTTTGTCCTTTACTTTTCCCATAACCCCCAATACTTTTTAAAACTCTTTCTTATCAATTTCAAAGATTTTTAGCCTTAACACCTCTATCCTTTCTCTCAAAGTCAAGCTTAAGAAATATAGGAGAATTGGCTCAAGAAACAAGCTTAGTTCTCTTCCTTCCTATCACTAGTTTCTCTAACCTTTAAAGGTATGCAATACAATCTTTACGTATTCTTCAAATTTTATGTTCACCAATTTAATTTGTACAAGATAAACTAGAATTGAAGAAACTCTCATACGCTTATTCCTCAATTATAAATATATTTTTCGTAGATACATGGGGTAAGAAAATAAAAGTAACATCTTTATTTGTTCATCATCTTTCATCCTTTTAATTGTTAATATGGTCTGAACCAATTCTAGCTCTATAACCATTTGTATAACTGGTTGTATGACTATTGCATTGGTTGTATGATTGTTCCACAAGCTGTAAGACTGCTTCACCAATTGCTTTGTATGATTTTCTTCTTGTTTTCGCAAAATATCGACATGTTGGCTTATTAAATAGCTCTTTGAAAATTGAACTTCCCATATTGATATTGTTAGATTCTTAGATTGAGAGTTTGAGTTCACTTTTTACTATTAATAAGTGTTCTATCTCCTATTGGAATCTCATGTCAATCTGTTTTCTAGAATATCCGGCAGTAGATAATTGTAATGTAATATTTAGACCAATCTTCCATGTCAAAATCTCAGTCATTCCATCATGTGAATGTTTTTATTAAATTTATTAAGATATAATTTATGAAACTCTTAAAAGTATATTCTTATTTCACAATCCATAAGAAGGTAACCTTCCCGTAACATTCGTAAAACTCTTTTCATTGTGATGTATACATTATGAATTTGCAAGTTTTAGTATAATAATACCAATTTCCCAGGAATCCCCCATTTAGCTAATAGATACTTAATAATATGACCATGAATATTCTTATAAGAATGCTTCCAATCATGTACATGATTATATCATATCGAACCATGAAATTACCTATCATGACTCTCCAATATTGATAGTGTTAACTCATGAATATGAATCTATTATGACTAACTTTCAATATGAGCCTAAAGTGGTTATGCATAATTATGAGCCTAAAAAAGCTAAACCATAAGCCTGAGCCTAAAAAGGCTAATCTATGAACATGAACATAACAAGACCAACATTTTGATCAAGAACTAATCAGATACTAACATTTTGATCAAGAACTAATCATATAAATAAGATAATGTCATGAGCATAAGGGAGTTAGTTAGCTGATCGTAAAGGCATAGATTGAAAAGGCAAATGCCCGAAACTATGTTTGCTGATATAGGATAGATATTATTCCACAAGTCGGATGACTCTTTTTTTCATGTGTTCCGAAAAGGGCTAACCATAGATACTTGCAAGCAAATTATGTCATGTCATGTTATGTCTTATGCCCGAAAAAGTATAGGATGGCTTAGCTGATCGGGCCGAGATCATACTCCATCCATTCACATGGTGGTTTATGACGGTTCACTACTTTTGCTCACAAATAATCAAAGGAATTAAATCTACCTTACTTGGTCACTTATAAATTTATTTTATATTCTTGTTCCTTTCCAGTTGTCTTCACTTATTTTTAAATTTTATTTTCATTTCTAATCTCTTGTTTTACTTCCCTTCTAAAGTAATTTTATATACCAATACATTCCACGTATTGATCTTTTTTGGCGCTACATCATTTTATTATGTAGGTTCTAGATCTCAAGTTCGTGGTCAGGCGCCTCATTAGGATTATCATCTTCTGCAATTGGTGAACCTTATTTCTACTCGGGCCAAATTAAGATATGACAATTTCTCTATGTCCTTTTAGTATCAGGGTATGCTGGGGCCTTTTCTCGACAGTTATAGTTAGTCAGTAGAGGCTTAACAGACTGTTTTAGTTGTCAGAAAAATATTGTAATTTTTAGTCATATTTATCAAGACTATTGTGTCGTCAGACGTTATGTGATACTAAAGAACATTGATGAGAGGCTCAATCCTTTAAGAAATATTATTTTATATTTATTTCTTTCTATTCATTATGTTAGGTGTATGCTCATGTGATATGCCAGAACGTTTGCTTATACTAGTAATAGTATCGGGTTCATGTCATGTTTAGGGCCTCAGCTTGGGGTGTGACAGAAAATTATCTATATAAGAAGGGTTTTGAAAACCGTATGAAGAACATGTATCATGAACCTATTTTGATGAGATTATCATGAAGTTTTCTATCGATTTGAATTATATTCATGTGTTTATACATCATATATTTTTTAGAATTAGTATGAGAGCAAGATTCATGAAATTTCCTCTCAACATAAAATTTATTTGATTGAACATGTTATGGGTTGTTCAATTGCATGTCCTAATGTATAAGTCAAATGTTTTACTATCATTGATGGACTGGACGTTAGTTACGATTGATGATAGTATGTTTTCTTGTTATATATGTGCTCTTTGTGTTAAATAAAAGAATTGTATGCGATTTATAAAAGAGTTGGCCACCATGTGTTAAAGACTTGAAAAAAGAGTTTTATATAAGTTTTCATATGCTTTTGAAATGAGAACTCTCATATGATGTAAATCTTTTGGGTGGCCATCACATGTTTTTAAATAAAAGTACTATAGCATGATATTATATGGCTTATACGGCCGGAAGTCTTGGTATGACGATACCAAATCAGATAATTATCATGACAGACTAAGAATAAAATAGACTACAGACTATTCAGATATCAGATCATAATTTTAGTTTAAATATATGTTTTAAAAGGCTACAAATGAGTTGTAAGAGAGTTAGATGGTTACCCAAAGAAGGCTCGAATTCAGATAACTGATAGCCCAAAATAATAGTTTGCTGTTACAGGTTGTTGTGAATTGTATGTCAGCAAGGAGGCATACTTTCTCATGATATGGTGCGCCAGCAAGAAGGCACATTTTTTCTATAGCGTATGTTAGCAAGGAGGCATACTTTGTTCTTATTTATGACCTCAATTCTTACAGCAAACTCGAATTAGGGAGTTGGTCGCCGAGTTAAGAGTGGATCTTATATTGTCAGTGGGATATCAGACTTGTAGGACATACCATTTAGCTCAGAAGTAAAACAAAGAGTTGAGTCATGACTTACAAGAATGTTTTGAAGCTCATTGATTTTACCTACGTGTTTTTATATATATGTTATGATAAATTGCTTTCACAATGCTCTCAATTATGTTACATGAAATATATGTTAGTTTTGGGTTGTTCTACATACCAGTACTTTCGAGTATTGACCCCTTATCTATAGGTTCAGAGGCTCAGTCCCGAGATCCATCTCAGTAGTAGATTGTTCTCAAACTTTCAGAATTTGGTGAGACTCCCTTACACAGGAAGGCAATCTATCTATATGTAATCGCAGTTAGTTTTATGGTTCGATCGGGGGCTTTATCCCAATTTACTCAGAATAGTATTTTTAGTTCAGTAGAGCCTTCATAGACTGGTGTAGAATGGAATTTGAGTATTGTATTTTCCTAATTCCATTGAACATTATTATATCTTCCGCACTTAATTTATATATGGATTATGTTTAAGTTAGTATGATAAGGGGTCTCTCGGGCCTTCTAGGTTCGAGATGTCCGTCGCAGCCAGGGTCTCGGCTCAGGTCATGACACAGGTTTATTAGCAAGCCAGATAATTAACATTGTCATGCTATAACGAGAATAATGAGATATTAAATTGAAATAAAACTTGTGGTTTGTTCTATAAAAAATATCCTGTGTACTTGAAGGATTTTGTGATATGGATTGGGACACTTTATCAGGTGACTCCTTATCTACTACTAATTTTATTTTTACTTTGGGTGGAGGTGCTATTTATTAGAAATATAAAAAGCAAACTATTATTGCTAACTCTACTATGGAGGCTGAACTAATTGTTTTACCTTTAGCTAGTGAGGAAGCGAATTGGTTGAGAGATTTGTTATTTCAAACACATTGACTAAGGCCTTAAAGCTTAATGTTGATTGTGTCAAATCTTGTGATAATCATGCAAATACATTGACTAAGGCCTTAAAGCTTATGTCAAC
This sequence comes from Capsicum annuum, assembly GCF_002878395.1. NCBI lineage: Eukaryota > Viridiplantae > Streptophyta > Magnoliopsida > Solanales > Solanaceae > Capsicum > Capsicum annuum. The sequence continues at coordinate 234,919,396 of NC_061111.1, read as the reverse complement.
ACCTTGACTATTATGTGTAAGCAATGACCTTTTATTTTTCTCAAATATTCATAATTCAAGTTTGAGACCATTACAACTCTGGAGTAAAAATTGTTGTTTTACTAAATGGAGGTTCAATGTAGAGCACACCTTCTTTATGCATGATAGTCTTCCTTTAGCTAGTAGACTCTCTTTTTAATATCAGATGCATCATTTTCATTGATTTGTTGCATGCATGTTTGCAGTTACTTTTTTCATGTGAGTAAGTGACACATAATGCCTTAAAAACATATGGGTTACTCTCCTTTACTACAGAAATTAGTGAGGTTATTGGTGGTGTATTTCATGCACTTTATTCTACGGTTAGTGGTGGCTATGCATGACAATCATTCTCCGTGAAATTCATGTAACCTCCAATTCTTTATTCATTCACTTTCTACCACTTTATGACATGCAATCTTTATAACTTTTGTAACCTAAGGGGCATTGATTTTTCCTTGTCACTATTCCTCATTCATCCTTATTCAATACAATGATGAATATTTCACCTATAAATAAAGATGGTCATGCATGATTTTGAAAATTATAAGAAAAAATAGAGTTAACAAAAGTTACAAAAAAGAGAGTTTATTAGTTGAAGGAATTGAAGGTGTTCTTTTTGTGAAGCTTTGAACTCAACTCATATTGAGAGCTGTTGAGTTGTTCTTTATGAGAAGGCTGGTGTATCCTGGAGGAGACAAGTCCAGAAGATTATTTTGCTACAGTGGCTTCAATCTGCTTAAAGAAAGCGAAATATCCTCGCCTCAGCCGAAGAAGAAGATATTGTTTTCTTCACTTATAATTTTTATAATTGTAATTTTATTATAATTTCACCAACACATAAATCTACAATATTTATAAAATATACATATTTTACATAGAATAGTGAATACTTTTGTATATTTGGCTTAAGCCTGTCAAGTGGGCCGGCCCACTTAATGGACCCAGCCCGATTTGACCTAGCCCGATAAGCCCTAGGGCTTCAGGGTTTCGAGTCCTGGGCCGATTATTTTTTTAATTTGGGCCTGTTTAACCTAGCCCAAACAAAGCCCAGTCTAGGCCCGCAGATTAATTGGTCCCGCCCGAAATCAATTTTTTTTATTTTTTTTTAAATTCTTGGATTTTGGGCCAAACTAGCCGTTGGCCCAATGGCTATATAGTCATTTATGGGTCCAAACGGCTAGTTTGGGCCATTTCTTAAAAAGAAAAAAAATTACTTTAAAAATTATTTTTTAATCCCAAAAAAAATTCTATAGATACCCTACACCTTCAAATCATTTTTCACACAATTTTTCACTCTCTCAAATCTCAATTCTCAAATATTGAATATATTTAATTTCTTAAAGTGTTCACTTTAATTTTTTAATTTTGCGTTTACAAAGTACGAGCGGAAGTTTCTAAAGTCGCAACCTTCGGATACTTTCAAAATTTAGTATTGTCGTTCCATCTTTTATGTTTAATTTTTATTTATTGAATTAATTATTTAATATTTAATTTTATTATATTTGTGTATTTTGAATTTTTTTAGTTTAATTTAATTTATACTATGGATAAATTAAGAAACCTCGCTACTAAAGGTGTTAAAAAATTTTATTCCGGAAGTGGTAGTGGTAGTAAAAAATGAATTACTAGCGGTAGAGGTAGTTCAAGTAGTCGATATACCCGTGTGTCTTCGCCTCCGGTACCACTTGGTACACCTTTTGAGGAAGAAATAGGTGTAGGTGCTCATGATATGGATTATGTAGAAGATCAGAAAAATTACGGTATAGAAGAAGAAAATGAAGTAGATGCGGTTAATTTAGACGAAGATAATGAAAATATTGGTGAGACACCCGTAGTAGAAAATGCTAACATTAGATTTGAATCGTTTAATCTCCCTCTCCGTCCTCCCCGTGCCGCAAGACCTCATAAAACAACTAGTGTTGCATGACAATTTTTTGAACGTATATCAGATACTAAGGTGTAATGCAATATTTGTCAACAAATATATAAGCATAGGTACGGAGGCAAGCAAGGGGGTACGGGTACGTTAATGAGACATATAGGTGAATCTCATGAAAGAGAGTTAAATATTGCATGAGGTGGTGGGGATGTTGGTGGGCCAACGCAAACTAGAATCGATTCAGCAACCGGTCAGGTAACGAAGAAGTATAATAAATTGAGGGACCGAAAAGAAATACTAAAATGGTAGTTATGGGTTGTTTGCCTTTTAGTTTTCCTTCTTTTGATGTCTTTATTCATTATATACAAGCAATTTATAATCCTATGTTTAACGGTATTCTTAGAAGTACTTGTCAGTCTGATATTTTTAGACTTCATTCACAATATTGTTTTTATTTATCAACATTGTTAAAAAATATTCAATGTAGATTGTCCTTAACTTCTGATCTTGGTCGTGTTGTAAATAAAAATGATTATTTAACCGTTACTTGTCACTGGATGAATAGTAATTTTCTGATGTAAAAACGTATTCTTGCTTTTTTATATGATGAAGATCGTAAACATTTGTTAAAGTTGCCGGATATTATGGCATCGAAAATAAAATTTCATGTATTGCTTTTGATAATGCTTCAAAAAACAAAACTGCTATAAAAAAAATTAAAATCTACGCTATCTCCATCGTTAACTAAAATTTTTCATATTAAGTGTGCATGTCATAAATATAATTTTATTGTAAAAGATGGTCTTGAGTTTTTTGAGCTTTATATTGGAAAAAATTCGTCTTGCTGTTGGTTTTATTCAAGAAAATAATCGTAGATCGAGAATTAGAGAATTTAAAATTAAATGTCAAGAAAATAGACTTGCACCGATATTGATGCCTGAGGAAATTGATATTAGATGGAATTCTACATATGATTTTTTAAAAACTTATTATAAATATAGATTTCCTATTACACTAGCTTTTAACCAACATTGCGGTTCATTTGCTGATTCTGCTGATTGCATGCTACATGATTCTGATTGGGTTGTGATTAAGGATCTTGTTAAGTTTTTAGAAAAAATTTATGTTGCTACGGTTGAATTTTTCGGTGCTTATTATCCTACTGTTTGTAATATTTAGGCATATATAGCCGATATTTCTGGTTTTCTCAAAGAATATAAAAATAAAGAAGGTTATAAAGAAGTTGTTGGTGCCATGTTTACTAAATTTAAAAAATATTTTTTCCTAATTCCCCCTATTTACTTGGTTGGTGCTATGTTAAATCCGTGCATGAAATATAATAATATGTGCCACTTTAGTACTATTATTTATACTAACTTAGAAATAAATATTAACCTTGATTCTGAACAAGTACAACCTGATTTGTGGACGGCTATGAATGATGCAAAGGATTACATAGAAAAATTATATAATCACTATGCTGATTTATTTGATTTAGCCGTACCTACAAATATCACTCCAACTGTCGCTCCTCATCCTCCCGAGGAGCCATCATCTTCTAAAAGGACGGCACATAATGGTTTTCCTGATAGCATTTATGATTTAACTTGTTGGAACAGTGTTGATGAGAGAGCTTACACATCAACTTATTGGGAAGAGCTGAAATATTATCTTCGGTCGGCGCTAGAGGATCGCAGACGACGGATCAACACGTTGGATTGGTGAAGGAGTAATGAAACACAATATCTTGTACTTTCAAGATTAGCTAGAGATATCTTGAATGTTCCAATGTCAACCATTGCATCAGAGAGCGCCTTTAGTCTAGGACGACAGCAGCTTGGAAACAATCGACACTCATTGGGAAGCAATGTAATGAATGTTCTAGTTTGCCTCAGAGATTGGACTAGAGCGGAAAGAAGAAACCAAGGAATGGAACCGGAGCCGAGCGACGAGCTGAAACTTGAAGAAATTATGTCTTCATGGGAGAACTCAGTAGAATCAAGTCCAATGCATGATTTTGCCCCCATTAACTTCGACTATCCTATGCAAGTTCCCGTTAATATTAACATGCAAGAGTTGGAAAAAATGATTCTTAATTTGTAGATTTTTCATTCATGTAAATTATAAATTTTGGATCATTTTATAATCAATAAAATTCCCCAAATTCATTCACTCCTTAGTCCTTACTTTTTATATTTTTTTCATTTAATGATTTATAATTTTAAATTGAATTTCTAGTTTTCTACTTTAAATTAAAAACTTACTTCTAATATATTATTAATTTACTATCAAGTATTATTAATTTATTATATTAAGTAGCATATGTTTTGTATATTTGTGTATATATCTTCTATAGATGTGTATATTTAACGTATACATGTGTATATATTTTATAAATTAGTATATAACTATATATATATATATATTGCAGTATATTTTATTAGTAGTAGTATATATACATTGAATGGAGCGTATACATGTGTATATATCTTCTATAGACATGTATATTTAACGTATAACTGTGTATATGTTTTATAAATTAGTATAAATGTGTATGTTTAACGTATACATGTGTGTGTGTGTATGTGTGTGTATATATATATATATATATATATATATATATTGTAGTATATTTTATTTAAACTTTAAAGTAGTACATATATATTGGATGGTGTGTATATATGTATAATTGTGTATATGTGTATATATTTTTTAAATTCTAATGTAGTATATAATATATATATGGTGTTTAAGGTATTTATAATGTATGTAGGTGGATATATATATAATGTCTATTGAAAAAAAGTTTTTTCTTATATTTTTTACCAGATTTGACCAATTTTTTAACCAGGTTTGACCGGATTTAGATGGGTTTGATCGGGTTGGATTAAGTGGGCCGGATTAGGATTATTTTTAATTTTTTTTACTGTTGAGCCCAGCCCAACCCGACCCACAAACCGATTGTTCCGGGTTGGCCCGACCCGGCCCACATAACAGTCTTATTTTGGCTTGTGGATGTAGGTCAGCAAAATGTGTGACTAATATATAAAAATAATTAAAAAATGTGACATGAATCAAAAGATTGAAACTTTACCTGGATTAAACTTGGGATCATTACTCAACATTCCAGAGAAATCATAATGTTGATCCATTTTTGCACTAGATCCCCTCCTACTATTCGTCCTCTCAAGGCAAAGAGTAACATTTCTGCACCATCCACCTCCCTTAAATACCCAAATTTATTTAATTAATAAGTTGCTATTCTAGGATAGAAGAAATCCACAAGAATAGATGTAAAAATCTAACATTTAATAAATCAAAATCTCGAGGATATGGAGACTCGGTTTTGGAAAATATTAAAAAGTTTCTTTCATTATTATTGAAATAAATTCCATGGAGAAACGGAATTTTATAACAAAACTAACCTCAATTGATATTACCCAATTATTCACTCCTGTGCCTGATCCTCTATCAAGGTGGTACGCTGGTGCAGTTCCATCCAAGCAAACTATAAACACAAACATTAACAATAAACAAAAAACGCTTCCTTGTCTATATATATACACTCACACAGAAGAGAAGTGTTAATAGACAATTCGAACTGATGGGATACATAAAACTATTTGCGTACACCTGTATGTATGTATAGAGGTGAACACAAATTGAGTAATATTAAAAAGAGGTTTTTTTTTTCTAACTGAGAAACGTTCTTCAGCCTAAAAAGAAGAAAAAGAAGAAGAAGAAAATCACCAGCTCCTTTTGCAACGGCACTTTGAAGTATATTGATATTAACAAGGAGACTTTCTGTTGTAAAAAAAATCAACAAACAAACTAAAACGAACAAAAAAGTGGTAGCCATTCTGCTGTTTTTAGTTTCTCTTAATAATAATATTGCTAATGGTGGTGAAGAATACATGTATATATATATACTTTCAACAAAGTAGTTGGTTTCATATCATGTAATGAAGTGTGAAAAAAGGCTATATATGGAATAGGGAGTATTTATTATGGTGAATAAGTAGAATTTAAGTGAATACCAAAATAAAATTTAATTTAGGTAATCTTGGAAATCTTTTGAAATGTAGCGTTGATCTTTTTACCTTAATTTTAGGCGGATAAATCTGTGCGAATTAACATATATATCGAAAACACTAGGCCAGAATGCTATCTTCCAAATTCTAGTAAAGGAATCATAATAAATATATACTTTTTCCGTTTCAAAATAATTAAATTGTTGGAATATGAAACACATGTTAAGAAAAAAAGGCAAAGACATAAATTAGTCTTGCTTTTCTATATTTGCCCATTTCAAACCCCAAAAAAATTATTAATGATCATTGGAACTCAACCTTGGAACTTTAATTAATGAAGGGTAAACTGGAAAAAAATTTCAACATCTATCTTGAATAATAGACTATTCAATTATTTTAAACACGAGAAAATTGTCAAAAGCTCCCCAACCTTTACCCTCTCAACTACACACTTATACTTTGCGGGGGTCCTATGACCCCCCTGAACTATTTTAAAATGAAATTACTATCCCCAACGCTGACATGGCAAGAGAGTGTGTTTCACTCTCTTTAAAGAGAGTGTGTTTTTGAGAACGAAAATAATTTATTAAAAATTTATTTTTAATATTTCTTTAAATAAATAGATATAATTTTAATTATTATTTTTCTTTCTTCTTCTTCAATTCTTCTGCTTATTCTTCAGTGGCATCCAAGAACCGATCAATGACAATTATTATTTTTTTTTTCTTCTTCTTCTTTAATTCTTCTTCTTCTTCTTCAATTCTTCATCTTCTTCTTCAATGGCATCCAAGAACCCATCAATGGCATTTCTTCTTCAATAACATCTAAGAACTCATCAATGGCATTCAAGATTTACTTATCATCTTCTTCATCTCCAAGCACAAAATCGACTTGTTCCGACTTCATAGAACTAGTTCAGATTGACGTTGAGAATGTTGGATCAATTCAGATTGGAAAATTCGAATTAATTTCTGGGTTAGAATCATTCCTTAGCTCCCCAAAAATTGATTGACGTTGAGAATGCGGAAATTCATCGAAAAAAATGAAGTCGTCGGAATTTTGAATTTTGCCGGCGCAGTCACTATTCAACGACGTTTCATTGCCAGAAATTGTGCACCATTGAAGCTGCTTATCTTTCTCCGTTAATCGGGGAAAGTGGTACCATTTTGTGAAAATTGAATATTTTTTTGATATTAATTGTTGATTTGATTTTGATGAGATCACCTATCGTGTAAATTCCATATGATTTATTATGTCATTGAAGAAGAAGAGGAAAAAGAGGAGGAAGATGGGGAGGAAGAAGAGGAGGATGGGAGGAAGACTAGGAGGAAGAGGAGGAGGAGGAGGACGAGGAAGAGGAAGAGGAGGAGGTGGAGGAGGAAGAAGAAGAAGAAGAAATAATTAATTTTTTATAGTAAAAAAAATAATATGTCGTGGAATTACGTGGCAGCGCGTGTAGACCACAAATTAAAATAAAATCTGGGTATAAGTTTTTAGACGGGTATATATTTCACTTTAAAATAATTCGGGGGTAATAATTTCATTTTAAAATAGTTCAGGAGGTCATAGGACCCCCCAAAGTATACGTTTGTAGTTGAGATTTGGGGGAAAGGTTGGGGGCTTTTGACTATTTAATTTTCTCTTTTAAACACTAAAAAATACTACAATAATTTCATTATTTTAAAACGAAGAGAGTATGATTTTATATAAATATTAGGTTCAAATAAATAATTATCAATAGAGTTCAGCCAAAAAGCAACTGAAAAAAAGTACATATATGTAAGATGGGGGTTGAGGATCACGATAAGAATCTAATGTTCACTGGACAGAAGAAAACTTGTACTCTAAGACAAATAATCATCCATTGCCCTATGTAATATTTTTTTTTCTTTTTATTCGGTCAAAGAAAATAATAGCTTTATTTGCTTAGTAATAATTTAATTTTAGACTTTCTATTGTTACCCGGCTACTGGATATTTGTGGTTTAGGGTGCAACATTCTTTGCCAAACAATACAGACTTGTATTGCTCTCTCACAATCTCATTTTCACAATTTAGGCAGTTTCGATTTTGTTCGCTGCTATTATAGTTCGAAAGGTTGCCCACACAAATAACTATCAGTTACTCCTGTTAGATCACAAGTTTCAAAAATTAGTTTTTGACATTAGGAATATGCTAGGAAATTAGAAGAGAGAGGGGAGGATGAGTTGGAAACTCTTGAAGAGATTGGGCGATTAGATACACATATCAAAACATTGAAAACACTTGCAATTTGGTGGATAACTGAAGAAAACAATGTTTCAAATATGAATTTGTCCAAATCAATATATAAATTGTTCATTTCTATTATATGATACAAGTGCATTAATTCAAAAAAATTATTCTCCATGTCACAATCATCTCTATCAATCTCAAATAAAAAAAACATAATTATATATCTTGTGAACTAATTATGTCACTGGCTTCAACACATGTTTTGTCACAAGGAAAAGGGTCATCAATATGTTGAAACTGTTTTTTGTCCAAAACCCAATCTCCTATTGCTTCTGCTATTGTCTGCAACAAGGAAAAACGAGTAGTTGCACTTTATCAGCTATTAATTAGTCATTGACTCTAGTATATACAGGCTTTGAAGCAATGGAACAGTATATTTATTTTAAATCCAAAATGACAATTATTAAACAAAATTGTATTAGGATAAAAAGGAAAATTTTGAAGCAACGGAGTTTAACAATAACATCTTTGGCCAAACTTCTAAAACCATCTTATTTTAAATAGTGTTTTTTCTTAAAGTATTTTTTGTGACAAACAGTTTGTATTTGACTAATAAATTCAAAAAATATTTTTAAGCTACAATTAGTGTTTGACAAACTTTTAAAAAGTACTTCTAGAAGTTTATTTTCCTCAAAAGTGCTTAAAACTATTTTTGAAACAACTCCAAACACCTTTTTTTGTTTTAAAAAACAGGAATTGTTTGACCAAAAATAAGCATTTTTGATGTCCTAAAAACTCATCTAAACAAGCTATACGTCAAAAATTTAGTTTTACCTTGTTGAATAGTCTAGGTGAATTGGGACCAAACCAATAGGCTTGTTGTTGAGTTTGGCAATGTGAATCACAAGAGTTGATGTAATATCCTCTTATTGAAGATGGCCCAAGCTTTTTCAATTCCTTTAGAAAGTCCAATCGGAAACCTAAAAGAATTGTTCAACAATTACACAAATTAATTGTTTTTTAAGACTTAGACAAAGAAAATAAATAAACTGACGAATAAATAATGATTTGAAAAATATGAACATATTATTATTAACCTTGAAGAACTTTGAGCTGGTCTGGTGTGCAGTTTTTTATATGAGCTTTGCAACTTTCCCAGGTACCCTCAGCATCAGCACCAGGAGCAACCAAAATGTTTCTTACCTGTCAACGATAGGGGGAAAAATGCTAATGAAAAGAAAATGTTAATGAAAAAGTGAAAAAAAATTATAAAACATATTTGGAAAATCTTAGTAAATATAATAAACTGACCTGCCAATGATCATAGGCTGCATTTAAAATAAAAAGTGGTGTTTGAATTTGTTGAGCCACATTTTGTGGGAAAAAGCACTGCACCATTTAAATAAAAAAATGTGATATGAAATTTCATTAATTTGTTTGATAATTCGTAATATATGTAATTACCTTTTGGAATTAAATTTCAAATTTGAAAATAATTAGTGGTAAAATTTGTTATTGCCATGGAGGAATTGGTTAACAACACTCCAATAATGTTGATAAATGAAAAATTAGTTCTTTATATCACACTTACCAAACCTGGTTTCATTCTAGAAGTACAAGATGGAGGCAAATTCTTGGCAGAGCCCTAAAAATTTATTTTGAAAACACGTAAGAGCATAAAATACATTTTTCAAAATATAATAGGCAATTGAAAAGTAGAAAATAATAACATACGTGTAAAGTGACAATATCACTGAAGTACTGTTCAATATATGCTTTTCCTGAAATATCCATGCTGAGAGTATACACATTAAACTGTTAATACGAAATTAGATCGATAAATGAAAATACTAGTTTTAGTTAACAGAATTAAAAATAAAATATTTATAGAATTGTAATATATTAAGGAAGAAGAACACTTACTGATCAACAAAATAACCAGCATCTGAAAAACATTTGACTTTAGCACTTGTCAATAATAGACCTCTAAAGTTGTCACAATGCAAGATTGTTGTCAATCCTCCTGCTGAACATCCAGATAATATAGCCTACCATACAATTTTTTTTTAGTATAAATAACATAAATGTCAATCCTTTTGAAAGTAATTATACTCTTTTCCACTTTTTTAATTACTTTATTCTCTCTCTATTAATATACATAACATAGCCGACATATACATAGCATTCTGTGTATATGATGGAATTTTTGTAATATATTTAGGGAGTTGGAATTTTTTGTAATATTGAAAATATAAATTATGTATTTGTGTAATTTTTAGATTTTTTTAAGACACTTAGGAAACAGAGAGTCAAAAAATAAAAATAAAAGCATTATTGAGTTAGTTCTTTTTCCCCCTCCGTCTTGGGTAAGAGGGAAAAGAGGACACTGTTGTGTTTCACTACCATCATTAGACTAACAAGTTTAGATAGTTCAATAGAGGTGTTGTATGTTGTGTTTCTATTGAAAATCTAACTAAATCCCTATAACAATATTGTCAAATCAAATAGAGTCAAGCTTGTGTACACTCTTAAGAAATAGAGAGTTAAAAAGGTGGAAATAAAAAAAATTGCATTTGGTTCTTTTTTCTCTCCTTGGATACCACACATACTGTTAAGAGTTTCACTAGTACCACTACACTATAATGGGTCGTTTGTCGGAGTGTATGAAAAATATAATATATGCATTAGTTAATGTGTATTATTAGTACCTTATTTGGTACGTCTTTTTTTCTATGTATAACTAATGCAAGCATGAGTTATATACTCTATTGTGTATTAGAGTGTGTATTAGTAGGGGTGTTCAAGGTTTGGTTTTTAACCAAATCGAACCGCGATCCAAACCAAACCGATTAATAAAAATGATATTTGGTTAGGTTTGGTTTTGTTTTGGTTTTGAATTTTAAAAAATCGATACTAATTTGATTTGGTTTTACTCCGAAATAACCGATAAAATAACCAAACCAAACCGATATATATATATAATATAATTATTTATGTATTATTCATAAATACAATATAAATATTTGTTACATTTTATATTTTAATCATGATTTAACTTTAATCGTAACACATTAAGTCATTTCTTCATCTAGTTGATAGTACCTTATGAGATTCTAGGTGAATTTTGCACTTTGAATGACAAATGATACTAATTGTGAAAATAATATCTTATTGTATATTGAAATTTATAGCTGAGATTCATTTGACTATAAACAATCATTAATTTTAACTTTTTTTTGAACCTTGTTGAGCAAGAAGTTTATGTGTTCACCTTTTGGAGGATTTATTATATCATTCTGTTAAATGTAGTTTTAAAATATTTTTTTAGAAGCGTTCATATGATGTTGTTCATAGCTTTGCCGAAGTATAACACTCAATTAACATCTTAGTTTCAAGGTTGAGATACAACATTCGATTAACATCTCATATGTTAGATTGGATTTGTTTTTTTTAATTTTCAACTTTTATCATTAGCTAAAGTTATAAACCGGAAAAATCAAACCAAACCGAACTAAACCGACAAGAACCAAACCGACGGTTATTTTTTTGTTTGGTTTGGTTTGGTTTTAGAAATTTAAAAACTGACTAAGTTAGTTTGGTTATGGTTTTGACCAATAACCGACCCAAACCGACCCATGAACACCCCTATGTATTAGTAATACACTCCATTTTCTATGTAATAGTAATACAAAGACTTTTAACGCATGCATTAACTTATTAAATGACCTTAATACCCCTCAATTTCTGTATAAAAATATTTCACAATTTCTTTTTCAGCCATTTTAATTTTCAACATTGAATCCTCTCAAAATATTTAACAATTTCTTTTCCCACCATTTTAATTTACAACAATGAATAGTTGATTTAAATAACCACAACATATTTTTGCTTTACTTCGAGGGTTTTTAAAAAGATTAAAAAAAATTCTTGAGACTATTCCTTAATTTTACATCTTGTATTTTATTTTTGTTTCGACTATGTTAATCCGTCGGCGTAACCTTTCATGCGCACAGATGAAGGTCTTGCAGTTAATCCTAAATCTGTATATACTAGTTCAACAATTTTAATTATGTTTGAGATGGCAAAAGAACTTTGTTGCAAAAAAAAGTGTAAAAAGTCAAAGAAAGATATTTTTGTAAACAAACACTTCTTTTATAGAAATTATATAAGATATATTATTTCTTATACGTCAAACCAAACAATATATAAGAAATAATACATGTATAAATACAAGCATAACTAATACAAGTATTACTAATGCAAACATTACTAATACACTATATTCTGCATTATTCTTAAACACTCTACCAAACGACCCCTAAAAGTTTGGGTAATTCGATAGAGGTATTGTGTAGCTATTTCTATTTAAAACAAATTAAATCACTATAGCCTAGAAGATTACTACTAGTTTATAAAGTGAAATTAATAACATAAAAAATAAAAAAATATTTTATTTACTACGATAGATTATATATGGAGAACATGGACTAAGTTAGATGACTAGTAAGTAGGTAGCAATTCATTGTGTTGTTATCCGTCCCTATTAGTTGTAGTATTGCTTTCTATAGTTTCTGGTCCTTCGACTTGTGTTATTATTTGTTGTCTTATCCTTTGACTATTATTATGTTGTTGTAGTTATTGTTTTGCTAATATTTGCTATTCTTCGTATTTCTTTACTACATTTTCTAGATTACTTTGGACTTTTTCTCTTGAGCCGAAGGTCTTATCGGAAACAACCTCTTTACCTAAGGTAAAGGAAAGATATGCGTACATTATCCACCCAGACTCCACTTTATGAAATTATATTAAATATTTTATGTTATGTATTTGTTACTATATGTTAAGAGTAATTTTGGTATAAACGTTCAAGTTTTTTTAGTGGGGAGTGTATACGAGTAAAGAGTTCGATATGATCATACATATTGAGATGTATTCATTCCTTGGGCCAATAATTCCTCCATAATAGCTTTGAATATCCTTGCCCCTCTATAATGAAGTCCACTATCCTGTCAAATTTGGAGTTTTAGTTAGAAAAAAAAATTTCCTTTAAATATTACAATTAGTACTAATTAACAAGTTAGGACCTTTGAAGAATGTACTTGATGTGACTTACAGGATCAACTGCTTCCACATCTCCCGTAAAGGATCCTCCATCGCAGTATCGAACATAAACTCTATTCCAATTGTAAAATTCTACAAATTTCAAAAGCACCATAGTA
>NC_061111.1:234874291-234903033 GCF_002878395.1 Capsicum annuum | reverse complement strand
ATTCTATAACTCTTACCTTAGAGGCAAGACTTAGCTCAAGGACTTTCAAACAACAAACTATGTCCCACGGGTAAGAGTTGACTCTACCACGTTATGTTTTCATTTATGAGATGTTCTACAACTATTGCCTTAGAGGCAAGACTTAGATCAAGGGCTTTCAAACTACAAATTATGCCCCACGGGAAAGAGTTGACATTACCACATTATGTTTTCATTTATTAGATGTTTACAACTCTTGTCTTAGAGACAAGACTTAGCTCGAAGACTTTCAAACTACAAAGTATGCCCCATGGGCAAGAGTTGACATTACTATATTATGTCTTTATTTATGAGATGTTCTACAATTCTTGCCTTAAAGGCAAGACTTAGCTCGAGGACTTTCAAACGTTGACACTACCATATTATGTCTTTATTTATGATATGTTCTACAATTCTTGCTTTAAAGGCAAGACTTAGCTCAAGGACTTTCAAATAACAAATTATGCCCCAATGGACACGAATTGACACTACCACATTATGTCTTTATTTGTGAGATATTCTACAACTCTCGCCTTATTAGAGATACGACTTATACCATAATTTTTCAAACAAGTTACATATATTGGGCAAGAGTCAACACTAACACATTGTGTTTCTTACTTATAAAATGTTTTATAACTCTTGTCTTAGAGGTAAGACTCAAATTTAAGACCATCAAACAACAAGTTATGCCCTATGGGCTAGAGTTGACACCATCAAATTGTGTATTGATTTATGAGATATTTTATAACTCTTTCCTTAGAGGCAAGACTTAGACCAAAGACTTTCAAGTAACAAGTTGTGCCCCATGGGCAAGAGTTGACATTACCAAATTGTGTTTTGATTTATGAGATCTTCTATAACTCTTGTATTAGAGGCAAGAATTAACCTCAAGACTTTCAAATAACAAGTTACACCCCATGGGTAAGAGTTGACACCATCACATTATGTTTTGATTTATGAGATATTCTATAACTCTTGCTTTAGAGGCAAAACTTAGCCCAAGGACCTTTAAACAACAAGTTACGCTCCATGAATAAGATTTAACGCTACCATATTGTGTCTTGATTTATGAGATATTTTATAAATCAAGAACTTTTAAACAACAAGTTATGCCCCATGGGTAAGAGTTGACACTACCACATTATGTCTTGATTTGTGAGTTATTCTATAAATCTTACCTTAGAGGCTCGAATTAGCCCAAGGACTTTCAATAAGCAAATTACGCCCCATGGGCAAGAGTTGACAATACCACATCGTGTCTTGATTTATGAGATATTCTATAACTCTTGCCTTAGAGGCAAGACATAGCTGACAAGTTACACCCCATGGATAAGAGTTGATACTATCATATTGTGTCTTGATTTATTTGATGCTCTATTAGTCTTGCCTTTAAGACAGAACTTAGCCCGAGAACCTCCCAAAAGAACAAGTTACGGCTAATGGACAAGTGTTGAAGCTACCATATTGTTTTTTGATTTATGAGATGTTCTACTACTCTTGCCTTAGAAGCAAGACTTAACTCAAGGATTTTCAAACAACAAGTTATGCTCCACAAGCAACTTGACACTACCACATTGTGCCTTGATTTATGAGTTGTTCTATAATTTTTGCCTTAGAGGCAAAACTTATCCCAAAGAATTTCATAACAACAATTCATGTCCTTAAATTTTCTTTGATTTCAAAAAAAGAAGATCCCTTTGTGGATTATTTAAATTTTTATTTATTAGCAAAATATAATAGAAGTGGAGAAAAAAGAGATCAAACAAAATAGAAAAATAAAAAAGGGATTGAGAAAAAAAAAAGACAAGAAAAAATAAAGATTAAGAAAAAAAATGAAGAATTAAAAAAATTGGGAAAAACAAAAATGAGAGAAAAAAATAAAAATAAAGTTTGAGAAAAATGAAGAAAAAAAGAAATAATAAAACACAAAAATAAAAGAAAAATAAAGGTTGAGACAACTAATTAAAAAAATGAAGGAATAGACAATTTTTGAGAAAAAAGAGAAAAGAAAAAAAATGAAGGTTGAGACGAATGAATTAAAATATGAAAATAAACTTAAAGAAAAAATAAAAAGTGAAAATAATAAAAATAAAAATAGAATTTGAGAGAAATGAGTATGAAAAGTTTAAAAATATTTGAGATGTAGAGAGGTCAAATTGTACTTGTATTATACTTTAAAAGGGAAGGAATACTAGTCTTTAAAGATTTTTTTTATTGGGGTCAAATATTCAAAGTCACCAACTGTTGGGGATATACCATGTAATTTCGAAGATTAACTATACTTGTCAAGAGATTGGGCCTGTTCAAAAAGAAAGAGTAAATTTCATCCATAGTCATTCAACTTTTTATTTATCACATAAAAGTCACTTTTCTATTTTTTTATTACATAAAAGTCATTTAACTTTACGAATTACACACAAAAGTTATTTTTCTTGTTTATAGCATATAAAAGTCATTTAACTTTAAGTTTATCACTTCAAAGTCATTCTACAAACATCTAAATTTATAGACTCTACAAGAAGAATTCAAATTCTGTTAGAGTTTGGAGGCTACTTTACCCTAACCTAGCTTGGAGGCTACTCTACCCTAAACCCTGAATTATGCCTGCATAAAGGGGCAAATATTCCCTTAAAAAGGTCTCCCCAAGATCTCTAATATCCCACAAAATCATGGGATATTCATAAAGAGATCATCTTTCTTTCGAAAAATACGCCACTAACAGCCCTCGAATGATGGAGAAAATCAAGAGAGAAGAATAAAGGGAAGAACAAATTTGTACCCACATCATTTATTATTAAAAATTCTTTGTTTCTTTATATTTTTATTTGTGATTGTAATTTATTTCTGTCACTGTAAAAATGTGTTGCAAACAAAACTGGAACGCCCAATGCGACCAAATCTGCCCTTAATCTCTTCTCGCATAAATGAAATATGTAAAGCTGTAGCCGCAAAATCGTAGAGATGGAAGCTCTATGGGTACTTCAAGACTAGTCTTTGAGTTTCATCAAGCTTACACTCCGACAAGCCTTGAAGTAGGGGGCATTTATAGACATTAAAATTTTGTGAACTCTACAAGAAGAGCTTAATTTTTGTTAGAGCTCTTGGAGACTATTTTACCCTAAATTTAGCTTGGTGGCTACTTTACCCTAAATCCTAAATTACACCTATATAAAAGGGAGTAAATATCCCTTTAAAGAGGTATCTCCAAGATCTCCAAAGTCCCAATAAATTCATGGGATATTCGTAAAGAGATCAAGATCTCAAAAATTTATGGAATATCACAAAGGGGGTCAAAAACGTCTCTTCACGATAATCAAATAAATCAAGAGGATCTGCAAATCCTTTTTTTCATGAAGATCAAAATCTAACTATGCCTTCGTTTGAGAAATACGATACTAATGACCCTAGAATGGCGGAGAAAATCAAGAGAGAAGAATCAAGGAAGAAGAAATTTGTATCCACACCGTTTATCAGTAAAGAAAATCATGTTTCTTCATATTTTATTTGTAATTGTAATTTATTTTTGTCACTGTAAAATTATGTTGCAAACAAATTGACACGTCCACTGGGACTAAATCTGTCCTTCATCTCTTCTCTCATAAATCATATCTGCAAATCTGTAGCTGCTGCATAAAGATGAAAGTTTTGTGGGTATTTCAAGACTTATCATCAAGTCTACACTTCGGCAAGTCTTGAAGTAGGGGACATTTGTAAACATCTAAAATTTGTGGACTCTACAAAAAGAATTCAAATTCTGTTAGAGTTCGAAGGCTACCTTACCCTAACCTAGCTTGAGGGCTACTCTACCCTAAACCCTTAAATTATGCATATATAAAGGAGCAGATATTCCCTTAAAAAGGCATCTCCAAGATCTCAAATATCCCACAAAATCATGGGATATTTATAAAGAGATCATGCTATATTCGAGAAATATGCTACTAACGGGCCTCGAATTACTGAAAAAATCAAGAGAGAAGGATCAAGGGAAGAACAGATTTGTACCCACACTGTTTATCAATAAAAACTCTTGTTTCTTCATATTTTTATTTGTGATTGCAATTTATTTCTGTCACTGTAAAAATTTATTACAAACACATTCTTTTCATTTTTTTTAATCACATAAATTTATTTAATTTTTCCTAAGTTAACAAAAAATAGATTTCACCTAATTTTTAAATTTTATATTGAAAAAAATAATATGACACTCAAAAATAAGTTAATTACATTTGAAATAATTTTAGAAACCTATCTTAATGTTTCATTTCATAAGACTTATCTTTGTTGTGTCTTATGATATTAAGTTTATTGCCTTTATTTTAATTTCTTTGTAATAAATTTAACTCATTATCACTAACACAGACAATGCAATTTAATTATTTTGGCCTTACTAATATGCTTATTAGATTAATGAATTTTGTAATCACACTTTTTAATTAACAAAGAATTGTTCTTAGAGATATGTTCAAAGATTTCAAATTCGTAGTCAAAGAATTCAATGACGAACACAAAATCTACTATCTAAATATGGTCAATGACTTCAAATTTGTAGAAAAAGTTGAAATTAAAAGGTTAACAAGATTTAATAAACTCTTCGAGGAAGGTCTCTAAAATTAATTCACCACATTTAATAAGTTTTGTTGAGCTAACTAGTTATGTTGGAGTGTCATATCATACTTTGAATACAAAATTAAAAAAAAATAGGTGAAATTTATGTTTTGTTAACGTAAGAAAAATTAAATGACTTTATGTGATAAAATATTTTTTAAAAAATGAATTTGATATGATAAACTTAAAGTTAATGACTTTTATGTGGTATAAACTACAAAAGTGATTTTTGTGTAATAAACTTTAATGTTGAATGACCTTGACGTAATGAAAAATAGAAAAGTGACTTTCATGTGATAAACAAAAAGTTAAATGATCATGAGTGAAATTCACTAAAAATATAATTCTAACTTGGTCGTCTGGTAGAATAAGGTCTCTGTATACGTTGAAATTTTGTGGACTCTAAAAAATTTAATTTTTGTTAGAGTTCTTATAGACTACTTTACCTTAAATCTAGCTTAGAGGCTACTCTATCCTGAATCCTAAATTACGCCTATATATAGGAGTGAATATTCCCTTAAAAACCATCTCCAATATCTCAGAATTCATGGATCAAAACCTTCTCTTCTTGATAATCAAATACATCACGAAGATCTACAATCTTGATCTACAAACTCAAACCCCCTTTTCATGGAGGTCAAATCCAAATATTCCGATGTTCGAGAAATACTCCACTAACGACCCTCGAATTACGGAGAAGTCCAAATATTTCTACATTCAAGGAATACTCCACTAATGACCCTCGAATTATGGAGAAACTCATACCAAGGAGATCAAATCTAAATATTCCTATGTTTGAGAAATACGCCACTAACGACCCTCAGCCCTCAAATTACAGAGAAATTCATATCAAATTCAAATAAGCCTACATTCGAGAAATACATCACTAACGGACACGATCCTCGAATTACGGAGAAATTCATATCAAATTCAAATATGCCTACATTTGAAAAATATGCTAGGGCCCTCAAATTACGGAGAAAAATCAAGAGAGTTAATCAAGGAGGAACAAATTTGAGCCCACATTGTTTATCAATAAATAAAAGTTCATATTTCTTCATTTTTTTATTTGTGATTGCAATTTCTTTCTTTCACTCTAATAATTTGTTGGAAACACTCTTATCTCCACCTAGATCCGTTCATGCCTTAAGAAGTTCATAACCTACCAATTGTGTCACACTACGGAACTAAGTTTTCTACAAAATAGGGCAATTTTTTTTTTAAACTTATGTCTAGTAAGTTAAATACTACATAATTTATGCCAAATAAGAAAAAGTGCTCTAAACTAATTATGTATATATCGAAAATTAAAGACCACTCCCAAATAGAGGCAATCCGTCCAAAAATGTGAAAATATGAAGTGAAACCGCTGATGGTATTCGGGTGCAAGAGTTTATATTTTTATTGCTTTTTTAACAATAACAAGTCTCTTTTTCGCAAATTCTCATATTTAATATATTCATATGAGAAAAATAAATAATATTTAATATATTCATTTATAGTCAGGTAATGATTTCAATGATTTGTTTTGTACCATAAGTTATAAAAATCTTCTTTTTGATAATGAAATTTTATGTCTAATTAAATACTAGTGACTCAAGTTTTAATAATTAAGTGTAGGTGACAATTAGTTTATTATGGATTAAAAAAGTAAGAAAAATTTGAAAATAACCTATACGTTTTTTAATTTACAATTTGATTCGATGTAAAAACCTAATATAACTAGAAATGGAGGAAAAAAAAGACACGTTTCTCTCTTTTCTCATTTATTGGAGTTTTCTCTCTCTTCGCAATTTTTGTTGTTCATTATTGTTGTTGCTTTATTCATCATCTTCTTCTTCATTATCAACATCTTGTTCTTCATTATTGTCTTTTTTTGTTCATTATCATCATCTTCTTGTTGTTGAACATTGTTGTTGTTACCGCTACTGTTGCTACCTGATCAAATTTTTTAGGTCAAATTTTATTCGTATATCACTTGGGCAGTACTTATAAGTGATTTTAGTAAGTAAAATTATAATTTTTAGTTGATTTTCTCATCTGATTGTATCTGTTACTGTTGTTCTTTCAACAATGTATAAAACATGCAACGTGAATCCAATAGATGAGTAATCTGTCGTAACATATATGACCAATCTGTTGCAACAGATGAGTAATCTGTTGCAACAAATGAGTAATCTATTGCAACATATATGACTAATCTGTTGCGACAGATTACTCATCTGTTGGATTCGTATTATAGTGTTGTAACATGAATCCAACTTATGGGTCATCTATTGCAACAGATTAGTCATATGTTGCAACAGATTACTTACTTGTTGCAACAGATTACATACTTGTTGCAACAAATGACTCAAATGTTGAATTCATATTGTAGGTTCTATCCATTGTAGCAGTAGCAGATATACCAAATAAAAAATTCAACAAAAATCATAATTATACTTACAAAATCACCTATGAAGTAATGTCCAAGTGATATACGAATAAAATTTGACCTAAAGAAATTTCAAAATTTTCAACAGAGGCACAACGAATAAGTGAAACACATGAAAAATTTCATGAAACAGGTAAAGAAGACAAAAATATTATATCATATATCAAATGCAAAGGGATCAAGGGGACAAACGTTTGAGTTCTCCTAAAAACGTTTAAGTTCCCTGGTATTTTAATTTCTTTCTAATAGATGATCCATCTGTTACAACAGATTTTCTATCTGTTTGATAATTTCTAACAGATGAATCATCAGATACAACATGTTAGTCATTTATTGATTCAAATTAAGCAATTATTAGTGGTTACTAAATTGATTTAGCTAAAATTAAAGACAACTTTAAGACAATGGGACAAACATTTGAGTTCTCCTAAACATGTTTGAGTTCTCTAGTATTTTAATTATTTTTCAACAGATGACCTATTTGTTGCAACAAGTTAGTCATCTGTTGCAACAGATGTTTATAACAGGTTAGTCATTTGTTGATTCAAATTAAGTAATTATTAATAATAACTAAATTAATTTAATTGAAATTGAAGACAAGACCTTAGACAAGGGGGAAAAAGTTTGAGTTCTCCTAAAAAATATTTGAGCTTTAGTATTTTAAATTGCTTTTCAACACATATTATTTCTATTTAATAATTTTTGACTGATGAGTAATATGTTGCAACAACTTAGTCATCTGTTGCAACAGATGTCTATATCTGTTTGATAGTTTTCAATAGATAAATTAGTTGTTACAACGAGTGAGTCATCTGTTGCAACAGATGTCTATATATGTTTGGTCATTTTCAACAGGTGTTTTTATCTATTTGGTCATTTCCAACAGATTACTCATATGTTGTAACATGTTAGTCATCTATTGAATCAAATTAAGCCATGATTAGTAATAACTAAATTGATTACTAAAATAAAATATGAATTAATAAGTTCAACTACAGTTTCAATTAATCTCATGGTTAGGGGTGTACAGACCAAACCATCAAATCAAACCAAACCAAAGAACCAAACCAAACTGAGAAAAAAAATTGACTTATGGTTTGGTTTGGTTGGTTTGGCGTTTGAAAAAAAAAATCGATCATTTTTGGTTTGGTTTGGTGTTAACAAAAAAAAGTCAAACCGACATAATATATATATATATATATATATATCTATGTATGTATGTATGTATGTATGTATGTATATAATTTAACTTTTTATACATAAAATATTAATTATAATCTACTTTTTCAATTAGTTTTATTAATTTTCAATATTTAGAAAGTAGGTGTTTGTGTGTATATATATATATGCTTATAAAATGATCCAAAATCCAGTATAAACTTAAACCTAAATTTTTCACTCTTCATCTTACTTTTTAGTTTCAAGAGCGTTTGTTGCTCCTCAATTTTTCATAATTGAGTTTTTTCATTAACACATGAGTGAAAACATACTTGATCTAGTCTTCAATCACAATATAATTGTAAAGAATAACGATTATAAAAAATCGAGAAAACCCTAAAAAACCAAAAAAATCGAAAGAACCGACTAAAATCTAAACCGAAAAAATCAATTTTATGTTGGTTTGATTTGGTTTATAGTTTTAATAAACCGACATAATTGGTTTGGTTTTTATTCAATAAAAAACTTAAAGACATAATTGGTTTATTTTTTATTCAATAAAAAACCAAACCAACCCGACCTATGTACACCTCTACTTATGGTAACTACACGATCAACTAAGTATGTTCGTCCTGAGTAGAGTGATCAATTGACCAATTTTATTTGAAATGATTCAAACTAAGTCATCATTAGAAATAACTATATTGATTTAACTAAAATTAAAGATAAATTAGTAAGTTCAATTACGATTTCAATTAATCTCATAGTAATTACATGATCAATTAAGTATTTCGTACTAAGTAGAATGATTAATTGACAAATTTTATTTGAAATAATTCAAATTAAACCATTACTAGAAATAACTATATTGATTTAACTAAAATTAAAGATGAATTAGTAAGTTCAATTACGATTTCAATTAATCTCATAGTAATTACATGATTAATTAAGTGTTTCATCCTTAGTAGAATAATTAATTGACCAATTTTATTTGAAATAATTCAAATTAAGCCATTATTAGTAATAATTATGTTGATTTAACTAAAATTAAACGTGAATTGATGAGTTCATTTACAATGTCAATTAATCTCATAGTAATTACATGATTAACTAAGTGTATTCGTCCTGAGTAGAGTGATCAATCTACCAATTTTATTTGAAATGATT
This sequence comes from Capsicum annuum, assembly GCF_002878395.1. NCBI lineage: Eukaryota > Viridiplantae > Streptophyta > Magnoliopsida > Solanales > Solanaceae > Capsicum > Capsicum annuum. The sequence goes on along the minus strand of NC_061111.1, from coordinate 234,893,648 downwards.
CAAATTAAGTCATTATTAGTAATAACTAAATTGATTTTGATTAAATTAAAGATAAATTGATAAGTCCACTTACAATTTCAATTAATGTATTTGTCCTTAATAGAATGATTAATTCATAAATTTTATTTGAAATAATTCAAATTAAGCAATTATTAGTAATAACTAAATTGATTTAACTAAAATTAAAGACAAGACCTTAGACAAGGGGACAAACATTTGAGTTCTCTTAAAAACATCTGGCTTTTAGTATTTTAAATTATTTTCCAACATATATCTTATATATTTGATAATTTTAAACAAATGAGTCATAGTTGCAACAACTTAGTCATCTGTTACAACAGATGTCTATATTTATTTGATAATTTTCAATAGATGAGTCATTTATTGCAATAAGTTAGTCATCTGTTGCAACATATGCCTATATTTGTTTGTTCATTTCCAACAGATGTCTTTATCTGTTTGGTCATTTTCAACAGATTACTCATCTTTTGCAACATGTTAGTCATCTATTGATTCATATTAAGCCATTATATTAGTAATAACTAAATTGATTTAACTAGAATTAAACATGAATTAATTAATTAATCTCATGGTAATTACACGATCAACTAAGTGTGTTCGTCCTAAGTAGAGTGATCAATTGACCAATTTTATTTGAAATGATTTAAACCAATCCATAATTAGAAATAACTATATTTATTTAACTAAAACTAAAGATGAATTAGTAAGTTCACTTACAATTTCAATTAATTTTATAGTAATTACATGGTCAACTAAGTGTTTCGTCTTAAGTGGAATGATCAATTGATCAATTTTATTTGAAATAATTAAAATTATGCAATTATTAGTAATAACTAAATTGATTTAACTAAAATTAAAGATGAATTAATAATTTTAATTACGATTTTAATTAATCTCATAGTAATTACATGACCATTTAAGTGTATTCGTCTCGAGTATAGTGTTAATTGATCAATTTTATTTGAAATGATTCAAATTAAGACATTATTAGTAATAACTACATTGATTTAACTAAAATTAAAGATGAATTGATAAGTTTAATTATGATTTCAATTATTCTCATATTAATTATATGATCATCTAGTGTGTTCGTTCTGAGTAGAGTGATTAATTAACTAATTTTATTTGAAATGATTCAAGTTAAGCCATTATTAGTAATAGCTAAATTGATTTAATAATTACAATTTTAATTAATCTCATAATAATTATATGATCATTTAAGTGTGTAACCTATTGCCACAGATTTAACCTGTTACAACAGATGAGTCATCTGTTGAAAATTATCAAATAGATATACACATATGTTGCAACAAACTGGTTATATATTGTAACAAATGTCTTTATCTGTTGGTTATTTTCAACAGACGATCACCTGTTGCAACATATGACTTTATCTGTTTGTCATTTTCAACAGATTACTAATCTATTGTAATAGATGACTAGTCTGTTGCAATAGATGTCTTTATCTGTTTGGTCATTTTCAATATATTACTAATTTATTGCAACAGACGATCAATCTGTTGCAATAGATGTCTTATCTACTTGGTCATTTCTAATAGATTACCCATCTATTACAACAGATGGGTCATCTGTTATCAATCTATCTTTAACTTTTTTGTAATAGTAAATAATCTTGTGTTGTTATTTAATTTTAGTCTATGACCTTGCTCTCAATCAAACACTTTCTTTCTTGTAATTGATTCTTTTCACCCCCGAATGCTCAAAAACCTACACCTCTCAACATCTTTAAAAAAAAATAGGTAGAAAAAAAAAGAATAAACTCAGTCAATCAAATTAAAATTTTCTCATTCATTACATAAAAACTATTTACAACATTAGGTAGATCCGATAAAATAAATTACATATGATAAAAAAAATATATAACCTAATTGTTATTATTATTATTATTGTTGTTGTTGTTGTTGTTGTTGTTGTTGTTGTTAATCGAAAATCCATTGGCTAGTAGACCCCTCAGCCTTCGAATTCTACGAAGCACCCTTGCTTTCGCGGCGCCCAACTCTCACTCGAGTTCATAAACAATCCTTTCAATTTCAACACGGTGTCAAACAGAATCGCCATGTACCAAATCAGACCAGTCATATATAGAACATGCATGAACAAATAACGTAAAACACTAAACCACATGTACTACCAACTGGTAGTTTAACACAAAAATGTGAAACTTAACTAAAAAATAGATGCATGTTAATAATTTTCATATTAGAACAAGAAAATAAAATATACCTCAATGGACGAACAAGAAATTTATTTTTGAAAGAGAAGTGATTGAAGATATAATGACGGTTTTATGCAAGACAAGATGCAAGAGATAGAGCTGAGGAGACCTATTTATAAAAGATTGAATGAGTAAGTAGTGCAGTGTGTTAGGCAAAAAATCACGACCGTTCACCTCTTTTTTAATAATTATATCACTTAATTAAATCAAACTTTGTGGCTTTTCGATTATTTAAATTAAAAAAATAGATTTAAATACAAAAAAGATTAAAAGTCATAATTTTTCACCTTTTTAGTAATTTAGTTATTTAAATTAAATAGCTACAAAATTGTGTTTATCATATTTTTTCATATTACTTATTTACGAATCATTTTTTTAATTAAAAGATCGAAAAGTCATGACTCTTAAGTTCTTCCAACAGATGATCTATTTGTTGCAACATATGGTCCATCTGTTATAATAGATGACCCTTCTGTTGCAACATATGACTCATCTGTTGGAGTAATTGATTCATTTTTGCAACATATGGTTCATCTGTTACAACAAATTATTCATTTGTTGCAACGGATTATTCATTTGTTGAAAAAAAATCAATAACAAGATTTGTTAAGTAGAAATAATAACAAATCATTATTTATCAATACACCATTTTTACCATGAGATTAATTAAAATCGTAATTGAACTTACTAATTCATCTTTAATTTTAGTTAAATCAATATAGTTATTTCTAATGATGACTTAGTTTGAATCATTGCAAATAAAATGGGTCAATTAATCACTCTACTCAGGGCAAACATACTTAGCTGATCGTGTAATTACCATGAGATTAACTGAAACTGTAATTGAACTTATTAATTCATAATTTATTTTTGTTAAATCAATTTATTTATTACTAATAATGACTTAATTTGAATTAATAAATGAATAACATGTTGCAATAGATGAGTAATCTGTTGGAAATAACCAAACAGTTAAAGACATATGTTGAAGATTACCAAACAGATATAGACATCCGTTGCAATAGATGACTAACCTGTTGCAATAACTATATCATCTATTGAAAATTATCAAACAAATAGCGACATCTGTTGCAACAGATGACTAAATTGTTGCAACATATGACTCATCTGTTGAAAATTATTAAATAGATAAGATATATGTTGAAAAATAATTTAAAATGCTAAAGCTCAAATATTTTTAGGAGAACTCAAACATTTGTCCCCTTATCTAAGGTTTTGTATTAAAGACTTGTCTTCAATTTTAATTAAATTAATTTAGTTATTATTAATAATTGCGTAATTTGAATCAACAAATGACTAACCTGTTATAAAAATTTATTGTAACAGATGACTAACTTGTTGCAACAAATAGGTCATCTGTTGGAAAATAATTAAAATACTAGGGAACTCAAATATTTTTAGGAGAACTCAAATGTATGTCCCATTGTCTTAAATACGTCTTTAATTTTAGCTAAATCAATTTAGTTACCACTAATAATTGCTTAATTTGAATCAATAAATGACTAACATGTTGCATCAGATGAATAATCTGTTGGAAATTATCAAACAGATAGAAAATCTGTTGTAACAGTTGGGTCATTTATTAGAAAGCAATTAAAAAACTAGGAAACTTAAACGCTTTTAGGAGAACTCAAACATTTGTCCCCTTGATCCTTTTGCATTTGATGTATGATATACTATTTTTGTCTTCTTTACTTGTTTCATAAATTTTTTCATGTGTTTTACTTATTCGTTTTGCCCATGTTGAAATTTTTAGAATTTTTTTAGGTCAAATTTTGTTCGTATATCACTTGGATATTACTTCATAGGTGATTTTATAAGTAAAATTATGATTTTTGTTGAATTTCTTATTTGGTGTATCTGTTACTGCTACAATGGATAGAACCTGCAATATGAATCCAACATATGAGTCATTTGTTGCAATAAGTGAGTAATCTGTTGCAACATATGACTAATTTGTTGCAACAGATGACCCATATCTTGGATTCATATTATAACACTATAATACGAATCCAACAAATGAGTAATCTATTGCAACAGCTGAGTAATTTATTGCAACATATGATGCATCTGTTGCAACAGATTACCCACATGCTGTTGCAATATATGACTCATTTGTTGCAATAGATTAGTCATATATGTTGTAACAGATTACTTATTTGTTACAATAGATTAGTCATATATGTTGTAACAGATTACTCATCTACTGCAACAAATTAGTCATATATGTTGCTATGGATTAGTCATATATGTTGCAACAGATTACTCATCTATTGGATTCACGTTACATGTTTTATCCATTGTTGAAAAAATAGCAGTAGCAGCAGATACATCCAAATGAGAAATTCGACTAAAAAATAACAAACATTAAAAAATAGCAAAAAACATAAAAAAAATAACAAACACCAACAAATCAAGTTCCTCGTTTTCGTCATAACTAAAAAGCCCTAATTTTTTATCTGTGAAAATCGAAAAGAAATGATGAAGAACTCAAAGTTATTGTCGCTAGAGGATGTTGTCACGTCGACTGATGGTTGAAAGTAAAAAAGAAATGGGCAAGAACTCAAAACGATTTGTTGCCAGAGGTTGAAGTTGCACAAGATTGAAGGGAGAAATTTGAAAAGTTGTTGGTTGGGAGAAGTTAGAGAGAGAAACTATCGAGAGAAAGAGATAAGAGAGATTGATTTGCAGAGAGATGGAAGTTTTGTGGGTGTGGGTTGATTTGTATTTTTGAAAAGATTGAAAAGTTTGAAAAATATTAATCAAGTCCACAATTAACCTAATCAAGTTTGTTAATTATGTTTGACCCTTTAAGTAGGTCAATGTTACCAATCCTTCATTCAAGACTTAAATGACACATTTCCTTCAATTTACTCGAGTAACTTGATGTAATATGAAATAGAGATATTAGTAGGAGTGTGCATTGATCGATTTGGTTCAATGTTGTATAGTATCGATTTGGTTCATCGGTTTTTAGTTTGTAAAATGGCTAAATCGATAACCAAATCAATAAGATATTCTTTATGGATTTAGGGTTAATCTTGGTCTTTATTGGTTCGATTTTTGATTTAACCGATAAGAAAATACCCTTCTATTTTTTTTCTCTTATTTTCATTTGTTCTACTCTACCTGCATGAATAAAGTCTAGCCAAATTATAAGCACTAAAACAACAACTATAAAATTCAAAGGACAATAAGGTATGTATTGAAATCCAAAGTCACTATTATACTATTATGAATAAACAATATATTTTTCATATAATCTTATTGGGTTATCATTTAACCATTAAATAAAATCTAAAAATTGAAAATCGAACTGATAGCTTAGTAAAAAAAGTATAAAATCGTTAACCCAATACCAATAATTAAACCAATAATATTTTTACCGGTTAAACCAATTTTTGCACACCCCTAAATATTAGTTAACTTGTGCGCTATCATATTCCAAGATCTAGAAATGTGCACAACATGTACCGTTACGATGAAATTTATATGCTTTCAAATGTCTTCACATATTATTTTTATCTTCCATGAAATTATATTTTTTTCAGTAGCATGTCCAACACATTTTTCACATCGGATAAACGTTGCACCTTTGACCATCTTTTTTCCTTAGCGCTTTCCAATGCCTTGGGAATTGCTATCGCTTCAGCAGTTATGACCCTTTTACCGAATTGAATTATGGTATCAAAGGCTTGTAGTATGTTACCATAACTATTCATAGCCGTCATTCCAATTCTTGTCACCTTTTTTTTTTTTACTTATCTAAACTAGCATCGGCCAACATAACATCATCTTGTGCCACAATAATATTTCTATTATTAGCACTAGCATTTATAATCATAGGAGAAGAAGTAGAAAGTAAATTATTTTCATACTCATGAAAATCAAAAAGTCTTGTTAACAATCTCATTGGGTTCATAAATATCCCATTGAGACTCTTAGAATTTTTAGCCTTTCAAATTTGTCAAATGATAGAGACACTTAATTTTATAAGTTAATGAAATAAGGATATTTTTTAATATTAGTAAAAATATTATTCCATCATCTAGCAAAATCCATTATATTTTTTAAATTTGGTTAATTTACGGGCAAAGCTTTCTAACCAATCTTGCAATAGGACATCTAAAAAAACATGATGAAGGATTGAAGAAAACTCATGGTTTCAAATAGGAATGTGTCCACATCAATATGTAAATTTCTCACTTCAATGATAATACAATTCCATTAATTCAGTGAAAATATCCTTCTTTCGATATCACATGCCTCTTTATCAATTTTTTTTTTTTAAAAAGACATAATAATTTTTGTCACAAGGATAATTAACGATAATCAGTCGATCTGTTGAAATTGATTTTTGCTTCTGTTATTATCTATAATTCAAAGAAACAAGCAGTTTATGCTTTAGTAGTTACCAATTTATTGACTTTAGTATTCATAGGCTTTCAAGCAATGAAATATTATATTCATTTTAAGTCCAAAACGACTATAACAAACAAAATTATATAGGCAAAAGAATTTAGAAATTGAGCTTAATAAGTCAACTAATTAGTTTTACCTTGTTGAATAATCTAGGTGACTTGGGATCACACCAATGTACTTGATCTAGAGTTTGGCAATGTTCATAGCAAGAGTTAATGTAATATTCTCTTGTTGAAGATGACCCTAATAGCCCTTCCAGTGCCTTTAAAAAGTCCAATCTGAACCTAAAATAATTATTCAAATATATGAGATTCAAAAAATTATTTGATGAATTTCTCTATTTCTTTCTTTTTTAAAAAATAATAAAATCACGGACAAGTAATGCATCAAAAAATTTGAAAAATTTGCTGACCTTGAAGAACTTTGAGCTGATCTGGTGTGCAATTTTTTATATCAGTTGTGCAGTTTTTCAGGCACCCTTAGGATCAATACCAGGAGCCACCAAAATGTGTCTTACCTAAATTTTAAGAAAACATATAAAATTCCAGAAAAAACAAATAAAATGCTAAGGGAAATTTTTTAAAAATACTATGAAAAATATATCTTAGTAAATCTAATAAACTGACCTGCCAATAATCATAGGCTGAGTTTATAGGGGAAAGGACACCCACTCAGGGGCGGTTCAAGCACTTTGATGGCCTAAGGCAAAAATTGAATAGCGGCCTTAAACTTTTAAGAAAAAATAAATGTATATATATTCTTATAAAGTCTATATTTTAAATATTTTGAGATGCAAAGTTGTTAATATTGTTTTATAGTTGATTTCTTCTAATAATTCTTTTTCTGTTAATATAACTATTGCACTTAAGCTTTTTTGAGACTTGAGACGGTACTTTAAAATTAAATTTAAACACATCTAACTTTTAATAATTCTTTACTTTCATATCAGAAGTTTATTTTTTCTACAAATAATACTTAATAATTTCTTTTTACAAAAAGCCTATAGTCTATTATACTTAATAATAATACAAATTATTTTTTCAATGGGTTGAGCCAGCCCTACACCCACTAGCCATTTTGAAAACAAATGACCAACATTTAGTCAATTTGCCACATTATGATCAGTCGGACAAATTAGTATTATTTAATAGTTTTTGGGCTACTTTGACCTTTCCTTCATATACAGTTTTTATACCGAATTAATACAACTCTTATACCATATTTATACACTTTTTCAAAAGAGACAGAACCTAAACATGCATATACAATCCTTATACCAAATTGATACAATCAGTGACGGACCCAGAATTTTACACAAGTGAGTTCAATTAGTAAATAGGAAACGATCTTTGATAAAGTACCTTCAAGCACAAATATACGTTTGATCGTTGTTTTTTTATTTGTTCTTTTTGTTAATAATATAATATCAAAATAATTTTTTTTGTAAAAAAGAAAAGTTTCAACATTATTTTAATTTAAGAAAGTTGAGAATTTTTTTTTTTTAAAAATTTACAAAGAACCTATTAACATTTTCCTAACCTAAAATTATAGTAAATTAAGAAAGTATATATAATTTCAACAAAAACAGTGGCATGTTTTAACAAACAATAATGAAAGAAAGTGTGTGCTAAAATTCAATTATAAGAAGTTGAATGTTTTTTGAAGCAAAATAGATTTTAAATTTTTATAAAATTTGAATAAGCAAAAAAAAAAATATTCAAGGTGAAATAGACAAAAGATATATATATATATATATATATATATATTGATGATAAATTTACAAGCATATTAAATATGGTTAGTCACTTTTTTTTAAATCTTTTGGTAACAATGCCAATGGAACCAAAAGCAATTGGTAATGCGGCCAATGAAACCAAAAGCAAAAAATTGTAACGTGCGAAAATGCACTCGGGTGCTAAGGTATAGGGTCGAACTCGGGTGGAAAGAGTGAATTTGAACACACTTGGCCATTGCTCCGCGACACACTTTTATTCTATGTGGGTTTAAATTAAATCCTTATAGGAATTTCACAATATTCTTCCTTGTATAAATAATAAATTTTCTGACGAAGTGGATTCAGTTGAACCCACTTAGCACCATGTGGGTCCTCCCCTGGATACAATACTTATACTACATTGATACACTTTTTCAAAAGAGAGGAACCTATACATGCATATACAATCCCTATATCAAATTGATACAATGCTTATACCACTTTGACACATTTTTATTTTTTTAAAAAATATAGTAGTGAATAAAAAATAGAAAAGCTGAATTCCTTTTTCTTAAGAAAAATATATAGTGTTTTTTTTTAAATGGAACAAAAAAAACTTAAAAAGGCAGAAAAATGGAGAAGAAAACGAAGCTTTCAGCGAAATGACTAAGAGAGTGTTTGGGTTGCTGTTACAAAACTACTTATTTGAGAAACACTTTTATAAAATAGCTTTTCAGAAAAGTACTTTTAGAAAAACAATTTATGTTTGGTAAATTCATTTGAAAAGTGCTTTTGATAAACAAATTGCATTTGAATAATTTTTTTTCAAGAAGTGTTTTTTTGAGACAAATAACCAAAAAGGACATGTATCAATAGACTTTTACTACTAAAATCATTTCATAGAGAAAATTTATTTTAATATCTATCATAATATTTTTAATTAAACTTTTACTTTTATTTAATTAAAAAGTACGTACTCTAAAATTTTCAATCAATATTTATATACAAAAGTACATTAAAAATATTAAATAATGATATATTACTTAAATAATTTAAATATTACTTAAAAACATCAAACACAAGGGAATATAATAATTTTTTCATAACTTAAAGCACTACATATGAAAGAAATTAACGACAAAAATAATTAATCCTTCATACATCAGAAAAATTCCCAACAATTTCATTTCTAATTTCATCGCGCAATGTCTCCATAGAAGTAGAAGATCTGACTTGTATTTCTGAAGGTATACCAGAAGACTCATCTCTTTCTTTTATCTTTATGACGATGTCTCGTTAGCGTAATAGATAAAGTCTTTATCAGCAATAGAATATTGTCGTATGAAATTATGTATAACCATAATAGTTGTAACAAGATGAACTTTAATGTCGAAAATTTACTAAAAGGAAGCAAATGCCATATTTATACACCACATGTTACAAATATCTAAATTAGATTATATATATTATTTGTTACCTTTTCTTTTGAGTGTATTTTTACTGTGCCAATACTAAAACTAAGCAACAACATTTATGTACATACACTGCATGATAACAAATATTTAAAATAAAATTTATATGTTATTTGTTATCTTTTTTCTTGTATACATTTTTACTGTATCAAAATTTACTAAGAATAAGAAATCATCATATTCATATGCACATTACATGATAACAAATATGCCACTTTTCATAAATTAATTATTTAAAACTAAATATTGGAGAAAAAATTTACAAGTGTTGTCAAAATACAATCTTATAACATGATTCATCTGTCATTTGTTCTCATTAATAATAAAAAATAAAAAGTTATATATTCTTCGGTCATCATCATCAATGATATTTTTAAATTTATTTAAAGAAAATAAGAGAAGTTAAACTAATAATATATAAATTATAAAATAAAATAAAAAATATAATGTAAATATGAAGTATAAAATTTTAAACTCAGATTTTAATCAAACTTATCAGATATGCTAATTAATTAATAAGGGATATATATATATGTATGTGTGTTAGGGATATTTTTGTCATGTAGAAAAAATGATTTTCTACTTCTGCTTCTGCTTTTTTTTTGAAAAGCAGAATGTTTCTGCTTCTCCTCAGAAGCAGAAAAACTACTTTCGCTTCTTTTTAAAAGGACTTTTGCAAGTTTACCAAACACCCTTCTTTTCAAAATGAGTGATTTTTTTTTCTTCAAAATAAGTGCTTATTTTGACAAATAAACAATCCCAAACAGACACTAAAGTAGGAGTTACTTTAATGGCATTGCTGGTAATTAATTTTGGATGACTATTATGGTAAAATTATTTTTGAGAGAAGTGCTATTTTGGTCCTTTCCTCCAATTTATAATGAAAAGTGGCGTTTAAATATTTTAAGCCACATTTTGAGAGAAAAAACACTGCACCACTTAGACATAAAGATCTTATATTTGGAATTTCATAATTTGTTTGATAATTCATAATATATGTAATTACCTTGAGAAATTAAATTTCCAAATTAAAAATTATTATTAGTAAAATTTGGTATTGCTATGATGGAATTGGTTAACAAGACCACTAGCTATAACGCCAATGAAAAATTAGTTCTTGATATAACACACATATATATATTTATTTATTTAAATTTTGTGATAAGGGAATGGGAATTCGTAGTTACTATCCTTCAGGTGCGCATGTGATAAACCCCACTCCAATGTAATGTTTGCAAATCACACAAAAGAGATAACCACACTCGACAAGTCTTGTATGATGAGCTTGACCAAGAAAACATGCAAGGAATTGAACTTGAGTATCCCTACTCAACCAACTCAGCTACCTTTGCGGGTATTAATTCTTGATAATATTTTGTGTGCACTTACCAAACCGCGATCCAACTTTGAAGTACATGATGGTGCCAAATTCTTGGCGGAGCCCTAAAATTAAAATTAAAATTAAAATAAATGTAAGAAAAAGAACGCAATTTTCAAAATAATGTTATAGGCAATGAACAAGTGGGAGGGAAAAAACATATATGTAAAGTGACAAAATCATTGAAGTACTGTTCGAAAGACGTGTTCCCTAAAATATCTTTGCTGAGAATATTGAGTGTCTAGGTCGCACTTTCTTGTTTCAAGCCCTTGCCTACACACAATTAAACTGTTAATATGAAATTAAATCGTCAATTAAAAATAATTCTTGAACATAAATAGTTAGAATTTAATTACCAAAACACTAAACTAAATTTTTTTATGAGAATTGAAATATAAAGGGGAAGAAAAATACTTATGGTTAACAAAAGAACCAACATCTGAAAAGCATTTAACTTTGACACTCGTAGGTAGTAAAGCTCCAAAGTCGTCACAACGCAAGATTATATTGTCAATGCTCCAGCTGAACAACGATAGAGTATAACCTACCATTTTAAAAAAATAAAACTTAAATTTTTTTTAACTCACTTAAAAAATACATAGTTAGATAGTGGAAATAAAAAAGAAATATTGCACTTCTAATAGACCATTGAGTCCACAGATGTTAGAGTTTGCTGTAAGAATATTTAGTATTAATGACCCACATATTTTTGGTAAGAAATTTACATTGTCTTCCAAATAATATATTAAATTAGTCAAATACTTTTCCTCCAACTTATGTATATATGATATTTCTTTGATGACAAGAAATAACTATGAAAGTCCCTAGGATTAAAGTTATTTGCCTAAGAATCCCTAGCCTACTTATAAATATGTCTGTGACTCCATCAATCTGACATAACTTTTGATATGCATAGATTAGAAGATTCGTAGGTGCCTCTTTGTATCTTCTCATTTTAAGGTTTTGACAAAGGTGATTCTTCACAACACTTGAATAATAATGATTGAAGGTACGTTTCTATTTATTTTTTCGTTGCGTATTGGCTCTGTGTATGTGTTGAAATATCAACATGTGGTATTATGAGCCAACTTTAGCCATATTGCTCAGTGTTTTGTTATACTCACAAATAGTAGTATTGTTTTAATTATACATTCAATTATTGTATCATATTCTTCTTATAATATCTCGACTAATTATAAGAAATATGAATGAGATATATGTAGGCTCAGCCGATTCCCTTATCGTATGCAAACTATTATCATTATGGCTAAAGAATTACCGTTTTAACGAAGGACATGTAGGCTCAGTCTATTTCTTTGTTTTCTCCAATTAATAAAAGATGTTTATACAACGGATTGCTTTGATTTAGGCTCTGCCTATTCAATCCGATTTACATTTTAAGAATTAACACTTTGTTTAAGTTTATTATTAAAATTAACTATTGTGAGATATCATTCTGAGTTCTTTTTATCACATGTTTGTGTTAGACACAACATCCCGAGCATATCATATAAAGAAAATAATTTCTGTAATCACACAAAGTTAAGTGATTGAACTATAATAATGACACCTAATAAAGTCCTATTATCTTATTAAAATAGTAACATTACCCCACAGGGAGGTAATTAGTTTGGTTAGATTAATTGAAATAGATAGTAAACCTTTCTGTTTAAAAGTTATCCCATGCCCACAGGTATGAACTATTTTCTATTTTTATTCAGTTTACTAGTCTAATGAGGTTAAGTATTCTATGCATGGCTGCAACCTCTACCCACAGGAAGGTTTAGAATTTACTTAAGAATCGGTGTTTACACGATTTATTTTGATGGTTATGTATTCCATAGCTTATACATGTGTATCATTGTTTTGCACAACTTTTACTACTGCTCTATTTAACGAAAATGCTTGAATTTCATGTTATTTAGTGACAACTTTGTTGAATGGAAGGAGAAAGTCCTTCTGTCTTTAGGGTGTTCGGATCTGGATCTGGTACCTCGTATGGAAGAACCATCTAAACCTATGGAATCAAGTACGCCAGAGGCTAAGGTTTTTTATGAGCGGTGGGAGCGATCTAATTACTTGAGCTTAATTCTCATAAAGGCTCATATAAGTCAAAACATTAGGGGTTCTATTCCTAACAACGACAATGTCAAAACTTAAATGAAGGCAAGTGATAAACAATTTGTAAGCTCTGATAAGTCGTTGGCCAACACCCTTATGAAGAGGCTCTCAAGTATGACATTTGATAGAACTCGTACAGTGCGTGAGTACATTATGGAGGTGAAAATTATTGCTATTAAACTCAAGTCCCTTGAGGTTGATATGTCTACACTATTTCTTGTGCATTTTATTCTCAACTCTCTTCCTACGAAATATGATCCGGTTCAAGATATTTTATAACAAACATATAGATAAATGGTAAACTCTTAAATATGTGTGTGCAAGAAGAGGAGTGGTTGAAATACGAGGCGCCCGAAAGTGCAAATTTAGTCACACTGCAAAGTGCTTTTATGTTGAAGCCTAACTAGGAGTAACAAGGTGATAACTTAAACTATAGGGCCCTGTACTTTACATCCCATTAAGAATATTACCTCACCTTATCACTATCGTTAAACACCCTCAGGTTTTAATTTAGGGAATACTAACCACATAATACATGGGTTGTGTTTTCATCAATCACAACATTCAAGCCTATCATTACTACACTTACTTCATGGATTCCCCCCACTAAGACCAGCTAATTTAATCACTTTTACAAAGATTTTCGCCATATATCTCCTTCATAACTATTTCTCATAATAAAAGTTCATTCCCCTTTTCCCCCATCACCAATAACCTTAGCTAAAGAGTTTACATCAAAATTTTTACATCTAAGAACATCTACTCTCCCTTCCTAAGTCACTATTGCTTTTTCATAACAACTATCATACTATCATTTGGAGCGTCATTGAAGGACCCAAGCATATGCCTTAAGAAAAGGAGTAACACTATTCGATTATAACATATACTTATTGCAATACTCAAGGTGGGATATGAGATGAAGGTACAATACAATAGACACGAAGTGATCCATATATTAAGTGTCTGGAGCATAAATAGAGAGTCTCTCTGGCATAAATGCAACATAGCATGAGTCCTCACATTCTAAGTCGTATAACATAAGTTTGGGATTTATGAAGTCAACGATTTAAACAAGGACTTCTACTCGAAGCTACCGTTTATCATTTCCAGAGCTGAAATAGTCATGAGTTTGCACAACTTTATCATTTTGGGTAATCCTGACATAAAATAAACCAGTAACATTTAGGAGGCATAGTTTCTTAGAACCAAGCATTTTGTGAGACATGAATTTTTATGGATTATGAGCAACATAACATAGAGCTTGAATATCTGGAATATTAGATTACTGAGGGACATTATTGCTTCTAGTTCGGAGGACAGAACATGACATGATTTACATAGAGATCTCAAACCTTAGATATAGGCAAAACTTGAATACATAAGACTTTGGTAGAATGACCTTTTAAATTAGAGTAGGGGGAGCTTGCTTGCATAGGAATTGATTTTATCATGATTCTTACTTGAAACTTGACACCATAAGAAAATTCGGGAACTAATTTAATTCATCATCTCCCCCTTAGATCAAAGTCACAATCCTAACTTAAGAACATTTCTTCTCATTAAATCTTACAGGCACAACACTCAACACAATGGGGTATCACCATACACATACATGCTAAACTTTCTCTTTTTATCTATATTCTAAAGGCATTGCTTTTCAAGAACACTACTCTTAATTTTCACTATTCCCTATAGCAATCAACCTACAACTTGCAGTCTCATGAGAATACCCATCCCCACTCCTTATCACATAAACAAAATCCACTCTCCACTACTTAACATTCTAATATTAGATTGTTAATCACATAACTTACATCATAATAATTTTTTTTTGAAGACTATACCAAAGGCACATACTGCCTACTTATATTTATTCCATTCAGCTCTAAAGAACATCACACGACAACTCTTTAGTCTTCTCCATACCACGAGATTCGAGAACAAAATCTAGGTACATGTGACACTCATTCACATCACACTTTATCTAATAACATGCTACCTCCGGGTTCAACTTATTTTTATATACTCATGCTCTTATACACTTAGTGACTCAACCACAATTCATCATTTTAACACTAGTCTTTATGTACATAAATATCATAATTATCCACTCTTTTCTTTCACAAGTTGCCAACCTAAGCTATTTCACACCTCACATCAAGCCTACTACTTACTCCTACAAAACATGTATCACTAATGTTAAGCTACTATCCTTTTTACCACTACCCACATCTCAAGTTCAAGCCTATAATCTACAATCAATAATGTACCACCGATGAAGCAGGTCACATACCATATTATTTCCTTAAATTGGGCAATCAACCCAACTACGCCATTTAACTTAATTACTACCCACAAGTTCATTCTCTGTACAATATTACTACCACACCTTAGAATCTACCACACACCTTCTCACGTGTAGTACTAGTGTACAACTACTAGAGAAAAGACAATTAAGGGTCACATAATAAAGATAGTTGATCTTAATCTTATAATATAACACGTAATGCTCTTATCAACATATTCCGCTTTCTCACATCATAGTTACTTACCCACCCATACATCATAGATACCTTCAAAATTTCATATACAGAAATGAGTCTATACATATAACTTATTGGCTAATCTAATCGTTTCCATTTGAAGCCTACAAGAGATTTCTATAACCATCATCACTATCCACTATAGGCTACTTTCCTATTTTGGATAAATCATAATCCTATCCAAACACTTCCTTCACAACTACCATAAAATCTATAAATCTTGCTATAACATTAGCGAACCACCATAAAAGGAAAAACCACCCCTCAATCAAAGGGTTATACAACTAAAACTACTTATTTACGCAAAAATTTACCCTTACTCTGATTGCTAACCTTGTGACTTTAAGTCACCAACTTCTGGACCATCTCACTACTAATGGATCATGACATATACTACTACTTAGGTGGAAATATAGTTCTAACATTCTGCTACATATCATTACCCTTATGCATGACATCTGCAACACGAATTTTTTGAAAGGGGACTGAATACACTTCGGACCTCAGGATAAAAAACACGATTTTATCAGGTTAAAGGTATACACTCGAATCAATACAGCTTGAAGCACTAACAAAATACACCTTAAAGCACTAAAGGACTCCTCTCAAGTCCTTGTGCTATCTCAAAACTTTATGGATAACTCAATCAGGGAGAACCACTGGGGGAGCTAGACTCTTAGACTTGTATCACCTCAACAATGAGGCATGGCCCATGAACTTTGAACAAGGAAGAAATTTGGATAACTTTATTGTGGAAAGCGCTATAGCAAAAGCTAGAGTATAAAAGAATAAGAAACAACTCCTAAATATCTGGTAGCCTCCTGATTATAAGTGTGATGCACAACACACGCATAAGCAAGACTCTACTAGATGCAATTTCACAGACACCCTGGGATCATGAACCGTGCTCTGATATCAAATTTTTCACGACCCAAGCCGAGGCCCTGGCCATGATGAGCATCCCAAACCATAAAGACCTGGGCACCCATTTCTATCTGGAAATTATGCACACCTTTCATATACTGTAAAGGAATGCAGAAATATAATAAGACAAAAAAATTGTCAATCTCTTAGTTCAACTGAACAATTTAAAAGAGAGTTCTTAACATTCAAAAAATATTTAATACCCTGCATGTTTCTAATCCTGTGATTCATACTTGAGTGCATGACTTACAATGAATATTATAGTGATAGGATAGCTTATGATGCATTAAGCATGTTCATATAATTCACTTAAGGTAATACAAGCTAAGAGTTTTTGAATCCGTCAAGTTTTAGTGTTTGATTTTGCAAGGGTCATATTTGAATGAGTATAACTCGATGTTAATATGGTATTTTGGCTGATTTATACCCACCAAATTGTAGAAAATCTAATTAACTTTCCAACGATATCAATTTCACCTTAATCCAATACCCGAGCAAAAAGTTATGCCCATTTTCGGGAGAAACAGTAAGCATAGGTGATTGGTTAGGCGCCGCCCAACCCATGCATAGGCGATTACTTGGGCGCCGCCTAAGTCAAGTCCAAGTGTCAAAAACACTCCGTCTTGAGTTATTTTAAAGGTAATTAAGTCTTTAAATACTCCTTACACGTCCCTAAACTTAACCCTACGAAATATATATCTTCTAAACATACTGCAACCTTATTTTCATCTCAAAGCTCATCATCCAAGAGCACTAAAGGAGAAAAACAACTAGGGTTGCATAATTAAGCTTGAAGATCTGATTTCAAGGAAATTCACCCATCAATCATCAAGAATCTTCCTTCTAAGGTATGCGTAGTGTTCATCTATGGATTCAATTCGTTCATAGAGTTCAAGAATCAATCTTTAAAATACAAAAGCTTGGTTGATTGTGGTGATATGATCATACCCATGTTGATGCTTGTTTGTTTTCTTCTTTTTCATTATAAAGTATGATTTCTATATTGTTGGGTGTTGATGATCATGTTGTTGATATTGGGTGATTCTCAAGATGGAATCTTTATATGTTTTTGTCAATTCATGATATCATATGAGATAGAAACGTATAAATTTGGTTGTTCATGATGTATAATTTGATGATTTCACCTATGCTTAAGATGTGCATGTAAGGTGTTTGAAAAAATATCTAAGGAATTAGAAATTATGCAATATAGCTAAATTGTGATTAAGTGAAGGATTCATGATATGCCCTTACGTTCCAATGACTTCTATGTTGTTAATGTGCCTTGTAAATATTGTTGGAATACTCATGAACTGTTCTTATGAGATTATGCTATGTTTACTTGCAAATCCTACTTATGAACAAGAGACATGATAACCATGCAATCCACATGAACTTCTATGCTATTAGTATGTGTTGCCAATGTGATTATGCAATGAATATAATATTAAGATTGTGCAAGTACTTTCATGTGATATGAAATCCTTTCCATGCAATACATTGTTGATAACCATGCTTAGTATGAGATCCCTACTTATGATATTATAAATTATGGACTCTACTCTTGTGATCAAGTCTGTCATGTGTGTCATTTTCCTTCCATCGAGTCCTTGGGGTACTTGTACCCAAAAACTATAGCTGTGTACCTAGATCTATGTCATGTTTCACGATATCCGAACTCAAGATATGATTCCATAGACTTCAGTTAGTCATGTGACTCAGGAAAACCTCATGATCTTAGTTAGTTGTCAGATATCAGTAACATTCTGCTAGTCAACAAAATTCAGTAAGATCAAGTCATGCACAGTCAGTTATTCATGTCCAGTCCCTTCAGATGGGAGTAGAGGTTATCACCGAGTGAACCCAAGGATGGGAACTTACCCACCAGTTCAGGCTGTGATTCTTAGTAGTAATCCTTGTGTTCCAGAATTATGTAGCCAGCGTAGGTTGAGACATCTTAACCCGTCAGCTTAGGATTGATGAGGTGGCTTAACCCGTTAGTTTAGGGTTCCCACCGTTCTTATTGAGTACCCGCCAGTAAAGGGTCACTCACAGTTATCCTTACCAGTGGCGCGGTATTGACACCCCTCCAGTCGGGGCAGAGATTAAACCCTAGCTTAGCCATAACGGCATACACGGGGCATGTCGGTTAAACACTACTTCCTACAGTTTCAGTAACAGTCTCAGTAAAAGAACTCAGATAGTTCTTCAGATTTTAGTATATACAGGACTGTCAGATACAGTCGTCCATGTTATCAGTTTCAGTATCAGTCATGACAGTTATCAGTAAACCATGTATTAGCTTACAAGTCATGCTATCACGTATTCACGGTCCCAGTTTCTATATATGTGTGTTTGCACTCCTACGTTCATATTAGTCAGTCAGTGTTGTTCATGCATGAAACCCTTTATATTCACCCAACCCTCCTCGTATACTC
Source organism: Capsicum annuum (assembly GCF_002878395.1). NCBI lineage: Eukaryota > Viridiplantae > Streptophyta > Magnoliopsida > Solanales > Solanaceae > Capsicum > Capsicum annuum. The sequence goes on along the minus strand of NC_061111.1, from coordinate 234,874,358 downwards.
AGTACTCCAGTTGTACTGATGCATTTGTGCTATGATGCTTTCTTTTTATGTTACACAATAGGTTTCG
>NC_061111.1:234757679-234871291 GCF_002878395.1 Capsicum annuum | reverse complement strand
AGATTTTCCATGTTTATGTTTATGCTTTGCTAGACCCAGGTGCATCTTTTTCTTTTGTTACTCCATACATAGCAAGCAATTTTGAAATCAGTCCCGAAGTCCTAGCAGAGCCCTTCTCAGTCTCTACCCCAGTGGGTAAAACCATCATAGTCCGTCGGGTATACAGGAACTGTTCGGTTATGATATCTCAGAAATCCACATCAGCAGATTTAGTGGAGTTAGAGATGACTGATTTTGATGTCATTCTCGGCATGTATTGGATTCATTCCTGATATGCCACAGTCGACTGTAGAAATGGGATAGTTCAGTTACAGTTCCCGAATGAGCCCATCCTAGAGTAAAAGGGTAGCATTTCAGCGTTCAGGGGTCAACTTGTTTCCTACCTTCGGACAAGGAAAATTATTTCTAAGGTGTATGTGTATTATCTTGTGCATGTTAAAGATTCTAGTTCTAAATCTCCCCGCCTCAAAATAATCCCGCTTGCTAACGAATACTCAGATGTCTTTTCCGAAGATCTTCCAGGCATTCCTCCCGAAAGGGAAATAGACTTCGACATAGACCTTCTTCCAAATACTCAACCTATTTCTATTCTGCCATACAGAATGGCACCAGCAGAACTCAAGGAACTAAAAAATCAGTTGAAGGATCTCTTAGATAAGGGATTCATTAGACCCAGCATTTCCCCATGGGGTGCGCTAGTATTATTCGTGCGCAGGAAAGACAGTTCTCTCAAGATGTGTATTAATTAACGTCAACTCAACAAGGTCACGATCAAGAATAGATATCCTCTTCCCAGGATTAATGATCTATTCAACCAACTTTAGGGCGCTAGTTACTTCTCCAAGATAGACCTCAGATCAGGTTATCATCAGCTCAGAGTTAGAGAATGTGACATTCTGAAGACAGCTTTTTGTACTCGGTATGGTCACTTCAAATTTTTAGTCATGTCATTTGGTCTTACCAATACCCCAGCAGCTTTTATGGATTTGATGAACCGTCTGTTCAAGCAGTACTTGGACATGTTTGTCATAGTCTTTGTAGATGATATTCTGGTCTATTCTCGCACAGAGCATGATCATGCAGACCATCTCAGGATTGTTCTTCAGACTCTCAGGGATCACCAGTTATTCTCTAAGTTCAGCAAGTGCGAATTTTGGCTAAGATCAGCAACATTCCTTGGTCATATTGTTTCTAGTGATGGAATTAGAGTAGATTCTCAGAAAATTGAGGCAGTAAGAAACTGGCCCAGACTCGTATCTCCATCAGATATTAGGAGTTTCTTGGGTTTGGCTAGCTATTACAGACGGTTTGTCGAGGGGTTTTCTTCTATTGTATCTCCCATGTCCAGATTAACTCAGAAGAAGATTTAGTTTCAGTGGTCAGATTCATACGAGAAGAGCTTTCAAGAGTTAAAGACTCGACTCACCTCCGCTCCAGTTCTAGCTATTCTAGATGGTTCAGATAGTTTGTAGTCTATTGTGATGTATCCAGAGTGGGTTTAGGTTATGTCCTCATGCAGCATGGTAAGGTCATAGCTTACGCCTCCAGATAGTTAAAGCCACATGAGAAGAATTATCTTACTCATGATCTTGGTTTAGTAGCAGTAGTTTTTGCCTTAAAGATTTAGAGGCATTATCTCTATGGAGTTCATGTAGATGTCTTCACAGACCATAAAAGCCTCCAGTATGTCTTTTTCCAGAAAGATCTCAATCTTCGCCAGAGAAGGTGGGTAGAGCTCTTGAAGGATTACAACATGAGTGTTCTTTATCATCCGGGTAAAGCTAATGTTGTGGCCGCCGCTCTCAGTTGACTCTCCGTGAGTAGTATTTCTCATGTTGAGGATAGTAAGAAAAAGATAGCTCAGGAGATCCATCAACTTGCCAGACTAGGTGTTCGTTTAGTCGATTCTTCATAGGGTGGTGTATGTGTTCATAGTTGTTCAGAGTCATCTCTAGTTTCCGAGGTGAAAGAGAAACAAATGAATTCACCAATTTGTGAATGAATATTTGTTGTCAATTACTATTTAATTTAAACTCATGGTTGTATGGTTTACCAGCATGCATGGTTGTATGGTTTACCAACATGCAGGTCATCAATGGCAATGATCACCCTCCAATTCAGCCAAGAATCATGTGACTAAGCTTACTGCTGCTTCTGCAACGTGTAGAAAATATGCCTAAAAAATAGTTGTCATGGGTCATGGCAAAACCCAGCTTAAATCAACATATCTGGTAAACAATTCTCCTATGTCTTTGCATGTTCAATGAGATTTCTTTTGATGATTAAGAAATTCATCTAGAGCAGATTATTTGGATCAGTCGTGACCATAGAAGCTCTAGGATAAGGGCTACGCCCTTGTACCTCCACTTAATTACAAAATATAATTCATTTACTAAATATAATTCTTCATTATTTGTTTGTTAGTTTGTAGTTGTTTATCAGAATGCAAGTAGTTTAATCCCTCAATGTTCTAACATATCTACACCTTTTGCAATTCATATTCTTAGTTGTAAGATAATTGATTGAGTTAAAAAATTTTTAATCGCATAAATGAGTATTTCAAATTGATTCTAATTCATTTCTCCTCTTCTTCCGCAGGTACTTTTTGTCAGATGCTACCTCTTAACACTATAAAGAAGACAAAATGAAGCACTATGTAATAGTGTAGGATGTAGATAAGTAATGTGAAAAATGCAACCAAAGGTAAATTAACGATTGCCAATCGTATAGTACCTCCGTGTAAATAAATATATATGCATTTATCTAGCAAAAGTATTTCAATAAATAATATATTCACATTAAGCTAGAGAAAAAGTCTCACCGTTGGGACATAGCAAAAATATTTTAACTTCTCATCCATGTCAACTGCATCAACCATGAAGGTGTTGACTTTCGTTGAAGTTGGAGAATTCGTTAAGTTCTCAGATTCTCCAAAGTTACAGACAGATTCAGACAGTTCATATGATAATTTAGATGCAAAGTTGCTCCATAAATAATATATTGGAGTTTAGCTAGGAAAAAGTTTTCAATGTTGGGCCCTAGCAAAAATTTTTCAATAAAAAATACATTGACGTGTAGCTAGAAAAAAAGTCAATCAGTGACGAACCCAAGATTTAAGGATTGTGGGTGCTTACAACAAAAAAAAATTCACCTCAAATTGGTTCGAACTTAGGGCACGCCTACTAATAGAGACCCTTAAGATCAATCTAAATGTTAATACATCCAACCAACTTCCTATTTTGGTGGATGCTTTTATATAATTTATATCTATTTTCGTATATCTTCTATGTAGTTATATCTATTCCGTATCGAATTTAATGGGTGTCAAGAACCCCGAAAATATGACCGCCCCTAGTCTCAATGTTGGGCCCATACCTAGTATGGAAATATGAGTTATAATTTCAACATGTCTGTTCTCAGAAAATGTTAAAAAAGCCAAGGGCATATCTGACCCTTCACATAATTGGTTACTTTACGTGTCTTTTACCTTGCAAACCCAATATCACGTATCACTTTCTCCCATCTTTGACGGCTACTCTATTCGATTCAGGTGCTTTGGATTTTGGCACATCTTTCACATGAACATTTATTCCACCTTCTAGATTTTCAAAAATTTCTCTCTTCTCGGCACTTCCAATCGTAAGCTTTACCAACTCTTCTTTTGATATTATTTTTCCTCTTCGATCCTCATCCTTGCCCCCTTTTTTGCTTAGTTTTATCTTCAAAAGTTAGATTGATTAAGTTTGATATCTCAAAACAAGAAAGTAGGATTTGACCACTTCATATTTTCCCTACTCAAGGTAATTCCATCCTCAAAGTTAAGTTAGTTTTTCTATCAATTTTATCACTATAGATTGAAACTGCAATCATACCGAGTAGAGTTTTGCAATTTTGGCCTAGGTGTTAAATATTGAATTATTTTTGTTCACTGTGGTGATTTCCTCTATTTGTGCATGTTCTGATTGGTTTTAAAAAACTTTTAAATATGTTGTGTGTATACTATCAAGATTGCCTCTAATGTTTGCTGCTGAATCTGCTTATAGGAATCAAATTTAATAATGACATATAGGTTAAGCATAACTACGCAAGCGAAGCTTCTTTATCAGCAACAAAAATCTACCCCTGCATTTTCTTATTTTTATAAGGATAATGATTGCTGATGATCATAAGAACCCTGAACTCAGTTTTGAAAATTAAAGAATTCCCAATTTTTCCCAACTTCGCTGCGTGGGAAGTGTAAGTGGAGTTAACAACTTCATTAGCTTAAGAAATCCATATCAACACATGAGGTTTTGTGCTTCAGGCCTTATGATTCCAATGAGTTATGAGTCCTTTCTGACCTAGAATATGTCAATTGATATTGATGGTGGAGCAGATAAAATAGATTACATGACTGATGTTGCCAAAGTACTTGCTGATAAGGTTGTGTAGGCTATAGTTTCTCAACCTCCAGCTATGAACGAGGTGAAAATTTTTGTAACTGATTGTTATTTGCCTGTGAAATCATTGATGTATTTGGTGAATTACAACCATATATTTATGGTGTTTAAATGATAAGAGTAAATGTTGTTGCCTCTAATTTTTCCTGTTATCACATCGTGGTGTCTTTTTATAGTACATTTGGATTGGCTTAGTAGGAAAGAGAAACAAGAGTATGGTTATCAACTTTTGATTATATTTAGGTAGAGAGAGTGATGACTAGATGTATAATCAACTTAATGTACTCTTGGCTTGGGATGGAAGGGGTGGAAGAATCATGATTTAACTCTTTGTTATTCTCGAAGTCCTTTTATTCAATATATATACATTTTTTAACTAAAAGACTTCATAGAACCTTCAAATAAAAAGGTTTAAGTTGAGGTTATCATTGGAATTTAGTAGCATCTCACATGTACTCAATTTGGCTTGCAGAGTTTGTTCTTTTATAATCTGCATAAACTTAGTTGGGCTCTGAAGCTGCAAATCTATTTCATTTAAAATACTTGAAATTGCATGGAGTTAATGTTGGTAGTGGTTGTAGGTCAAGGAAGTTGGTGACCTAATGACAGGGGAGTCGGTTAGACGATGAGCAAAGCCCTGGTAAGTGACGGTTGTAACTATAAGCAAAGCCCTGGTAAGTGACGGTTGTAACTATACTGGTAGTAGTTCTCGTTTGAGAGATATGATTAGAAGTTTGATTTTTGCATTTTAGCTGAATCTTTAGGACCTTTAGGTCCTTAAGAGTTACTCTCTCTCTCTCTCTCTCTCTTTCATTCTATCCACCTCACTTGCATCCAAATTTCTTTGTAATTCTTGTTTGTAGAAGTTAAAAATTATGTAATTGTGCTTTGTTAGTTATTAAGTGACGACTCTTGGGTCTTGACTTCAGCTTGAAAATTTGATGTTTTAGGTGGGTGTCCATAGTTGCCCCAAGTATTATGATTCGGTTATTCACTCTGTATCATGACCTGAGTCGAGACCCTGGCCGAGACGGACATCCCAAACTATTAATGCCCGAGAGACCCCTTAGGATGTAATTATAAGCATGAGCCATGAGAGATAAATTGCAGAAGATAAATGCAACATAGCAATCCCATTATTCAATATTAATACTTCAGGACATAACCCATAAGAAAAAAACCCAAATCCAAACTGAACAAGTCTACGAAGTCTCTACTGAAATGAAAATATCAACTTGTCAAAGCCAGGACAAGGTCCCCGACTGGACCATTAAGCCAAAACAAAATAACGCATGGAATAGATGCCTTCCAATGTAAGGGGGCTCATCAATCTCTGAAGTCTGGAAGTAATCTACTAGTTTGCAAGACCACGGGATTGGGCCTCAAAACCTAAAATATAGAGGGTGGTCAATACTCGAAAGTACTGGTATGTAGAATAATCCAAAAATATAATATAATTTGTATAACATTAGTGAGAACATTTCATAAATCAAGTTAGCATAGGACATTTGAAAATACATAGGCATGATTTGATAAGATTTAACCATTCTTGTAAAACACTGACTCAACTCATTATTTTACTTCTGAGCTAGATAGTATACCCTATAAAATAAGAATACCCACAGGCTATATGGATCCGCCCTTGATTCGGTGGCCAAACCCCCAATCCAAGTTTGCCGCAAGGATTGGAATATCATGAAAAAGTATGCCCAACTTGCCAACATACCATGTTATCCCACTTGTCGAATAGCATATATAAAATTTGTATCGGTAAAACACGGTTTTGAGCTAAGAGTTATCTAAACACAAGCCTTCTTCTGGTAACAAACTAGCTCTCTTTAAGCCCAATTTTAGTCCTTTAAAACTATGATTCATGCTTTTAAAAAGTTTATCTCTTTCATCATAAGGGCTTCCTTGATAGGTATCATCATATCTAGACTTGGAAGTCATATCATGTCATGTCATAATTGAAGCTCCTTTCACTCAAAATCAGGTAGATGGCCACCCAAAAGTTTAAAACATTACACAAGAGAGTCCTTATCTAAAAACACATAAAGGCATATGCAAAATCCCTTTTAATTAATTTATCATGTGGCAGCCAATCCTTTCATAAACACATGCAATTCTTTCCATTAATAGGATAGACCATGGTAAGTAAGAAAGATACCCTCTCATCGTATCACAAACAATGTCAATCCATAATAATAATAAAGCATTTACTCTCAAGCTAGTAATTCATGTATTTGAACAATCCACAAAACATTAAAGCAAAGGATTTTATAACAAGAGAGGGAAGTTCGTAAAATCTTGCTCTCATACAACTTGTCAAAACTCATAACATTCATACATATGAAAACAATTTAAGTTCAGGGAAAACAACCTCATGATTTATACCAGATTTCATCATAAAATGGATTCACAATGCACGCTCTTAACCATTTCAAAACCCATCTCATGTATGAAGTTGTATACCTTAAAAGCTTGATTAAATGAAAAATTTATGCCCTCGGAATTTAGGGTAGTCCCACATACCTTAAGCATTTTGATTTGTGAAGAAAACTTGAATCTTTTGGGACTTGAATGATGAATTTGTGAAAGGAACCCTATTCTATATGTTTTCTTAAAGATTCTAGAACTTGAAAGTTTGAAATCTTGGATCCTTGGGGAAAAATGTTTGAATTTTGTTCTTGGGAAGGATGAAGATTTACGTAAGGGTTTGGAGATGAAAAGTGGGAAAATAATGCCCTTTTGGGGGTCTTAAGGAACTTCACCAATCCTTCTCGTAATTTGATAAGGGCCTATATAATAAGGACTGAGCTTTCCTTTCTTTCCAAATCTCTTGACTTCCTTAATAAGGGAGACTTTTAGAAATACACAATCATCTACCACAAACTCTTAACTCTTTTCTCCTAAAATCAGCGTAAGACTTTTGGCAACTTTGATCTATCTTAAGTCGCTCTCTAATGACTTTCACCTTCTAAATCGCCTGATGAACAAGGTCAGGTCCAAAAAAATAGATTTCACCCACTTCATACTAACCAATCAGGGACCTACACCTCCTCCCATATAGAGCCTCAAAAGGAGCCATCTGAATGCTATAGTGGTAGCTATTGTATAGGCGAATTCAATCAATGGCAAGTGATCCACCTAACTACCCTTAAAATCTATCACACAAGCCCTCAACATATCTTCTGCGTTTTGTATGAACATCCGTTTGAGGATGGTAGGTGGTGATAAGGTTTACTTGTGTACCTAAACCCCTCTGAAAAGACTGCCAAAACTAAGAAGAGAATTGCGTACCTCGATTGGATATAGTAGATACTGGAGCCCCATGCAAATGAACTATTTCCTAAATATACAACTTAGCATAATCATCTCCTGAATAATTAGTCCGCACTAGAAGAAAATGGGTAGACTTGGTTATCCTATCTACAATCACCCAAATAGAGTTGTATTGGTTTCGGGATCTCAAAAGTCCTGTATTAATGTCCATGTTGATCATCTCCCATTTCCATAAAGGCAAAACTATCTCTTGGAAAGTGCCACCTTGTCTCAAAGGTCCACCTTAACTTGTTGACAAATTAAGCACTTAGCCACAATGTTAGCAACATCTCTTTTCATATTATTCTACCATCCTTGAGATCATGATACATTTACTAGAGCCAGGGTGAACCCATACCTAGAAGTATGAGCTTCATCAAGGATCCTTTCTCGCAACTCATCCACATCTGGTATACATAACCTACCTTGGTATTAATTGTAAAGGTCGTGACCTTTTGTTGACCAACATCTTCCTTAATCTGCATCAAAATGAGATTTCTAGTCTGCTTTTCCTTAACTTCTGCACAAATGGAAAATTTATCTACCTCTTGTATAAATACCCTTCTATCCCCAGAATCCAGGAGTCGGACTCTCAAATTTGCAAGCCGATGAATGTCCTTCACCATATTCCTTTTTCCTTTCTCTACATGAGAAAGACTGCCCATGGACAACCTGCTAAGGGTGTTAGCCACCCATTGGCCTTACCCGGGTGATCATGCAGGCTCGTGTCATAATCTTTCAACAACTCCAACCACCGCCTCTGCCTAAGATTTAGTTCTTTCTACGTGAAGACATACTTCAAAACTTTTGTGATTAGTAAAGATGTCAAAATGCACCCCCACAAAGATAATAATGCTAAATTTTGAGTGCAAACACCACAACCGCCAACTCTAAATCATGGGTGGGATGGTTCTTCTTATGCACCTTTAACTGTCACTATGCTGCATAAGTATATACCTAGTCCCACCCAGGACACATCACAAGTACACAACAAAACCCTTTGTGCCCTTAGGAAGGGTCAAGATCGGTGTAGTAGTCAACTTGTCTTTCAGTTTCTCAAAACTATTCTCACAAGAATCAGACCACAAGAATTTTACCTTTTTTTGAGTCAGTCTAGTAAGTGAAGCAGCTAGCGATGAAAAAATCTCTACAAAACTCCTATAATACCCTGCCAAACCCAAGAAGCTCCGGATGTCGGTTGGAGTCATGGGTCTGGGCCATTTTCTCACTGACTCAACCTTTTGGGGGTCCACTTAATCCTCTCACTAGAAATAATATGCCTAATAAAAGCAATAGTACTAAGACAAAATTCATACTTGGAAAACTTCACATACAACTCATGGTCCTTAAGAGTCTGAAGGATGATTTGGAGGTGATTGACATGCTCCTCCTTACTCTTATAGTAAATCAAGATGTCATCAATAAAGACTATGATGAATAGATCTAGAAATTAATGAAACACCATATTCATTAGGTCCATAAACGCTGCAAGGGCATTTGTCAGCCTGAAGGACATAACTAAGAATTCACAGTGACCGTATCAGGTTCAGAAGGCCGTTTTGGGAATGTCAGCCTCCCTAACCTTCAATTAATGGTACCTTGAATGAAAGTCTATTTTAGATAAACATTTAGCACCTTGGAGTTGGTCAAAGAGGTCATCAATTCTGGGAATAAGGTACTTATTTTTAATTGTGACTTTGTTCAACTGATGGTAATCTATGCACTTAGGGAGTGAGCTATCTTTTTTACACACAAAGAGCACCAGAGCACCCAGGGAGAGACACTAGGATGAATAAAGCCTTTGTAAAAAAGGTCTTTTAACTGTTCTTTTAACTCTTTCAATTCAGCAGGAGCCATTCTGTATGGCAGAATCGAAATAGGCAGGTTTCTGTTAATAGGTCAATGCCAAAATCTATCTCCCTATCTGGTGGTATCCTAGGGAGGTCATCAGGAAAGACTTTAGGGAATTTACTGACTACAGGGGCTGACTGGAGAGAAGGACTTTCAGTGCTATAATCTTTGACCCGAACAACATGATACAAACAACCTTTAGATCTAAGCTTACGAGCTCTAAGATTAAGATATGAACTTTTCTTTAGGTGCAAGAGAATACCTTTCCCACTCTATCACAGACTCATTTTGAAAAGAGAAAGTGACCTTTCTGGTTCTACAGTCTAATGTAGTATAACAGTAATGGATCCAATCCAATCATAGAATAGCATCAAAATTAATCATGTCCAGCTCTACAAGATCAGCTAGAATATCACGACTAGAAATAGACACCACACAATTTCTATAAACTCTCCTAGCCACAATAGGTTCCCCAACGGGGGTGGAAATAAAAAAGGGTTTAGAAATATTTTTGGGTTCAAAACCAAAGTTGGCTGCCATGTAAGGAGTCACATAAAAAAGAGTAGACCCGGTATCAAGTAACACATACACATCACGGGAGCAAATATGTAACATACCAACGACAATATATGGTGAAGACTCTGAATCTTGGCGTGTAACTGTTGCATACAACCAGTTACGGCTACCCCTAGAGAAAAAGTAGTGCCCTTAGCTGAAAGAGTTACTGGAGTAGTTTGGGTCTTCAAATTCTTGGGGTTCCTTCTGTTCACGAGATAAAATCTCTGGATATGGCCCACCTGACCATAATTATAGAACATATACTTCCGAGATAGCATCTCCCCAGTTGATTATTTCCACATAAACTACAACAAGGGTGTGACCTAGTAGGCTGAGTCACACTTTTGTGGGACTGAGTACCCTGAATTTTCAACCCACTGTTGGGTTAGAAATTATAAAACTGTTGATCGACTGGAGGCCTGGGCGTCGGGGCACTAGCTGAAGACTAAGCGTTGCTACAAAATTTCTTCTTATACCGCTTCTTATCCTATTTGCCACCTTACTGCTGACTGACATTCTGATCTATAGACCTAGCTCTTTAGCCTATCTCTCTCTTTCCCCTCTAGCTGCCTTTTCTTATTCTCTTCCACTTGGTGCATATGAACTGATAACCTAGAGATAGCCATGTCCTTAATCAGCATTGTCCCTTACATTCAAATAACAAATCATCCAAAACACCAGAAGTGAATTTTCTCATATGATCCCTCATATTGACCACCAATTCCAGGGCTTAACTAGATAACGGGGTAAATTTCAGCGCATATTCTTTGACGGTCAACTTCCCTTGCTTCAGATTAATAAATTCTTTAGATTTTGATTCCCCCAGGAGTTAGGAAGGCCTCAACATAGTCACCCCATATAGCAGGTTCCGCATCCTCACCCCTACAATTTTCCCATTCATTGTACCACTATATAGCTTCGGTCTTCAGCTGATAGGCTGCCAACTCAACCCCTTAACCTCACTAGCATGCATGACTCTGAATACTTTCTCCATTTCATTAATAAACCCTTGGGGGCCCTTCTTAACCTTGGTGCCCAGAAAGGTGGGTGGGGAAATAATAGAAAAAGAGTGCCATCTATAAATCTTTTGCATCAAAAGTCGAACCCATGTGATTTCAGATGAACTAGGCACAGAACTCACATCTCCAGAAAGATGAGACTGAGAAAACAAAAGTTGAGAAATCATATGGATGGGATGATGGAACTTGACATTTGAGAACTCTTAGAGGAGACTTATAACGACCCGAGACTACCCACTAGTTATCATAAGGTGCTTAGGACCACAAGTGATCCCAAGCTAACCCTTGTACTGGCATAATTCAAGAGCAACTGAAATAAATGCACGTCTGAAAGAATAACGCGGAAGATGAATCTTATATGAATATGATCAAGACAAACTATATTAAAATGATACAACTCTGATTATACAAAACAAACTGTAATCAAATATATCAACTTCTACTAACTGTCTATGAAACCTCTACTTGTATTGACTATAGGTATCCGGGACATGACCCCCCCGCCCTCCGCGCTATCTCAAATTAATATCACTGAATGAAGATAATAAAATACTGTACATTCTCTAATTGATGCAAGCCCTTGAATAGAAAGGACTCATCACCTGCTGACTTGAAGCTGCAACTGTCTGATTATGATGTGCATGCTACAACTTATACCTATATTATTAAACATTGTAGCACATAGACATATATGTGGATCAGTACTTTTGGAATGTACTGAGGGTGAATGCATAAGTAAAATAATAGATGCAATAATTCAAATAAACTTTAAAATAACATGCTAAATGTGAGTGACTCATAATGGCAGGAATAATAAAAACTGAGAAATCATAAGTCATGAGAAATAAGGCATAATGAAATTATTGTGATCCACCACACTTAGTGCAAGATAAGTGAAAAGGGCTCACTTTTATTAATCTTAACACTTTAATCTAAAATTTGATAACTGTAGTCTTTAAGAAAAAAAAACACTGTTTGAGTAAATTTGAGAGCCCTTACACTTTGTTTTCTCAAAACTGTTCTGACATTTTGATTTAAGACTTAGGGACTTTGGGAGGTTCTTCTAACCGACATAAACCATGTAATCCATCATGGAGTCCAACGTCTCATTCCCCTAAGGGAAAAACCTCACGTTGGGTAGAGGTGTCTTACTCTTGCCAAAGAGTATGACCTTCTCTTAGTGATCACTATCTTAGCCCAATATGGGCACTCAATATTAATATTATGGTGGCACATAGTTTTGGGGAATAAGACCTTAGAAACATGCCCAACTTGGTGCTAAATACTACTCTTATTCTTTTGCTCAGAACTTTAGGAAATCCATATTAAACTAGCACAAGTGTTTGTAATGAAAACCAATTATGCTTTTACTTACTTTAAATCATAAACATTCTGATTAATGTGGATTTCATAATCTTATATTGGGATCAAAAGATCTATTTTTTGCTTTTGAAGAACTTTTCAAAGCTTGTCTTCTTATAAACTCATCATTTGCAATTGGGACTTAAAATGTAAAGCTTTAATGCATCAATAATCATATTTAAACTTTATGCTCAACAATCATCTTAAAAGCTTTCAGCAATCTCAATCAAGATAGTAGAATATAACTCGTAATATGATTCTCATGATTTCCAACATGAATATATGTAAATCTTTTGCAATTGAAGCCTTAATTAACAGGATAATTTCGTAAACTAAAAATAATAAGAATTGGGTACTAACCCTATCTTCAATTTATGCAAAATTAAATTAAAATAAAGATTTGGGCACAATGGTGGAAGAAACCCCTCGTTCATACCCCACATACCATAATAGACTTGATTTGTGTACAAAACTTGAATTTGAAATCCTAGGAGATGATCTTGAAATCTTTCTTGAGATTCTTGAATTATGGAACTAAATTCTTGGTTTCTTTCTTGAAGAGGATGAATTGAATTCTTGGATTCTTGGGGAGAAACCCTAATCTTGACACTTTTCTTGGGAAATCTTAGATCAAAAGGCTTGAATTCTTGCCTTGAAGAAAACTCTAATTTCTCCTTGATCTTGAGAGTGGAGAGGATTATGAGTGATGATAAACTGATATTTTATTAGTTAATAGTGTTTAATGCTGGATTTAAGTCTTCGAATGTGAGGAAAAGAACAAAATACCACTCCGAAACTATTTAAGGGTGATGTAGATCGAGGGAGGTCATAGGTGACGACTTGGATTGATAAGTCATCACTTAGGTGATGGACCGTCACCCCAGGTCATCAATTGGAAGTTGCAATTGATGTTTTTATGCCCAAGGCTGATGACTCGGGATGATAAGTAGTCACATAGGTGACGGCCCGTCAGCTCTGGTCGTCACTTTGTTGATAGGCTGACATGCTAGAGTAAAATGGGTATAAATTTTTGCTTCGATATCAGATTAAGGTGAAACCAAATGCGTTGGAAATACGATTCAAATATATTTCATTTGATATAAGGTAGGACATTTAAATCTTTATGTACAAGGATTAATGGTTGTTTAAAGTTTACCCAAGATGAATCATTCTCTAATACTTAATCAACAGAAGTGTTCTCAACTCGTCTTTGAGTTAGGAGGATATTATGACCTCGATCATCATACAAAGATATTACCAAATCATATATATTTTATAATAACACATGTATATACATAGAATAACTGGTTTCAAGTCCATACGTATAGGAACAACGATTTAAATTCTAGCCCGAAAATGTGGGGTGTTACATTATCTCTCCCTTGGAATCATTCATCCTCAAATGATGGGTAGGAATTTGTTGAAGCATTAGAGGTATGGAATAACGTGGACAAGATATGTTTTCTAAGAAAGGATATAATTGAGTTAAAATGTTAAAACCTTTATCATGAAATTGATTTCTGAGCTGACTTGCCTTTACTTACTATAAGAAGCTAATTTATGCTAAGAGTTTAGAATTCGTTTGAAGGGTTCATGATACAGTCATACATATAGAACTGTGAAATGATAATTATGCAAGCATGAATCATGAGACAACGAGACTAAGATCGTACAACTGGTATTACATTATCTGAGCTGGAATACTTGGAAAACTAAGATCATTTACTAAACACTTATGAACTAGATCATGACTAAATATCTGAATCTAAAACTGATACATGATGCATGAACTGATCTAAATTTTTAATTTGCATAAATACGAACATTTTACCTCATGAAATGGCCTTACTCGTGAAACTTTTGGTAGTAAGAATAGATGGAAAGTTGAAAATCTATAAGAGCTTATCTGCTTGATTGCTAAACTAGATTGCAGGCTATACAACTAAATCACACTGAGAGATTATACTCAACTGGAGTATTTCTTTAACATTCTTTGCAAGAAGTTCTAATAAAATTTAGAGAGCAAAGAATTTTAGGCATGATCTGAATATAATATCTGAATAAGGAATCAAAACATTGATACAGCTCTCTAATATGGAACATAGACGTTTAACCCATAAGCTAGGATAGAATTACTAGGCTTTAGGAAATGCAACTTCTTACTTCCAAGTTCAAAAACACTTGTCAAATACTCCCTTAACTGTACTATTCCCCTTAAATATCATACTCATTTGATTCAACTTATAATTCTCACATGGGCATTGATAAATCCATCTACTAAAGTCTAAACTACACTAAATCCTCTCACCATGATCAAGCCTAACTCGAAATCACAAGGTACAACACATACCATAATACTAGTCTAAACCACATGATTCAATCTCCTATGTCTTTTTAGAGCTCACAGGTTAAGCATAAAATGCCTTACTACTTCAATGACTAACTCTGAACTTATACTATGGATTCACTAGCGCATACTGTATTCCTCCACTTACATCCCAATATGACATTCAAGCCTATCCTTATATCCATATATGAACTTCAATACAACCACCCATAAAAGCACTCTTTTTGTAATACCCCATATTTTCGTGCTAGAATTCTAACCGTCGTTCCTGTGCGTCTAAGCTCTAATCCAAGTGATTATCACATGAATACAAGTTTCATGATCATTATACTAGTCTATAGAGTAGTTTATAGGTGGAAAATATTTATAGCAATGACATAGAACAAGGTTGAGCTAAGACCAATTGATTCATCCAAAGTTTGACATTCGATTCTACAAGGGTCAACTTCAAATGTGAATATCTCTTAATATACATGGAATTTTTCATTCCAAGACCTATATAATTTTAGATAATTGAATTATCTTTCCAACAATACCAATTTTGTACAAAACAAACTGGAATTAAATACATCAACTTCTATTGACTGTCTATGAAGCCTCTACTAGTATTAACTATAGTTAGCCGGTACATGACCCCCTCACTATATCGAATTAATATGACTGAATTAAGAAAATAAAATACCACACAAACTCTAACTGACTCAACCCTTGAATCAAAAGGACTCATCACCTGCTGACTGGAAGCTGCAACTGTCTGATTATGATGTGTATGCTATAACTTATACCTACATTACTAAACAATGCAGCACATAGACGCACATGTGGATTAGTACTTTTGGAATGTATTGAGCATGTAGGGTTGAATGCATAAGTAAAATAATAAATGCAATAATTGAAATAAACTTCAAAATAGCAAGCTAAATACGACTAATAAAAATTGAGAAATAATAAGTCATGAGCAATAAGGCATAATGAAATTCTTGTGAGCCATCACACTTAGTTCTAATAATTTGTACTCTTGTTTTGTTCTTCAAATCATGCAAGCTAAGTGAAAAGGTCTCACTTTTATCAATCTTAAAACTTAAAGATGAAATCTGATAATTGTAGTCTTAAGAAAAAAAACACTGTCTAAGTAAATTTGTGAGCCCTTACACTTAGTTTTCTCAAAACTGTTCTGACATTTTGATTTAAGACATAGGTACTTTGGGAGGTTCTTCTAATCGACATAAACTATATGAGCCATCATGGAGTCCAACGTCTCATTCCCCTAAGGGGAAAACCTCATGTTGGGGAGAGGTGTCATACTCTTGCCAAGGAGTATGACCTTCTCTTAGTGATCACTATCTTAACCCACTATGGGCACTCAATCTTAATCTGACGGTGGCACATAGTTTTGGGGCATGATACCTTGGAAACATACCCAACTCGGTATTAAATACTACTTCCATTTTTTTTACTCAGAACTTTAGGAAATCCATATTTAAATAGCACAAGTGTTTGAAATGAAAACCAATTATGCTTTTCTTTACTTTAAATCATAAACATTCTGATTAATGTGGATTTCATAATCTTATATTCGGATCAAAAGATCTATCTTTTACTTTTAAAGCACTTTTCAAAACGTGTCAATAGATTTGTGATCATAATCTCCTTATAAACTTATAATTTGCATTTGGGACTCAAAATATAATGCTTTAATTCACCAATAATCATATTTAAACTTCATGCTCAACAATCATCTTAAAAACTTTCAACAATCTCAATCAAGATAATGGAATATAACTCATAATATGATTCTCATGATTTCCAACATAGATATATGTAAATCTATTTCAATTGAAGCCTTAATTAACAGGATAATTTCATAAATTAAAAATAATAAGAATTGGGTATCTATCTTTAATTTATGCAAAATTTAACTTAAAATCAAGATTTGGGCACAAGGGTGGAAGAAAACCCTCGTTCATACCCTACATACCTTAATAGACTTGATTGGATGTAGAGAACTTGACTTCGAAACCCTAGGAGATGATCTTAAAAGATTTCTTGAGATTCTTGGATTATGGAACTAAATTCTTGTTTTATTTCTTGAAGAGGATGAATTGAATTCTTGGATTCTTGGGGAGAAACCCTAATCTTGACACTTTTCTTAGGAAATCTTGGATTGAAAGGCTTGAATCCTTGCCTTGAAGGAAACCTTTATTTCTCCTTGATCTTGAGAGTGGAGAGGATTATGAGTGATGATAAACTAATATGTTATCAGTTAATAGTGTTTAATGCTTGATTTAGATCACGAAAGGTGAGGGAAAAAACTAAAATATCCCTCCAAAACTGTTTAAGGGTTATATTGATCGAGGGAGGTCATGAGTGATGTCTTGGGCTGATAAGACATAACTTTGGTGATGAACCGTCATCCCAGGTCGTCACTTGGCATCTAGAATTGATGTTTTTATGCCTAAGGATGATGACTTGGGCTGATAAGTCGTCACATAGGTGATGGCGCGTCAGCTCAGGTTGTTACTTTGTTGACAGGCTGGAGTAAAATGGGTCTAATGTTTTGCTCCGATATCAGATTAAGGTGAAACCAAATGCATTGGAAATAGGATTCAAAGATATTTTATTTGATATAAGGTAGGACACATAAATCATTATGTACAAGGAGTAATGGTCATTTAAAGTTGACCCAAGCTGAATGATTCACTAAACCTTAATCAACAGAAGTGTTCTCAACTCGTCTTTGTGCTAGGAGGATATTGTGACCTCGATCATTATAAAAAGATATTCCCAGTTCATATATTTGATTATCACACATGTATATACATAGAATAATTGGGTTCAAGTCCATATGCATAGGAACAATGATTTAAATTCAAGCCCAGAAATGTGGACTAGTTTGGACTAGAGAAACTCCTAGAGTAGAAACAGATTATGGTCTATTGGCTCTGTAACGGGTCTGCATCCCATGAGTAGGTCGAACATCATTCGCATGGGTGTTCTGCTCATTGGATCTACGGGGAGGCATGATCTGAAATATATAAAATCATTAGTTATGGAACATTTAGACTCTATAGCACGAACTATAACATGAAGAAAAGATAAATATTCCTAAATGTCAAGTAGTCTCTCCCTTATAAGTGTGACGCATTACACACTCATAAAAAGGACTCTATTCGACACGACTTCATAGACACCCTGGGACCCTAAATTATGCTCTAATACCAAGCTTGTCATGACCCAATCCAAGGCCCTGGCCAAGACGGGCATCCCGAACTATCAAGGCCCCAGAGACCCCTTAGCATGTAATCTTAAGCATAAGTCATAAGAGATAAAATGCAGAAGATAAATGCAACATAGCAATCTCATTAGTCAAACTTAACACTTTAGGACATAACACATAAGAAAACCCAAATCCAAACTGAACAAGTCTACGAAGTCTCTATTGAAATAAAAAATCATAATCTGTCTAAGCTGGGGCAAGGCCCTAGGCTGGATCATAAATACAAAAAAAACACATGGAATAGATGTCTTTCGATGTAAGGGTGGCTCACCAATCTCTGAAAGTCTGGAAGTAATCTATTGGTTTGTAAGACCATAGGACTGGGCCTCAAAACCTAAAATATAGGGGGTTAATACTCGAAAGTACTGGTATGTAGAACAATCCAAAAATATAATATAATTTATATAAAATAAGTGAGACCATTTCATAAAGCAAGTAAGCATAAGACATTTAAAAATACATGATCATGATTTAATGAGATTTAACCATTCTTGTAAAACACAGGTTTAACTCTTTATTTTATTTCTTAGCTAGATGGTACACCCTACAAAATATGAATACCCACGGGCTATATGGGTCCGTCCTTGACTCGGCGACCAATCCCTCAATATAAGTTTGCCACAAGGATTGGAGTATCATGAAAAAGTATGCCCAACTTTCTGACATACCATGTTATCCCACTTGCCGAATAACATATATAAAACCCGTATCGACAAAATACAATTTCGAGCTAAGAGTTATCTAAAATCAAGCCTTCTTCAAGTAACCAACTAGCTCTCTTTAAGCCCAATTTTAGTCCTTTAAAACTATGCTTCATGCTTCTAAAACATTTATCTCTTTCATGATAAGGGCGTCCTGTGATAGGTATCGTCATACCTAGAATTGCAAGTCATATCACGTCATGTTATAATCGTAGCCCCTTTCACTCAAAATCATGTAGATTGCCACCCAAAAGTTTCCAACATTACACAAGAGAGTCCTTATCTTAAAACACATAAAGGAGTTTGCAAAATACTCCTTTTTCATTAATTTATCATGTGGCGGCCAATCTTTTCATAAAACACATGCAATCCTTTCAATTAACATGATAGACAATTGTAAGTAATATAGATACCCTCTCATCGTATCACAAACATTGTCAACCCATAATGATCATAAAGAATTTACTCTCAAGATTGTAATTCATGCATTTGAACAACCCACAACACATTAAAGCAAAGGATTTTATATCAAGAGAGGGAATTTAATAAAATCATGTTCTCATACAACTTGTCAAAACTCATAACATTCATACACATGAAAACAATGCAAGTTTAGGGAAAATAACCTCATGATTTATACCAAATTTCATCATAAAATGGATTCACAATGCATGCTCTCAACCATTTCAAAACCCATATCATTTAGAAATTATATACCTTAAAAGCTTGATTAAATGATTAATTTATGCCTACGGAGTTTAGGATAGCCCCACATCATCTTAAGCTTCTTGATTTGTGAATAAAGCTTGAATCTTTTGGGACTTGAATGATGAATTTGTGAACGGAAATCCTATTCTTGACATTTTCTTGAAGATTCTAGAACTTGAAAGTTTGAATTCTTGGATCCTTGGGGAAAAGTGTTTTGTTCTTGGGAAGGGGAGGTTTACGTAAGGGTTTGGTGATGAAAAGTGGACAAATAATGCTCTTTTGGGGTCTTAATCCGTCACTTGGGTGCTTGGGGGCAAGGGAAAATGACTAAAATGCCCTTTGGGGTTGTATTTACGGATGTAGGAAATCCATCCTCTGAGTCGCGGATGTTGGCACGGTGACTTAAGCCCCCGTCGTAGGGCTATCACGACAGCCTAATACTTCTGACAAAAATGGTTATAACTTCTTGCTCGGGTGTTGGATTAAGGGAAATTGGTATCATTGGAAAGTTAATTCAATTATCTACAACTTGGTGGGTATTGAGATGCAAAATTCCATATATGTAAAAAGTTATGCACGTTCATCATTGACCCTTGGAGAATCGAATATAGAAATTTAACTGAATCAAAGGATCTTAGCTGAACCTTGTTCTAAGTGATTCCTATGAACATTTTTCACCTCATAAGCACTTCACACGTATTAAAATATAAATCATGGGACTGAATTTTACACATATAGGAATAACGGTTCAATTTTACTTAGCCAGAAAAAAATGTGGGTTGTTATATTCTTCCATTTATGATTAATCAGCTTAAGGCTACTTCAAAACTTACGGTAAGCTTATGTACTACATTTTGAGCTACAAAAACACTACATATTTCTCCTTCTTCATTTGATGTATGTGATGTTAAAATGATAAACTTATCAAATTCATTTTCTTTTCATTTATTAGGTGAGATATTAGCCAAATTGATCGGCTCCCTGATTACATGAAAATCAGTTACAAAGCACTTTTAGATCACTACAACGGTTATAAAACAGAGTTGTCAAAGTATTGCAGATCCAATGCAGTTTACTATGCAAAAGAGTATGAACCATGACTTGTACCAGTTAATTCAATATTATTCAGTTTATCAACCAGTTGTAAAGCTTTTTCTTCCATTTTTTTGCTTAAAATGAAATTTATTTTTTGAGTATGTACTGATGGTTGGATGTCTTTGCTTGTTGTTGATGGATAAAAGAAATAGTGAGAAACTACTTTGTGGAATAAAAATGGTTCATAAAAGGATGTGTTCCGCCTTTTTCCGAGCATCATAGCAATGCATTAGCATCTAGCACTTATTACTTGCTTACGATTACTTAGGTGTGAAGTGTGCTTCCTGTTGCTGTTTATCCTGACTTTCTTACCATATTTGGGTTTTTCTTTAGGTACCATAATTGGGTTTTCCTTTTGGGAAAAGGAAAATATATTCTCAATATTTGGCTAATCCTTATTCTCGTAGGAAAAGGTTATAAACTCTATAAACAGATACTCCTCTCTTCTAATTTTATAGCATTCACAATGTAGTCCTTGGGGTTTGAGAGTTTCGTTTGGGGAGAGATTTGTGAGACACAAGTGTTGCGGGATCGCTTGTGTGAGCCTCTTTTATTCTGAATGAATTGTGTGAGGTTGTCTCTCTTGACAGTTTGTACTCTCTTTTATATAGTGGATTGCTCATCTCCTTTTGTTGATGTAGGTCGACTGACTGAACTACGTTAAATTATTGTGTCTCTTTTGGTGAATTTCTCGTTTATCTTCTTATGTGGAGTCTTTCGAGGTTTGATTTGCTAGCTTCCGCATGACACCTGATTATTTCGGTCCTAACAAGTGGTATCAAAGCGAGGTTAAAATCGGGTGTTCATCTTGGCAGATTCAGTTCTAGTCACATCCTATTTGACGATAATGAAGATTTTAGTTTGAGAAATTTTATCAGAGTGTTACTCTATGTAGAAGCAAGAATTAATGGAGGAAATTTTGGGGATGGAAATTGAACTTATTGAAGACTACATGAATAAGGTGGAGTAAGTTTATTTTATCAGAAATTCAGGCCAAGGGAGAGAATTGTTAGTGTTAGTCCTAACTTTCTTACCCTATTTGGGTTTTCCTTTAGGTACCATAATTGGGTTTCCCTTTGAGAAAAGGAAAATATATTCTCTATATTTTGCTAATCCTTATTCTCATAGGAAAAGGTTATAAACTCTATAAATAGAGACTCCTTTCTTCTAGTTTTGTAGCATCCACAATGTAGTCCTAGGGGTTTGAGAGTTTCGTTTGGGGAGAGACTTTGTGAGACACAAGTGTTGTGGGATCACTTGTGTGAGCCTCTTTTATTCTGAGTGAATTATGTGAGGTTGTCTCTCTTGACAGTTTGTACTCTCTTTTATATAGTGGATTGCTCATCTCCTTTTGTGGATGTAGGTCGACTGACTGAACTACGTTAAATTATTGTGTCTCTTTTGGTGAATTTCTCGTTTATCTTCTTATGTGGAGTCTTTCGAGGTTTGATTTGCTAGCTTCCGCATGACACCTGATTATTTCGGTCCTAACAAGTGGTATCAAAGCGAGGTTAAAATCGGGTGTTCATCTTGGCAGATTCAGTTCTAGTCACATCCTATTTGACGATAATGAAGATTTTAGTTTGAGAAATTTTATCAGAGTGTTACTCTATGTAGAAGCAAGAATTAATGGAGGAAATTTTGGAGATGGAAATTGAACTTATTGAAGACTACATGAATAAGGTGGAGTAAGTTTATTTTATCAGAAATTCAGGCCAAGGGAGAGAATTGTTAGTGTTAGTCCTAACTTTCTTACCCTATTTGGGTTTTCCTTTAGGTACCATAATTGGGTTTCCCTTTGAGAAAAGGAAAACATATTCTCTATATTTTGCTAATCCTTATTCTCATAGGAAAAGGTTATAAACTCTATAAATAGAGACTCCTTTCTTCTAGTTTTGTAGCATCCACAATGTAGTCCTAGGGGTTTGAGAGTTTCGTTTGGGGAGAGACTTTGTGAGACACAAGTGTTGTGGGATCACTTGTGTGAGCCTCTTTTATTCTGAGTGAATTATGTGAGGTTGTCTCTCTTGACAGTTTGTACTCTCTTTTATATAGTGGATTGCTCATCTCCTTTTGTGGATGTAGGTCGACTGACTGAACTACGTTAAATTATTGTCTCTTTTGGTGAATTTCTCGTTTATCTTCTTATGTGGCGTCTTTCGAGGTTTGCTTTGCTAGCTTCCGCATGATACCTGATTATTTCGGTCCTATCACTTCCAAGGTAGATTTTGAATGGTTGGCCAAGAACCCTAAAATTCTTGAAGCCAATGTGACCTTATGCGGAGTCATTTGATGAAATAGCCACATATGAGGTATACATTGCATTGAATAAATTAAGATATATATGTTTACCTAAGTTGCAGCCATAGATTGATTTTATACTTATACCAACACATTTTGATGTCCAATCCAAGTTGAGAAGGGTAGAGGTCAGATTGGAACCGGAATTGAGTGTTACATGAGAGATTATGGTGTATCAATAGAATAGGCAATTGAAAAATGTCAAGAGATGGCTCATATAGAATGAAAGGATGTAAATAAAGGAATTCTACGAACAACTCCTGTCTCTACTAAGATTCTCACTCATATTCTCAATCTTGCTCGCATTATTGATGTCACTTGCAAGCACAGCCAAGATGAATACACTCATCCTGAAAAATTACTAAAACCTCATATTATAGCCCTTTTGGTGGACTCTATTGAAATTTAAATCATCATTTATTGTGTACATTTGGTCACTTAGTTCCCAGCCCATTAAATAAGCATTTGATCAACTGATTTCTTGTGTGTAAAAAAATAAATTTACCAAATTTTCTTGACAATCTCATCCACTTGTATTCTCTTACTTTTATTCCTACGAGACGAACATTCACAAGCGACTGTGTAGGTACTCCATCTTGCTAAATGCTGCCAAGAATCTGTACACACTACCCTCTTCTATATGTATATCTGTATAGCATGTGAATATATGATGTAAATAATGCATCATGTATGTAAACACTATAACACTTGCAACCATATATTATCCACGTGTAGGAATAATTTGTTGTTTAGTTAAGAAAAATGTTCCAACGTTAGGTCCGTGCCTAGTATTAATATAAGTACAAGGTAGGTTGGCAGCAGAGCCGTTATCATCACAGTACACAGTTAATTTTGTTGAAAAATTATAGTCATTTTACTAATGAACTGGCTACTTCAGTCTTACAAAAATAGTTCCCGCTTTGTCTATTTCCAATGCGCAGATAATAAAAAAAGGCAAAACTAGCCATTCTACTATAATACCGTAGCGTCTAGTCTATGTTTCTTTTTTAGCTAGGACATCTTCCACCTGATTTGCTTCCCCAAAAATATGTTGAATGGGGTGGGTGAGTAGGGGTGAGAGCAGATACGAATCTAGAATTTAAAGTTTATGGGTTCTTACGGAAAAAATAAAATTTAATATAGTGGTTGAAGGGGTTAAAACCCATAACAAAGAAGTTTACAAAGCTTTAGCATTCTCTTCTCTTCCACTAGACTAACAATACATTTTGTTTATGGGTTCCCAACTTATTATTCTTATATATTTCCTAAATTTCTTAATATAAATATGATATCCGCACGAAAGTTACCGGATTCTGAGGAACTCCCACTTATACCCCTAAATCCGCCCCTGGGAGAGGGAGAGGTCCTAGGCCTCACACAAGTTCCCTGCATTCAAAAATTATATTAGAGTAGGTTGGATGATCCAGTTGGTTAGTAATATGATTACCTTTGAACCAAGTTCAATTGTTAAGGGCCACAGAAAGCGTTTGACTACAATCCTTCGACCATATAGAAGTGTCATTAATTCTACTCTAAGGTTAGTATTTTGAGCATAGCTGCCCATATAGCCTAGCACCCAATTGCCATTTGAGCCACGTATTCCCCCCCCCCCCCCCAAATCTCCCCCAGCCCTCCTCGATGAAGATTGCCTAGGGAGGAGCCATCTGTATTAAGTTTTTATCCTATTATTGAAGAATTTCATTTAATGTACTGACAGGTGGAAGCTACGTAGTTCCAACAAAATTTGGTCTTAGGCTATACTAATTCTAGACAATACTTGAAAAATTTTGCCAAAAGTTTATACTCTTTGTGTCTCTACCAAATATCGTTAGGACTTGTGAAGTTTTATTGATTGACAAGAGGTCATGGAACAAGTAAGCGTAGTTGGTTCATGAAAAACTGCTTTAAAAGAATTTAACTTGCAAGAATACTTTTTGTTGATAAATTCATATGAGCAAAAATAAAAGAAAGAAATTATGTTACTTCAGATCTGCTACCAACATGGGCAAAAGGAAATTTGATTAATCTATTTGATCATAAGAAAGGACCCAAGCTTGTCTGGGTATCTAAAACTAGCCTTTGATTCAGTTGCAGGAAAAAGTGAGAGGAAGCAAGAAAAATTGGTACATGATAGTGCTTGCTCAAACCATATTCTAGAGATAAATAAAACTTTATCTCACTTACCAAAAAAAGGAATGAAAAAGGTAGCATGTGAAGAAGATTGAAGGATGAAGATGTTGACACTTAAATGAGTACACTGGAATAGGTTGTGTCACCTGTTTCACCAAATAAATAAGAGAAAATCTCATTGAGAGGGGGAACATCAAATCTATATGCAGGGTCACCAAGCACATCATCGCATGTTTACAAGAGTAACCCAGTACTTCAGAAGAAAGGGCATTAAGAAGACTGGAAACGTTATGATGAGGGGAACTATAAATGGAACATGTGATGAATCTAGTCTATTGAAGGAATCTAATTGGAGACGAATAAGATTACATGAGTGTCCCCCAAATATTGGTTAAAAAACACTGTACAAAATGCACATTAAGTTTAATTTTAGGTTCAGTCTTGTACATTTAGTTGTACATGTCTATACAATTTTCAAGTTCAAATAACTCATGCAATATAACATTATATTTGCCTATATTACATGAAAATGGCTTAAAACTAGAAACAAGATCAATTACTGGAATACTGATTGAGGTATGTGCACCAAAAGTTTTTTCAAATATAAAAAATATTATAAAACACTTGTACCTCTTTCTTTCAAAATGTCCAAAACAGACTGACTCCTATAAAAACTCCATAGCCATCACTTTTTTCAAAAATAAAAAGTCCAAAATAATGATAACCTTTTTATCAAATTATCAGTCTCATTTCATCACACCTCTTCTCAAAACCAGACTTGATTTATGACTGAAAAATTGTTCATATGAATAGTAATTCTGAGAGAGTAACTACTATTAGAATTATTGTAGACAAACGTGCTCTTATTGTGTATGATTGATAGAAAATTGAGGTATCAAGTGAAGGGGAATCGTCTGGACAGTGAATTAGGAAGAATGTGTCTATGAGACTGTTAATATTATTGGGGGAGTTAAGAGGGATGTATTTTGTCGGTGGAATATTTGAGTGACCTCATAGTTGAATTAGATTCATCTGTTGAGATCAATTTTATTGATGCATCTATTTAGGAGAAATTGTTTAAAGACCCCCCAGTAGAACCAAATTCTCATACAGAGCTCATTTTAGAAAGAGATTTAGGATTGATGAACAAGGATGGATAATTGAGGATTGGGTATGAAATATCTGCACATATGAAATAGATTGAGGCACCTGGTTCTTTTGTACCAGTGAACAAAGTTGGTGGAAATGGCACTATTATTTGCACATTAATTTTAAAACATGTGTTATCTCATCTCTTATAGAGGAATTTTAATGCCTTAAAGATGAACCAAAAAAAGGAAAGGCTACAAACTCTACAGTATACAAGGCTTTGACTGACTCAAGAAAGATTCACCTTCATATCTCATGCTCCAACTTTATCAAAAGCCTAAACCTCCTATCCTTAGACTTTTCCAAACCTTTTCTACTCTCATCACAAGTGATTTAATATTATTTTTAATTTTGTTAAGAATCTGTGGTCTATCTTATGAATGTTCAATAAAATGTTTGGTTTTAGTCTCTTGCTTTTGGCTATTTTTTTGTCTTTGCAATACTTTGCTATATCTAACTGAGTTTTTGGATTTTAAGTATTTGTATAGATAATAGATCATGTGGCCATGAGCTTTGAATTTCTAACTTGAGATACTTGCATTGTGTAATTGATGCAGTATTTTTTATGATTCCAAAAGGGGTAAGTGTGTATACTGTGTAATATTTATAACCCATGATTCTGACCTAGTTCATTTAATGTGTCTTTTGATACTTTGTTTAGACTTTAAACTGACTAAAATAGGTTGAGCACAGTACATAAGGTTCATTAGTTTGTCATCATCAAAAAGCGAGAAATTATTGAGCTCGTGTATATTTTAATGATTGACAAAACATTGAAACACACACATGAAACAGGTTTATCAACATGTTCCTGCATCTAGAGTCTAGTTGTATATGGAATTTTTTAAATAAATAAAGTCTCGAAAATAAAAGAACACAAAGTCTGTATAAAGCATATGTCATGACCCGAGACTACCCCCAGTCATAACACGGTGCTTGGAACCGCAAGTGATCCCCAGCTAACCCATGAACTGGCATACTGTTGAGCAACTGATTTAATATGTATGTAACAAAACATAATTTGTTGAGATGAAGCATAATCATGAGAAAATATATTTGAATGTAAAACTGACTAAGTTTACAAAATGATATATCTGAAGAAAGAACTTGGTTTACAATATCATGACTATGACTGACTATTTATGAAGCCTCTACTATATTGACTATAGATAGCTTGGACATGCCTCTAACTACCACTAATCAATATATATGAATAAATACAATATAGTACATAAATTACAACTGACAGGATTCCCCAAAATAAGATAACTCATCCCTTGCTGGCTGGAAGCGACAACTATCTTATTATGATGTGTAGGCTACAACTGGTACCTATATTATGAGAAAATATAGCACATAGACATGTATGTGGATTAGTACTTTGGAATGTACTAGGTAAGTGAGGGATGAATGCAATACGTAAAACTGAATAGGTACATAATCTTAAAAACATGCATGCTAAATGTTAGTAGACTCACAAAGAGACTGAGATAAACTAAACTGAAGTATCTTAAAACATGCATAACAAATATAATATGATAAAATGGTGAATCACTACTCTTAGTTTCTTAAAACTTCACATTTTCAAAATGAATAGAACTGAAGCTGGGAAGCGGTAAATCATGAATATTGTATATAAATCTCATGTAAAGCTGAACATATTGTAGAACTATACTAAGGATCATGTATGAATTCTGGGTCTGAAATTATGGGATGGAAACTGACATAACATGAGGATTTGAATATACTAATACACTGAGTATGAATGCATGAACATACAAAACCAACATAACATGTATTGAGCTGAATTGATTAACTAAATAACTGATGTCTGTGTGACAAAATAATTGAAATCTAAGTAAAGGGATAACTAATATTTATATACTGAGTAGCTGACATATGAATATGGACTAAATAATTTACGAACACTAAATAATTGATAAATGAATATTGAACAAATGACATTTGAATACTGATCAACTGACATTTTAATACTGATTAACTGATAACTAAATGTTGATCATATAATACTAAACTATACTTAGTCTAAATAACTGGACTTAAACTGTGGGAGGTATTATCTAACCGGCATGTCCCAATTTGAGCTAATCAGGGTCCAACCTATAACCCTAATTGGAAGGGTGTCTATACCGTGCCACAGGTACTAATATTAGTTGTATGGATCCACTAAACTATTGTTTCAAAGGACTAAGGAGTCACCCTCTTCTTGCAGGTACCCTAAAGGAGTGTCCACTCTCTACTGGCAGGAAGACCTCCCATACCAATGCTGACTACATAGTTTTGGAACTTACGGACTACTACTAAAGGTGTAATAGCCCAAAAGTACATCCTGAATGACACATGATACTTACGGTCACAAGTGACCACAAGCTAACCCATAAACATGTACCTATAGTGAGCACTGAATAATATACTGATAATAAAGACTTTTGTGAAAAGTAGTTGAAAATGCCAAAAGGTTTTAGGAACTGAAAAATATAATTGAAGTCATAAGTCTAAGAAAAAAGAAACATCTACAAAAATAGTGCAACATGACTGATAAAACTAATAAACTAATTGACTGTCTAAAATGTCTAAAAAATCTCTAAGACTAACTGACTGGGGAGTTGTTGGGACAAACCCCCAACTAACTCCGACTGACCATATAACTACACTGCTAACTCAACTGAATAAAGGTAAACTCATCCTCAAAGTTTGAGGACTCACCACTGCTGCTGATGCTCTCTAACGGATCCTATCTAGGTCCGATCGAGAAACTGAGTGTCCAAACCTATGATATAAGACATCATAGGGCAAAAATAAGTATGCAATCAGTATTTTGAATGTATTGGTATATGAGATGAGGTTAGGCTATAATGTATGGGTTAACTGAACATAAAGTAATGACTGGATGAATAACATGAGATAACTGTATAAGTATGCATGAAAACTAAAATACTACAAGTGCAAGGCCAGACATATAATGTTTCTAAAATGATCTGTAAGACTAACATACTGAAATACTAAAATACTGAAGTATGATAACTGAGTAACTGATCATATATATATGCCTTGGTCAAGCAATCTATACTGAATTCTTTACTGAGTACTGAACAAAGAATGTGGGATGTTATCATCTAACCGACATGCCCCATTCTAAGTTGATTAAAGTCCAACCTATGACCCTAGTTAGAAGGGTGTCAGTACCATGTCACGAGTACTAATAATGGTCGTATAGATCCACTAAGCTACTGAAGAACCAGGGTATCAAGCCTAAACTGACGGTTGATCCCTGGGCAGATTCAAGCCTAAATTGACAGTTGACCCTTGGGAGGTAGTTAAGCCTAATATGATGGGTGAATCCTCATAACCCATGTGACTACATACTGTTGGAATATAGGGACTGCTACTAATGACTTCGCCTAATTGATGGGGAAACAGCTATCCTGCATTCGCTCGGGGCTAAATCCTACTCCCAACAAAAAAATACTGATTACTGAACTAAATTGTGCTTATCTAAGATACTAATTGAATGAAAAGGCTCATGGTTTATCTGAAACCATTATGAAGATTCTTAAAAGTAGGTAAACAACTAAGTTTCGGATGTTCATAATCCCCAACACTGAATGAAAATAATAATAATAAAGGCATGTAAAAAGCCTCAAAACCATAATGGGGAAATCATTCTACAAAATCATTCTCTTTGGCATTTCATCAAACACTTGGAATTCATAGACTTGAGCATGGGAATAGTTAAAACATGTGCTACTAACATAATTGCAAAACTAAAATCCTAGTTTAAGGATGCAACATGCAAAAATCACCATTCAAATGTGTCACAGATAAATTCCAATGAAAACACATGGTAAACATGATTTGAAATCAAAGTTCATAATAGCTTCATGTAGATAATTTATAACAATATATAAAAATCATAAATTTAAACTTGAAAATGGATTCTTGGACTCCATGGGTGAAAAGGGTCTATGGATGAACATCACACATAGCTTCAATACTTAAATCTATAAAGAGAACAACTTTCTTGGAAGCTTTCTTAAATTGGAACACTTGAGTTCTTGGTTTTCTTGAAAGGAAGATAATTTAACTTGATAAATTTGGAGGAAGGTAAGGGTTCATTTGAGAGAGAAATTAGGAAATTTGAGCATATAATGCCCTAACAGCAGTTTAATCCTGTGTTTTTAGAAATTGGGGTACTGGAAAAGACAAAACTACCTCTCTGGAGTTTAAATTCATAACTGGAATGTCGATTGAAGCCTTGCTGCGATGCAATGAACCCTTCATCGCTATACCCACCGCGACGTAGAGTAATCGCATTGAGTTGCTAGAAACAAAATCTAAATGTGCCTTAATCCTCATCCGAGAAATCCAAAACTTAACTGAGACATGCTCCTAACACCCCTGAACATGAATGAACTCAAAAAATTACATCTCGGATTCGGGAAGGTCACTTTAAAAATCATCAAAGTTAAGGGGCCAAAAAGAAGGCTGTGTCCCCAACACGTAGCTAAATTTTTAGGTTTTAAGTCTCTTATGCATGCACTACGGGCTGAACTAAACTAGAAAAATATAGGGTATTATACTATCTCCCTGTTAGGAATATTTGTCCTAAAATAAGACTGATTAAGCTGAGAATACTAAGGAACTAAGATTACATACTAGACATGCATAACTGGAAACATGATTACATGACTGAGCTATAACATGGTACATGACTGAATTGATTAGTGAATTTATGTAATGTCATGAGTACAATTATATGGATGAAACTGAGAATGTAAAAGATACAACCCAGGGAGAAATTTTAACATAAGCTGTCTAAGTTTGCTGAGAAAATGTGAGGGTACTTGGTTTGTATATCTGTTTCTTCTTCCAAAGTGGCTCCCTCTACAGACTGATTTCACCAAAGAATTTTGACCAAGGAAACTTCTTTGTTCCTTAATCTATGAATTTGTTGATCGAGAATTTCAACTGGAATTTCTTCATAAGAAAGGCTATCCAGAACATCTATATTTTCTAAAGGAACAGCAACAACTGGGTCACCAATACACTTCTTTAACAAGGGCAAGTGGAACACTAGATGCACTGATGCCAAATCTATAGGCAACTTAAACTCTTAAGCTAGCTTTCCATAACGACTCAAGATCCTATAAGGGCCAACAAATCAGGGACTAAGCTTCCCCTTCTGGCCAAATATCTTCATTCCCTTCATGGGAGATATTTTCAAATAAACTAAATCTTTATCTGCAAACTTGAGATCTCTCATACGCACATCTGCATAGGATTTTTAACGGCTTTGGGCTATCTTAAGCCTCTCCCTAATTAACTGAACCTTCTCCATTGCAATAAATACTAAAACTGGCCCTATCAATATGGTCTCACCTACCTCAAACCAACCAATAGAAGATCTACACCTTCTTCCATAGAGAGCCTCAGATGGAGCCATCTGAATATTGGAATGATAACTGTTATTGTAGGCAAACTCAATCAAAGGCAGGTAATCATCCTAACCACCCTTGAAATCAATAACACATGCCCTCAACATATCCTCTAGGGTATGAATAGTCCTCAATTCTTGACCATCTTTTTAAGGGTGAAAGGTTGTATTGAGATGAACTTGGGTACCAAGACCGTTCTGAAAAGTTTTCCAAAAGTGAGAGTTAAACTGAGTACCTCTATCAAAAATAATAGACAACGAGACTCCATGCAATCTAAAAAACTCTCTAATATAGAGCTTGGCATAGTCCTCAGCTGTATAGGAGTATGAACTGGTAAGAAATGGGCTAATTTTGTCATTCTGTTAATAATAACCCATATTGAATGATGTTGACGATGCGTATGGGGAAACCCTGTCACAAAGTCCATGTTCACCATTTCCCACTTCCAAGTGCGAATGCTAAACTCCTGCATCATGCCACTAGGCCTCTGGTGCACAAGCTTAACCTGTTGCTAATTAGGACACTTAGCTACAAACTCTGCAATATCTCTCTTCATGCCACTTCGCTAGTAGATTTCCCTTAAATCATGGTACATTTTAGCGGCTCCTAGGTTAATAGAATAACTTTCACCATGCGCTTATCCCAAAATATGTTGTCTTAAACCATCAACATATGACACACACACCTACCCTAATATCACAACACGCTATCTCCACCTTGGGAGAAAACGTCTACTTTCTGATCTCTAATTGATTTCCTTAACTAAACCAAACTGGAATCCCTGTCCTAATTCCCATTTACTTTAGAAACCAATAAAGATTCTAAGCTATTCTAAACCCATACACTACCCTCAGCTGAATCGACCAAATAAATGCCTAATCTAGCCAACTGATGAACCTCTTGAACCAACTTGTTCTTATCATTCTCGACATGAGTAACACTACATATAGATAACCTACTAAGGATTTCTGCCACTACATTGGCCTTGCCAGGATAATACAACACACTCATATTATAGTCTTTTAACAACTCTAACCACCTTTTCAGGAGAAGATTTAAATCTTTCTGAAAAAATACATATTGTAAACTTTTATGATCTGTGAACACATAAACATAAATCCCATACAAATAGTGCCTCCAAATTTTAAAGGCAAAAACAATAGCTTCTAACTCAAGATCATGGGAAGGGAAATTTTTCATGGGGTTTAAGGTATCTAGAGGCGTAGGCTATGACCTTACCTCTCTGCATCAAAACACAATCCAAACCAACTCTAGAAGCATCACAGTAAACAACAAACCGATCTAAACCATCTGGCAACGTCAAAACTAGGGCTGAGGTGAGTCGAGTCTTTAACTCTTAAAAACTCTTCCCACAAGAATCTGACCACTAAAACTTGACTTTCTTCTGAGTCAATCTGGGGGATGCAATAGATGAAAACCCTTCAATAAACCATCAGTAATAGCCATCCAAACCCAAGAAAATCTTAATATCAGATCAAGAGATGGGTCTTGGCTAATTTTTCACTACTTTGATCTTTTGAGGGTCAACTCTAATTCCATCACTGGAAATAATATGGCCAAGGAAAGCTAAAAATCTTAGCCAAAATTCACACTTACTGAATTTAGCAAACAACTGATGGACTCAAGAGCCTATAATACGATTCTAAGATGGTCTGCTTGATTATTTTCACTATGGCAATAAACAAGAATATCATCAATAAAGACTATGATGAACATGTCTAAGTACTACTTGAACACTCGGTTCATCAAGTCCATGAAAGCTATTGCGGCATTCGTTAGTCCAAAAGACATAACTAAGAATTCAAAATAACCATACCGGGTTCTATTTTTGGAATGTCATATTCTCTGACTCTAAGTTAATGATAGCTAGATCTGAGGTTTATCTTAGAGAATAACTGGCACCCTAAAGTTGGTCAAACAATTCATTAATTTTGAGAAGTAGATACTTATTCTTGATTGTGACTTTCTTTAACTGAAGGTAGTCAATGTACATTCTGAGTGAACTGTCTTTCGTTTGCACAACAAGGGCTAGAGAGCCCCATGGGGAAATACTGGCCTAATAAATCCTTTACGTGAGAGATTTTTCAACTGTTATTTCAACTCCTTAAGCTCGACTGGAGTTATTCTATATGGCAGAATGGAGATAGGCTGGGTATCTATAAGGATGTCTATTTCAAAGCAATTCCCCTTTTGGGAGGAACTCTGATAAGATCTTCAAGGTACACATCTAGAAATTCCCTTACTACTAAAACTAACTCAAGACTTGGGGTCTCAGAATTAGACTCTTTGACTCGAACAAGATGATAAGCACAACCCTTGAAAATCATTTTTCTTGACTTAAGGTATGAAATAATTTTACCCCTAAGCACTGAAGTACCACCCCTCTATTCAATTACTGGTTCATTAGGAAACTAAAACTGAACGATTCTCTTTTTGCAACTAACTATAGCATAACATAAGTGGAGCCAATCTTTGTAGAGAATGACATCAAAATTAGTCATCTCTAACTCTATGAGGTCAGCTGAGGTGACTTTCTGGATATTATGACAGGATAGTTCCTATATACCTACCTGGCTACAATAGAGACACCTACTAGAGTAGATATTAATAAGGGTTCTACTAAAGACTTAGGACTAACACTAAAATTAACAGCTATATAGGGGGTTACAAAAAAAAAGCGAAGCTCCGGGGTCTAACAAAACATAAACATAGAGGTAAAAGACTTGTAATGTACCAGTAATCATATTAGGAAAACTTTCCTAATCTTATCGAGACTGAAGTTCCTAAAGCCTATTTTGAATCTATCTACTGGTGGTATTGAAAGTGGCACCCTACTGAGTTGGGCGACCTACTAGAGCTAAGGACTGGTTAGACTAACCTTTCTTTCCTTCTGAGAAACTAATTGA
Source organism: Capsicum annuum (assembly GCF_002878395.1). NCBI lineage: Eukaryota > Viridiplantae > Streptophyta > Magnoliopsida > Solanales > Solanaceae > Capsicum > Capsicum annuum. Next base: position 234,836,650 of record NC_061111.1, on the reverse strand, counting down.
CACTCTCTGAACTTGTGGCCTGGCTTTCCACATCAAAAAAATACATCACTGCTAGTTTTACACACATCTTGTGATTTCTACCATAGTTCTGGCAAAGAGGATTAGTGTGATCACTGTTCATACTACCCTGGGGCTTAGAGCCTAGCGCCCTATCCTGATTGTCATCCCTAAACTTTAGTACTAGTGTACCAGATGAAGATGGAGGTGGGGCTGAAAACTTCTGACAAAACTGAGAATGGTTACCACCCTCTGACTTCGGCTATGCAAAACTAAAGCTACCTGTTTTTTCTCTCTTATTCCTCATTTATTTCTCCTTAAAATTTTTCTCCTCAATCTATTGAGAATCTAACATAAGCCTTGATATGTCCATATCCTTAATCAACATCGCGGTCCTACACTCCTTGACCACATTATTAGATGTGTCAAACACAAAATTACTCATTCTAGATCAGTTATCAAACACCACATGAGGAGCACACTTTGCCAGCTGAGTAAACTTAAGTGAATACTCTTTGACACTCATATTTCCCTACTTTAAATTAATAAACTCTAGAACCTTAGCTTCTCTCAACTCTAAGGAAAAGAATCTATTTAAAAAGGTTATAGAAAACTCCTCCCACTCTTAGGACCTGTATTTGTGCCTCTATCCTCTTCCACTACTTAAACTAGATGTGAGATATATCCTTCAAATGGTAAGTAGCCAACTCTGCACTCTCACTAGATGTAACACCCATATATCAATCACCTTCTGAACCTTGTCAAGGAACTCCTGTGGATCCTCATCATACTTAGATCCCAAAAGCTGAGAGGGATCCATACAAGTGAAGTCCCAAATCTTAGTTGTGGTTGTATTAGCTACTAAAATGGATGGAATAACAACCTTCTGGTTGTTTTGAGATGCTACTGAATGGGATAAAGTTATGAACACTACTCTGAACTTGGCATGAGAGACATGCTCATTCAGGTGATCTTTATGAACAGGCGGAGGTGTGGGATAATTTTTGTTTCATTTTTTGTTAGTCTTTTTAGGAGGCATTTTCTATAATTAGAAGGAAGAGTAAATTATAAAGAGATTTATAATAGAGCTAATGCTCATTTGTACAACATGAATACTAAAAGAAGGGAAACTTTTCCTAATACGTCTTGAAGCCTCCTGTCCATGAGTGTGGCATGCTTCACACACATGATCAAGACTCTACTCAATGCGGCTTAAAACCTTAGGATCTTCTACTAAGTTTGTAATACCTTGGAAGTACACCCTAGATGCCACACAATGCTTATGGTTACAATTGACAAAAAGCCAACCCATGAGCTGGTACCTACTACGAGCACTGAATAATTTACTGATAATAAAGACATTTGTAGAAAGTTGCTAAAATGCCATAAGGTTTTAAGTACTGATTGATAAAACTAATAAACTAACTGACTGTCTAAAATGTCTAAAAAACCTCTAAGACTAACTGACTGGGGAGTTGATGGGATAAACCCCCAACTAACTCCGACTGACTATATAAATGAACTGCTAACTCAATTGAATAAAGATAAACTCATCCTCAAAGTTTGAGGACTCACCACTGCTGCTGATGCTAGCTAACTGATCCTGTCTTGGCCTGATTGAGAAACTGAGTGACCAAACCTATGATATAAGACATCATAGCGCAAGAAATAAGTATGCAATTAGTACTTTGAATGTACTGGTATATAAGATAAGATTAGGTTGTAATGTATGGGTTAACTAAACATAAAGTAATGATTGGCTGAATAACATGAGATAACTATATAAGCATCCATTAAACCTAAAATACTACAAGTGTAGGGCTAGGCATATAATGTTTTTGAAATGGTCTATAAGATTAACATACTGAAATACTAAAATACTAAAGTCTGATAATGGTGTAACTAATAATTTGTATGCCTTGGTCAAGGGATCTGAACTGAATTTTGTACTGAGTACTGAACTAAGATATGGGAGGTATCATCTAATCGGCGTGTCCCATTCTAACCTGATTAGAGTCCAACCTGTGACCCTAGTTAGAAGGGTATCAGTACCATGCCACGGCTACTAACAATGGTTGTGTGGATTGACTAAGATACTAAATAACTAGGGTATCAATCCTAAATTGATGGGTGATCCCTGGGAGGAGTCAAGACTAAAATGATAGGTGACCCCTTGGAGGTAGTCAAGCCTAATCTAACGGGTGATGCCTCATAACCCATTATAGCTATGTGGTTTTGGAATACAGGGACTTCTATTAGCGACTTCGCCTACCTGACCGAGAAGCCGCTGTTCTGCATTCACTCAGTGCTAAATCCTAGTTCCAAAGACACTGATTACTGAACTAAACTATGCTTATTTAAGTCAATAATTGAGCAATGATACTAATTGAATGACAAGGCTCATGGTTTATTTGAAACCATTTTGAAGATTCTAAAAACTTAGTAAATAGCTAAGTTTCCCGCAACACTGAATGAAAATAACAATAAAGGCATGCAAAAAGCTTCAAAACCATAATGGGGTAATCATTCTACAAAATCATTCTCTTTGGTATTTCATCAAACCCTTGGAATTCATAGACTTGAGCATGGGAATAGTTAAATCATGTGCTACTAACATGATTGCAAAACTAAAATCATGGTTTAAGGATGCATTATGCAAAAATCATCATTCAAACATATCACGGAAAAATTCCAAAAAAAAATACATGGTAAACATGATTTGAAATCAAAGTTCATAATAGCTTAATGTAGATATTCATAACAACATGTAAAAATCATAACTTTAAACTTTAAAATGGATTATTGGAATCCATGGGTTAAAAGGACCCATGGATGAACATCACGCATACCTTTAATACTTAAATCTAGAATGAGAACAACTCTCTTAAAAGCTTTCTTGAATTGGAACACTTGAGTTCTTGGTTTTATTGAAAGGAAGGTGATTTAACTTGATGAATTTGGAGAAAGGTTAGGATTTATTTGAGAGAGAAATTGAGAAATTTGGGAATATAATGCATTAACAACAATTCAATCTCGTGTTTTTATGAATTGGGGTGCTAGAACGCCGATTGAAGCCTTGCCGCAATGCGATGAACCCTGCATCGCTATACCCGCTACGGCGTGGTACAATCGCATTGAGCTATTGGAAAAAAAATCCCAACATGCCTGAATCCACATCTGAAAAATCTAAAACATACCCATGACATGATCATAACATACATGAACATGAATGAACTCAAAAACTTACGTCTCGAGGTATTAAGACTTATGCATGCACTATGGGCCAAACTTATCTATGAAAATATGGGGTATTACAAAAGTTCACACCTTCTACTGGCAGGTGAGCCCCCATCCCTAGGATTGCTCAGTGCTAAATCCTACTCCTAACTGAACTGACACAGGTACTGAACTAAACTAAGTTTAACTGAACATCATAATTGATAGTGCTCAACATGATCATAATGACTGAGTATAATGATAAGAATCATGGTTTAACAGACTTTTTACTTGAAAATCTAAAACATGAGTAAACACATAGGTATGAGGTGTTCATAGCCCACCAGAATTGAATAACACTTTAAATATGATAAAATCATCTAAAATATTTGTAGGAAGTTATAACTTGGGGAAACCAAACCATAATGCATTTAAATAACTAATAATCTCATAACTCACAACATGGAAGTGAGTGAACTTGAAAAGGGAATCATGTTTACAGGCTAAATACATGAGTTTAATGATTTGACTTGGTATTGACTAACCATGACATATAAGTTTGGGGTTTGAATCACATATAACCATAATTTACGTAATAAATCTAACAATATAGCTTGAATGTAAAATTAGTGAGGAAACATGGATATAAGTAAATCTTGATGCACTTAAAGCCTTTAATCTTATGAAAATATCATAATTCAAGAATATGGCTAATTATGTATGAACCCTAATTGAAAATCATGAACTTTAATCTTAAAATAAGTTTTATGCACAAGGATGAGAGAATCCTTGTTCATAAAACCCACATACCTCACTAGATGAATTCTTAAAGATTCCTTGAGGATTTCTTGAACTTGAAGCTTGAATTCCTTGTGTTCTTGAGAGCAAAAACTTGAAATTTTTGTATGGGGAAAAGGGAAGGGATTTTACATGAGTTTATTTTAAAAATATGGGCAAATAATGCCCTTTGGGGTGCTTTAATTCATGCTTTGGACGTTTAAGGTTGAGGGGAAAGGACCAAAGTGCCCCTTGACCCGTAAGGAGTTGAAACAATGTGGGAATATACTGGGCATCATGCCCCTTAACCTAAGTTCGTATCCCCCACAACGCCCGCCTTATTCTGGGGGAATAATTAGGAGGCGTGAGCATATTGCCTTCCCTTACTACCTCTCACAAAAAAGGCCATAACTTTTTACTTGGGTATAAAATTAAGGCAAAATTGGTATTGTTGGAAAGCAGACTGAATTATATATCATTTGGGGGGTCTTGATCTTAAAATTTTCACAGATATTAAATGTTATATACATTCAAAGTTGACCCTTATAGAATCAAATACAAAGATTTGGCTGAATCAAAGGCTCTTAGCTCAACTTTGCTCTAAGTGATTTCCAGGAACATTTTTCACCTCAAAAGAATTATTAAAACTAGGATAATGATCATGGCGCATTAATTCAAATATAAATCATTAGATTTGAGTTTACACGCGCAGAAATAATGGTTAAAATTCTAGCCCAAAAATATGGGGTGTTACAGTATATTCAATACAGGAGTCCAAAAATGTACAGACTCAAGCATCGAAGTAAGATGGGAGTTTGTCATGCAAGAGTTCTATTTAATTTGGACAAATCATATCCACATAAGGAATCCACAAACATGTAGGCTAAATAATCCAAGAAGATAAGAGTCCTTGTTCAAGCCCATAATTCTTTATCATCCATACGATAGAAATAGTTTTTTTATGATGCCAAAAGGAGAAAGATAAGGGTTGTGCAAATTTTATAATCTTGTTCACTAATCTAGCTCGTTCAATTGTTCCTTGTTTTAGCTTTCAAAGTCAAGATGTCTGTATTGAAATGGGTTGCACAAGAGCATGCGTTTTTATTCAACTATTCCATGCCTTAGTATTCACAAGTTAAGATGTTGATATCCTAATGAAATACACAAGGGCCTGAGTTTGTCATCATCAAAAAAGGATAATTGTTAGAACTTGTAAAGTTTTGATGATTGACAAGAGGCCATGGAATAAGTAAGCATAGCTGGTTCATGAAAAACTGCTTTAAAAGATTTCAACTTGCAAAAGGACTTTTTGTGGATAAATTCATATGAGACTTTTTAGATAAACATTAGGAAATCATCATGGGTTGAAAAGAAGAGTTAGTGTTTGACTAAAACACTCAACAAGAAAGTCCAAGAAGCATGAGAGTCCTTGTAGAGTAGAAAGTCTACTTGGTTGTGAAGAACAATAGAAGTTATAAATATTCAAGGACTTTCAAAATGAAATTCATGTACATATACTGGGAATAAAAAGGAGAACATGAGCAAATAAGTAAGAACAATTTTTGAGAGAGCTCTACCTAACTATCGAAGTATAGCCTAATATAGTGAACTATATTGAAGAACCCTTTTCATCTATGTGTTAAACAGTCTTCTATTCTAGCTATTATGTGTTTAGACGTTTATTGAGTTATAATTTTCATGCTTTCTTAGTGCCAGTATGTTATAAACTGATTTAGGAGTTTAGTTTTTGAGTTGGGATAACTCAAAGACTTGAGATCATAAACCTTGGGAGGTTTGTGTTATTAGGAACTAGAATTAGTTCCTAGGTTTACTGCAATTTTGTAATTTGATTTTCAAGCGGGGAAACTTTAAATGGGTTCCAATAGTCTGAGGAGATTGTTGAACATTAGGAATTAGAGTTTATAATTCCTTAGGTTAAAGAATTTGTAATTTTTTGTTGAGAGGCTCATTGTGTTAAGTGATTTTAAATCCTATAGAGGTACAGGTTGTGGTTTTTTTACACCTTTTGTGAGTCGGGGTAATTTCCACGTAAAACTATCATGTTCATTATTTGCTGTCTTCATTTCTTTTATTGGAACACATTAGGAAATCTCGTTCCATCCGTAGGAAGAAATCAATCATAACTCACGTGAGATATTAGGACGTGTAGAAATAACAATTATGTACTCGATCGCTCTGATAAATAAAAGGTGGATGGATGTATTAGTGTTAAGTTTGTTATGAAAATTGTCATTTCTAGTTTTATTGAGTTAAAATATCTATTTGGGACAACATATATAAGAGGTATAGTCTATGACTAATATTTGTTCTAAGAATCAGGCCCATTCAAATTCTTAGTTCACCAATATTGGACCCCCATATTATATTATTCATGTTCAGTTAACAAGTTCTGGGTGTGGAGGAAAGTGTTAAGAGTCCCACATCGAAAGAAGGATGGGTATATGGTCTCTTTATATGGACTTTGGCAATTCTCCCCTCATGAGCTATATTTTGGGGTTGAGTTAGGTCCAAGATCCATTTCTTAAGATGATATCAAAGCAGGTAGAGATCCTAGGATTGAATGTCACCGTCACTCATTACTAAAAAAAAATTTCCACGTGCTTGGCCCATGAAAATAAACTAGGCCCGCACATGAGGAGACGTGTTGATAATATAATTAAATAAAGATATATTCTCTCTAAGAACTTAAATTTTCTCATTATATGGTCGCACACTTCAAAACTACTAAATTCTTGACCCCTAGTGTCCTTTAGTACTCTTTGCCTTTTTCACAATATAGGAATATATGTTTGATGGTTTCAGTCCTACCACAACTATAGCAGATGGAGTTAATGTCTAGTACTATTGACTTTTTATAATTACAAATAGTTAATCTCTTATGACTACAAAGCCATGCAAAGTATTTAATCTTATCAAGGAAACAAAGTTTTCATATCAAGTTGAAGGAGTGGCCTTTATTGTTGCCTGTGTCATCAAAAGTTTTGATATGCTAGTAGGCTTAGGTTATAGAAAATAGTCTTGTGGATGTATTTTTCCATAAAGGTTTGTCAGCAGTAGCAGGGTGTGGTGCTATTTAACACCCAAAAATATTTAAGTAAGATTCGTATCATTCTTTAAATATATATATATATCTGAATCAAATGATTCCTAATTGTATATAGGTGTTAAGTTTAATTCTTTTGTGTGGAAAGATCTTTAGATATGAATTAAGGTCATAAGGAACCTATAGCACAAAGTTAAGTTGAAAGATTCTTTACCAATTAAGTTTTTGGTAAGTTCTTACTAGGATCAATTCAAATGATCATCTCTCCTAGAATATGAAGATTTTTGCAGCCCAAGACCCATCAAATTAAAGATCTTCAAGTGTTCTTCTAATGCAACTGTTGTTTGTTGATAAAATTTTGAAGTAGAAAGTTATGATTATTTTATCAAAGAGTGTCAGTCTTCAGAGATCGATGGACAAAGTGACGAATAGTTACTTGGATGATGGCCCATCACAGTGAATCATCAAGCTTATCTATTAAGCTAAAAACATATGCACATAACTCGATAATTCGATCCATGGTCCATAGGGAGACCCACGATTCATCACTTAGACCATCTAGTGGGATTTTTATACACCTTTGAATAGTTTTTTAATGAGTAGTTTAGTCCTATCCTTACCCCAAGACCTCTCCCCACATCTTTACTATAAGACCCCGTAAGTTTGAAATCTCAAAATTAAATTTTATATATTATTTTGGTGGATAATATTTTTACTCGAGTTGGATCTCTTAATAATGACTTGATAAGTATGATCTTAAATGATTATTAATAAATATTTTTTTAGGCTCATGATAGTTATAGAAGTATTTTGTTAGTTACTTCACTAGAGTAGTATTAGAAAAATTATTTTTACTTGGAATATTAAATATTGGTATTCTTTTATGCTTATCCATATAATAAAAAGGTTAAGAGAAAATAGGAAGAGGGTACAGTACTTACCCACATATCTATTAAACATTAGATATGTACTTATTGATATATCACCGCCTCTTCATTTTCTTTCAAGTAACAAGTATAGTGATTCCTATTAGCTCTACATGGATCCAAAGAATTTCCAAGATCTAGTAAATTTGATAACTAGTTAGCTATTATACACAATACAAAATCCCTTATATAATTCTATGATTCAAACTCAAATAAAGACATAGTGTGGATTGGATGCCCTTTAAGCAACAATCAGATGAGATCAACTTTAGTGTTAGCCAAGGTAAGTTAAGTTTAAGATTAAGCATGGTGATCCTTCAATCTATAACGTAGTGTTATTGTTGATTCTCTTCCATATTATAGCGAGAGTTAAACATAAGTTTTGTGGAGAAGCATATCAATTAAAAGGCCTTGCAAGTTTGTCACTTCCCTAGTGTTCGATCTATTATCGTTGTGACCCGAGCGTGTTGTTGAACAGGTTGTAATAGCTATTGTAATTGAAATTTATATATATTTCATGCCCTAAATTAAGGAATTCTCAATAATAAGTGTTGCAAGACAAGGCCTAGAGTAAGATCCTTTTATAGTTTAGGTTGGATTCTAGCTCGTTATTAATATATTGCTAATGAAAGCTGCTCCTTTTTTTTCTAGTTTTGGAGATGAGATTTGCAGCAATTTTTTAGTAAGGAAATTAATAAGATTGACTAAAAAATATAAATTTTGGCTATAGGGTGAAGGGGGATTGGTATGTCATGATATTGAGGAAAAACTCGAGGTATGTAAATGTAATGCCCTGGGATTTCACCCTGGATGCCACACGGTGCTTACAGTCACAAGTGACCACAAGCTAACTCATGAGATGGTACCTACTGTGAGCACTAAATAAAACTGATAACAATTATATGTGCAGAAATTAATTGAAAAGCGCCATAAGGTTTTAAGTTCTAAAAACCATACTACTAAATCCACGAAACTGAAACATAAGCAGAAATATTGAAATCTGACTGATAGGACTGACAAACTAACTGACTGTCTGAAGTATCTAAAAGCCTCTAAAAAGACTAGGGAGTTGATAAGACAAGCCCCCAACTAACTCCAACTGACTACTGAACTAAAAGACTGAAATAAACATAAACGGTCCTCGATATATAAGGACTCACCATTATTGTTGCTACTGATGCGCTGGAATGTCTAAGTATGGTCGGGAACCTGAGCGTCTGAACCTATGATATAAGACATCATAGCTTAAGAAAAAGTATGTGATCAGTACTTTGAATATACTAGTATGCTAGATGAGGTTAACCTAATATGCATAGGTTATGTGCATGAGTCATAACTGACTAAACGAATAGCATAAAGTAAATGAATAACTGATATGAATGCGTGAATGCTGTAAAATCTATGAATACATGACCAAGCATATAACATGATTCTGAAATAGTCTATAAACTAAAATACTGAACTATGATAACTAAATAACTAATAAATTTATGTTATGGTTAATGCAAACCTAAACTGAGTTATACTGAATATTGGACTGAGACTGTGGGAGGTATCATCTAACCGACATGCCTCAAAACTGAGCTGATAAGGGTCCAACCTATGTCCTGCTATGGGTACTAACATATGGCTACATGGATCAACTAAGTTACTAAAGAACCAAGGTATCAAGCCTAAATTGACAGGTGATCCCTGGGTGGAGTCAAGCCTAAAAGGATAGGTGACCCCTGGGAGGTAGTCAAGCCTAAACTGATGGATGACTCCTCATAACCCACACTGGCTATGTGGTTCTAGAATATAGGGACTGCTACTAATGACTTTGCCTAATTGATGGGGAAGCCTCAGTCCTACATTAGCTTGGTGCTAAATCCTACTCCCAACTGGAAGACATAGATTACTGGTCTGAACTAAGTTTAACTGAATATGAAAACTGACTGACTGATATTGCCCTTACATATTTGTAAACGTTTTGAAAATATTAAGACTAAGTAAACAACTAAATTTTGAGGTATTCATAACCCCCAGGATTTGATAGCAATAGCAATAGAAACACATGAACACCTTTAGAAATAACTATAATAGGGATCATTGTTCAAAACTATCTCTACGACATTTCATCAAACATATGGGGGTCATGAATTAAAACATGGGAATAGTTTAAAACATATATAGTACTGACATGGCTATAATACTAAACCATAAATTAGGGATTCAACATGAAAATATCATTATTCCATTGTGTAAGGTTTAATTTCACCAACAATTACTTGTAAACATTAGGTAAAAATCAAAATTCATATGGATTCATGGAGATAATTTATTGTAAATATGTAAATTCATGAATTAAATCTTAAAAATGGATTCTTGAACTCCATTGATGAAAAGGACCCATGAATGAACATCACACATACCTTAATTGAAGAATTTTTTAAAATTCTTGGTTGCTTCTTGAAGCTTTGAGCTTAAATTTTAAAGAGGCTAGCGTTTGTTCTTGGGAGAGGATTGTTTTCTTTTAAGAGAATTATGAATAGAATGATCATTTTTGCATTTTAGGACCATTAATCCCATGTTATGGACCAAATGGGTGAAGGGAAAAGAAACAAATGCCCTTGGAAAAATGTGAATGAAAGCTGGAATTTAAGAAGGCTGCAATAGAGCACGCGACGCAGGCTCTAGTCCGCCGAACTGGAGCACGCGACATGGGATTATCCCAGTGGTGATACTATTTTATAAGTCTAAACACACCCTTACACTAGTCCAAAAATACCAAAACTCACCTTAGATGTACTATTGACCACCCTAATCATGAATCAACCTAAAAATTAATGTTCCGATATCGGGAAGGTCAAAAATAAAATCATCGAAGTTTGTAATCTTTAGAAATGAGTAAGTCCCAACGGGAAGCTGAATTGAGCTAGGATCTAGTGGGGTCTTACAATATCTCCCCCTTGGTAACATTTTTCTCAAATGAGATTGATTAAGCTGAGAGTACTAAAGAACTGGGATTACATGCTGAATATGTATAACTGAAAACATAATTACATAATTGAGCTTGAGACATGATGAATGATTGAATTGATTTATTAATGTATGCAATGACATGAAGATAATTATATGGTTGGAACTGAGGATAGAAAAGAGATAATCTAAGGATAACTGTTACCTCAAGCTGAGTCTGAGTTTGCAGAGAAAAGATGAAGGTAGTTGCTTCGCTTGTCTAATTCTTCTTCCCAAGTGGCTCCCTCAATGGATTGATTCCGCCAAATAACTTTGACCAAGAGAACTTCTTTGTTCCTTAGTCTACGAATCTGACAATCAAGGATCTCGACTAGAATTCTTTCATAATAAAGACTGTTCTGAACATCTATGCTTTCTAAAGGAACAAACACAGTTGGGTCACCAATACACTTCTTCAATAATAAGACATGGAATACAAGGTGTACTGATGCTAAATTTGCAGGCAACTCAAGCTCATACACCACCTTCCCATAGCGACTCAAGATCTTGTAAGGGCCAACATATCGAGGAATGAGTTTCCCTTTCTTACTAAATCTCTTTACTTTTTTCATGGGAGAGATTTTCAAATACACCATATCTCCAAATGCAAACTCAATATCTTTGCTATGCAGATCTGGATAAGATTTCTAACGGCTTTGGGGGTGTCTAAAGCCTCTCCGTGATCAACTGAACTTTCTCTAATGCATAAAATACCAAATCAGTCCCTATAAATACATTCTCAGTAACCTCAAACCAACCAATAGGAGATCTATATCTCCTCCAATAGAGAGCCTCAAACTGAGCCATCTAAATACTAGAATGATAACTGTTATTGTAGGCAAACTCGATCAAAAACAAGTGATCATCTTAACTACCCTTAAAGTCAATAACACACTCTCTCAACATATTTTCTAAGGTCTGAATGGTCTTCTCTACCCTACCATCTGTCTGAAGGTGAAGGGTTAAACTAAGATGAACTTGGGTACCAAGACCCTTCTAAAAGGCTTTTCAAAGTGAGAGGTAAACCGAGTACCTCTATCTGAAATAATTGACAATGGGACTCCATGTAACCTAACCAACCCTCTTTAGTAGAGCTTGCCATAGTCCTCCACTGAATAAAAAGTATGAACTGGAAAGAAATAAGATGACTTGGTCATTCTTTCTATAATAACCCATATCGAATCATGCTGATGACGCATACGGGGCAACCCTGTCAGAAAATCCATGTTCACCTCTTCCCACTTCCAAGTGGTTATGCTAAACTTTTGTATAGTACCATTAGGCATTTGGTTCTCAACATTAACCTGCTGATAATTGGAGCACTTAGCTACAAAATCGACAATATCCCTTTTCATACCACTCTACCAATAGATCTCTCGCAAATCATGGTACATCTTAGTGGGCCTGGGTGAATTGAATAACGTGCACTATGCGCTTCTACTAAAATCCATTATGTCAAACCATCAACACATGACATACACAACCTACCCTGACACCATAATATGCCATCTCCCCCTTGGGAGAAAACCTCTACTTTCTGATCTCTGACTGACTCCTTCAATTTAACTAGTCTGGGATCGCTATCTTGCTTTTCTTTCATTTCGGCAACCAAAGAAGATTATGAACTCTTATGAACCCATACACTACCCTCAGCTGAATCAACCAAATGAACACCTAGTCTAGCAAGCTGATGAACCTCCCTGACTAACTTCTTCTTATCATCCTCAACATGAGAAACACTACCCATAGACAATCTACTAAGGGTATTTGCCACTACATTGGCCTTGTCCGGGTGATACAAAACACTCATATCATAGTATTTCAATAATTCCAACCACCTTCTCTGATGAAAATTTAGATATTTCTGTAAAAACACATACTGCAAGATTTTATGATCCGTGAACATATCAACATGAACCCTAGAGAGATAGTGCCTCCAAATTTTCAAGGCAAACACAACAGCTGTAACTCAAGATCATGGGTAGGATAATTCTTTTCCTGGGGCTTAAGTTGTATAGAGGCATAGGCTATGACCTTACCTCTCTGCATCAACACATAACCAAGACAAACTCTGGAAGCATCACAGTAAATAACAAACCTATCTGAACCATCTGGCAATGTCAAAATTAAGGTCGAGGTGAGTCAGTCTTCAACTCCTGAAAACTCTTCTCACAAGAATTTGACCACTAAAAATTGACTTTCTTCTAGGTCAATCTAGACATGGGGGACACAATAGACAAAAATCCTTCAACAAACTGTCGGTAGTAGTCGGCCAAACCCAAGAAACTCTTGATATCTGACGGAGAGATTGGTCCAGGCCATTTTCTCACTACTTTGGTATTTTGAGGTTCAAATCTAATGCTATCCCCAAAAATCATATGACCAAGAAAAGCTGCTGATCTTAGCCAAAAGTTGCACTTACTGAATTTACAAAACAATTGATGGGCTCTAAGAGTCTGCAATATAATCCTGAGGTGGTCTGCATGATTTTTCTGACTATGGGAATAGACAAGGATATGACTAAAAAGTCAAAGTGATCATATCAAGTTTTGAAAGATATTTTCAGATTGTCACACTCTCTGACTCTAATCTTATGATAACCGGATCTGAGGTCTATCTTAGAGAAATAACTGATACCCTGAAGTTGGTCAAATAAGTTATCAATTCTGGGGAGTGGAAACTTATTCTTGACTGTAACTTTGTTCAATTGACCGTAATCAATGCACATTCTGAGTGATCCATCTTTCTTTCATACAAAAAGGACAAAAGCGCCCCATGGGGAAACACTGGCCTAATAACTCCTTTACCTAAGAGATATTTCAACCATTTTTTCAACTCCCTAAGCTCTACTGGAGCTATTCTATATGGAGGAATAGAGATAGGCTAGGTATCTAGAAGGATGTCTATTCCAAAGTCAATTTCCCTTTCTATAGGAACTCTGAGAAGATCTTTAGGGATTACATCTGGAAATTCCCTTACTACTAAAATTGACTCGAGTCTTAGGGCCTCAGAATTAGAGTCCTTGACTCAAACAATATGGTAAACACAACCCTTATAAATTATTTTTCTTGCCTTAAGGTATGAAATAATTTAACCCCTAAGTACTGAAGTACTACTCCTCCATTCAAGGATTGGCTCATTGAGAAACTGAAACTGAACAATTCTATTTCTGCAATCAACTATAGTATAACTTGTGTGGCTCTAATCCATGCTAAGAATGACATCAAAATCAGTTATATCTAACTCAATGAGGTAAACTATGGTGACTTTTTGAGATATTGTGATCGAACAGTTTCTATATACCTATCTGGATACAACATACACAACTACTAGGGTAGATACTAAAAAGGGTTCTGCTATAGACTCGGGAGTGACACCAAAATTAATTGCTATATAAGGAGTTACAAAAGAAAGTGAAGCTTCGAGGTCTCATAAAGCATAAACATAGAGGTAAAAGATTAGTAACGTACCAGTAACCATATAAGATAAACTCTCCTGATGCTGTCAGGACTGAAGTGCATAAAGCCTATTTTGACACTGTATACTGGTGGCACTAGAAGTAGTGCCCTACTGAGTCTAGCAACCAATTGAAGCTAATGACTAGTTGGACTGACCCTATTGGTGCAAGTTCCTTCTACTCTGAGCAACTAGTTGACACTACCTAAACCTGTGGCCTATCTTGCCATATTTAAAACATACATCACTACCAGATCTCCACACACCTTGATGATTCCTACCATATTTATGGAAAAGAAGATTAGTGTACCTACTATTCATACTACCCTGGGGCTTATAGCCTAACGCCCTATCCTGATTGTCATTCCTAAACTTTGGTTCTGATGTACTAGTATAAGATGTAGCAGGGGTGGAAATATTCTATCAAAACTAAGAACGGTTACCACTGTTTGACTTGGGCTGAGAAAAATTAAAGCTGCCTATTTTGGCTCTCTTATGCTCCCTCTCTTTCTCCTTAAACTTCTACTCCTCAATTTGTTGAGCATGGACCATAAGCCTAGATATGTCCATCTCCTTAATCAACATCGTAGTCCTACACTCCTTGACCATATTATTTGATATGCCAAAAATGAACTTACTCATTCTATACCGTTTATCAGACACCACGTGAAGAGCATACCTCACCTGCTGAATAAACTAAAGCGAATACTCTTTCACACTGATAAACAATATATGATGAGCATACCTCACAGGCTGAGTAAATTTATGCGAATATTCTTTCACACTTATATTGCAATACTTCAAAGTAATAAACTCTAATATCTTAGCTTTCCTTAACATTAAGGGAAAGAATTTGTCTAAAAAGGCTATAGCAAACTTCTCCCATCCTATAGGCCCTATATCTACTCCTCTATCGTTGTTCCACTACTTATACTAGTGTGAGCTATATCTTACAACTAGTAAGCAACCAACTCTGTGCTCTCACTAGACGTAACACCCATAATATATGTCACCATGTTATAACGCCCCAGATTCTGATCCTAGATGCTATGCTGTGATCAAAATCTCAAAGGACCATAAGCTAACCCATGACTAGTACCTACTGCAATATCTATACATTAACACTGTAATCATATGTGGAATAATGGGTTGAACTTCCATAAGTTTAAAATATTTGAAATAATACTAAAGTATATGGTATAACAATACAAAAACAAACTAAAATATAAATACTGAACATACTAAAGTCTAAATATCTAGTCTGAAAGTCTCTAAACTGTCTGAATAAGGAGTTGATAGGACATGTCCCCAACTAACTCCAGCTGTTGAAATAAACTAAGTACTGAAATATTGAAATGATAAAGTATCCTTGCATGATGAGGACTCACTGCTAGTCTACTACTACTGACTGAAACTTGAAGCTGCCTATGCACGGCCGAGAACCTTAGTGTCTGAACCTATGGTATAAAATACCATAGTGCAAAAAAAATTAAGTGTTAGTATGTGTGAATGTACTGGTACGCAAAGTGATGTAAGGATGAATGCATGGGGTTCATATGAATGAACTATAACTGTCTAATAACATGAATATGACTGTGTGAGAATACATGCATGATTATATAACTTTAACTGAGAATATAAGGATTCTGAATACTAAATATACTTATAACGTGCATAATGATAACTAATATGCTATTTACTGAGTGATTGTATCTGACAGTCTTGATTCTGATGGAACTAGATGAGTTCCATACTGAGCTGAGTGACTGTATCTGACAGTCCTGAAATCTGTAGAACTATCTGAGTTCTATTCTAAAGATTGAGACTGAGACTGTGAGAGGTAGTCATCTAACCGACATACCTCGAATAAAGCAATATAGTTGAGTTGGGGTCCAATCTATAACTCTAATTGGAAGGGTGTCAATACTGCACCATAGGTAAGGAAAAACTATGAGTGACCCTTATCTGGCAGGTACTCTAAGTAAAATGGTGGGACCCTTATCTGACAGGTTAAGACTCTTCATCAACCCTCATCTAATAGGTTTTTTATATCTCAACCTAGGCTGGATACATAGTTCTGGAATGCAGTGACTGCTTCTAAGAATCACACCCTCTGCTGACAGATGAGTTCCCATTCTTGGGTTCACTCGGTGCTGAATCCTACTCCCAACTGAATAGACACTGAACTGATTATACTAAGCTAAACTTGACTGAGTTCACTAAATTCTATTGACTAAAAGAATACTACTGTGTTCTGTTAACTAACTGAGTTTACTGAGATTACTGAGTAGGACTGGACTGGTACTGAATTTACTGAGTTTTCCTGAGTCATGTGACTGATTGAATTCTACTGATCATGGCTTGACTGAGAGTATCTAGAAAACTAACACTGGCTCTAGGCACATAGCTAAATTGTTGGGTACAAGTACCTCAGGACTCGATAGCATGAAACAGACAAGACATAACACTTCTTGAATACATGACCATAGTCAACAATTCATAGTACAATTGTTGGGGATTTTCATGAACTATTTGCTTCTCATAAGCTTACACATGAACAGGAATGCATATAAATATGTCATAATTTCATAAGTCAAATCTCATAAGCATTACGCCAAACCATTATAATGCATAACAATAACATGGAGGTCATTGTAAACATAAGGATAAAGCATGGATTCATTAATTTGGTCACAATTGAGTCATAACGCATAATTCTTATTATTTTAGGCATTTTATCAACACCTTGCATGCATAACTAGAGTTTGAAGGATTAAAATGAGACTAAGTCCTTAACACTTGGCCAAAATTTTCCAAGTGTTGGATCTTTTATTGAGCTTTAAGGAGTTTAATTTGACTTAGACTTTTATGGGGTCTTACAATATCTCCCTCTTAGGAACATTCATCCTTGAATGAGACTGACTGAGAGGGGAGAAATGATAATTGAAGTACCCACTAAACATGAAAAACTGAAATATGATTACATAACTGACATGATTGATTTACTAGAACTCATACCAAACATGCATATCTGATTCATGGTTTCATGGCTAAACTGACTCATGAATGCATAACTAGTATTTTTGATAAACTGAGTTTCTCAGAAGGAGAATGCATACCTGATGCATGAATACATGAATGAACATATAACTGAATATGCAATGGTATTTGATACCAGGTTTATGATGGGAATCTGAGCATAAAACTAGTTTATAACTGAAATTTGAACATAAAATCGAATCATCTTGAGGAAATCTATTACCTTGGGTTGAGTCTGAGTTTACAGAGAAGAGGTGAGGATACTTGGTCTGTATATCTACTTCTGCTTCACAAGTAGCTCCCTCAACGGATTGATTCCACCAAAGAACTTTAACTAAAGGGACTTCTTTGTTTCTCAATCTTCAAAAGAGGGGTTGTTCTGAGTGTCTATGCCCTCTATAGGCACTATAACTTTTGGGTCCCCTATGCACTTCTTAAGCAAGGAGACATGAAAGACTGGATACACTGAATCTAGATCTAAGGAACCTCTAGCTCATAGGCTACTTTGCTGAAGCGACTGAGAATTTTGAAGGGACCGATATATCGGGGACTAAGCTTTCCGTTCTTGCCGAATCTCCTTAATCCCTTTATGAGAGAGATTTTTAATTACACATGATCACCAATATCAAACTCTAGATCCTTTTTTTTGCATATATGTGTATGATTTTTGTTGGTTCTGAGCTGTCTAGAGCCATTATCTGATCAACTGAACTTTCTTTAAGGTATCGAATACCAAGTCAGGCCCTATCATAGCGACCTCACCGATTTAGAACCAACTGATTGGAGATCCGAATCTCCTACCATAGAGAGCTTCGAATGGAGCCATCTAAATACTGGAATGATAGTTGTTGTTGTATGCAAACTCAATCAAAGGTAAGTGGTCATCCCAACTACCTTTGAAATCAATTGCACACGCCCTTAGGATATCTTCCAAGGTCTTAATGGTCCTTTGTACTTGACCATCTATTTGAGGATGAAAGATTGTATTGAGATGAACTCGGGTACCAAGACCCTTTTAGAACACTTTCTAAAAGTGAGAGGTAAATTGGGTACCTCTATCTGAGATAATGGATAATAGAACACTGTGCAATCTAACCAACTCCCTGATATAGAGTTTGGCATCTTCCTCGACTTAATAAGAGGTATGGACTGGAAAAAAATAATTTAATTTGATCATCCTATCTATAATGACCCAAACTAAATTATGCTGATGACGAGTACAAGGTAAACCCAACATAAAGTCCATGTTAGCTTCTTCCCACTCACTTCTAAGTGGGAATATTGAACTCTTGTATGGACCCACTAGGCTTCTGATGCTCAAACTTAACCTGCTAACATATAGAGGAAACCTGCTAACATGTAGAGGACTTAGCCACTAGCTCTGCAATATCTCTTTTCATCCCACTCCACCAATAGATCTTCCATAAATTATAGTACACTATGTGTCCCCTGGATAAATCGAGTAATACACATCATCCACTTCAGCAAAAATTCATTGCCTTAAGTCATCAACACCTGGCACACACATACAAGCCTGGCAATGCAATATATCATCTCCCCCTTGGGAGAAAGCCTCAACCTTCTGATCCTTGAATGATTCTTTTAACTTGACTAGACTGGGATCTCTATCTTGTTTTTCCTTAACTTCGAAAACTAGAGATGATTATGAACTATTCTGAACTCATATACTACCTTCTTCTAAATCAACTAAGTGGACACCTAGTCGGGTAAGCTGATGGACTTCTTGAGCTAATTTCTTCTTACTGTCCTCAAATTGAGCAACACTACCCATAGACACTCTACTGAGAGCGTCAGCCACTACATTGGCCTTGCCCGAATGGTAAAGGACACTCATGTCGTAGTCTTTCAAAAACTCTAACCACCTTCTTTGATGGAGGTTAAGATATTTCTGAGAGAATACATACAAAGGCTTTAGTGGTCTGTTAACACATCTACTTATACCCCATACAAGTAATGCCTCCAAATCTTTTAGTCAAAAACTATGGCTGCTAACTCAAAGTCGAATAATTCTTCTCATGGGGTTTAAGCTGTCTAGATACGTAGTCTATAACCTTACCATGCTGCTTGAGGACATAACCCAAACCTACTATGGATGCATCACAGTATACTACGAACCCATCTGAATCATCTGGAAGAGCCAAAATTAAAGCTGAGGTGAGTCCAGTCTTCAACTCCTAAAAACTCTTCTCATAAGGATCTGACTACTGAAACTTGAATTTCTTCTGAGTCAATCTGGATATAGGGTATTCAATCACAAAAATCCCTCAAAAAACTGTCTGTAATAGCCAGCCAAACCTAAGAAACTGTTGATATTTGATAGAGAGATAGGACGAGGCCAGTTTCTTACTACTTTGGTCTTTTGAGGATCAACGATAGTACCATCACCGGAAATGATATGACCAAGAAATTCTACTGACCTTAGCCAAAATTTGAACTTACTAAATTTAGAGAACAACTGATGATTTCTGAGAGTCTGCAATATGATTCTGAGATGGTCTACATGCTCACATTCACTGCGGGAATAGACAAGAATGTCATCTATGAAAACTATGATAAACATGTCCAAGTACTACTTAAACACATGGTTCATCAAGTCCATCAAAGCGGTTAGTGCATTCGTAAGACCAAAGGACATGACTAAGAATTCCAAGTGACCATACCGAGTTCGGAAAACTATTTTTGGAATGTCACATTCTCTGACTCTGCGATGATGATAGCCTGATCTGAGGTGTATCTTGGAGAAGTAACTGGTAGCCTGAAGTTGGTCAAATAAGTCATCGATTCTAGAAAGTGGATACTTGTTCTTGACTGTGACTTTGTTGAGCTAATGGTAATCTATACACATTCAGAGAGAACTATCTTTCATGCGCACGAATAAGACTAGTGCACCCCACAGACACATTGGGTTTAATGAATTCCTTGTCTAGGAGATCCTTTAACTGTTCTTTCAATTCTCTAAGTTCGGCTGGTGTCATTCTGTATGGCGGAATAGATACAGGCTGAGTATCTAGAAAAAGGTCAATGCCGAAGTCTATTTCCCTTTTAGAAGAAATTCTTGAAAAATCTTTGGGAAAGATATCTGAGCTCACTATTAGGACTGATTCAAGACTGGGAGTTTTGGAACTAGTTTCTTTAACTTGAACAAGATAATAGACACATCCCTTAGATATCATTTTCCTAGCCCGTAGGTAAGAAATAAGTTAACCCTAAATGCTGAAGTACTACCCTTCCACTCTAGGATGGGTTCATTTGGAAACTGAAATTGGACCACTACCCTTCCACTCTAGGATGAGTTCATTTGAAAACTGAAATTGGAGCACTCTATTTCTGCGGTCGACTGTGGCATTGTAGGAATGAAGTCAATCCATGCTGAGAATGATATCAAAATCAGTGATCTCTAATTCGACTAAGTCTGCTAAAGTGAATTTTTGAGATATCATAATCGGATATTTCCTGTATATCTACTGGGATATGATGGTTTTACCTATTGGGGTAGAGACTGAGAAAGGCTCTGCTAGAATTTTAAGACTAACTTCGAAATCAACTGCTATATAAGGAGTAACAAAAGATGAAGAAGCTCCTGGATCTAGCAAAGCATAAACATGTACATGAAATATATATAACGTACCAGTGACCACATCAGGAGAATTTTCCTGATCCTACCAGGAATGAAGAGCGTAGAGTCTATTTGGGCGCTGCCCACTGGTTTCACTAGAAGTGGCACCCTACTGATTTGGGCGATCGAACTAAGCTGAGGAATGATTCAGCTAGCCCTGAATACCCTGCTAAGGACAATCTATGACTTTGTGGCTTGGCTTACCACATCTAAAACATATATCACTACTAGCTCTGCAAATACCCTTGTGGTTCTAACCATAAGTCTGATAAAGAGGGTTGGTTTGGGCACTACTAATGCTGCCCTGAGATTTAGAGCTTGGCGCCCTATCTTGGTTACGATTCTTGAACTTAGGAACTGGAGCACTAGCTGAGGAAGGAGCTGGAATAGATGACTTTAGGCGAAACTAAGAATGGTTGCCACCCTCTAACTTAGGCTGACTAAAATTGAAGCTACCTATTATAGCTCTCTTATTCTACTTTTCTGTCTCCTTAATTTTGTGCTTTTCTATCTGTTGATTATGGATCATAAGCCTGGGTATGGCAATCTCACTAATCAATATGGAGGTCCTACACTTCTTGGTCACACTATCATTCACCCTAGAAACAAACTTACTTATCTTAGCCGTGCTATCTGCCACCACATGAGGAGCATATCTAGCTAATTGAGTAAACTTAAGGAAATACTCTTTCACCGTCATGTTGCCCTGCCTGAGGTTGATAAACTCTAACACCTTAGATTCTCACAGTCTAGGGGAAAGAATATATCTAAGAAGGCAGTGGCAAAATCCTCCCACTCAATAGGCCATGCATCTATAGCCCTCTCTACTTTTCACTGCTTGAACCATATGTGAGCCATATCCTGCAACTAATATGAAGCTAGTTTAGCATTCTCACTAACGATAACCCCCATGATATTTGTAACCTTTTGGACTTGATCAAGGAATTCTTGAGGGTCCTCATCTAACTTAGACCAAAAAAAGAATGGACGATTCATCTGGGTGAAGTCTCTAATCCTAGCTGAAGTAGTGTTGGCCACTAGGTAGTCCAGAACAGTAGCTGGACATTCATTCTGAGCAACAACTGAATTAGCAAGAGTGGTGAATGCAGCTCTAAACTTTGCATGAGAAATATGTTCATCCAGGGGATCTGCTTGGATGGGTTGAGGGGCTGATTGATTTCCATTAGTTCTTTTAGGAGGCATGTTCTATAAACAAATAGGAAGAAACAGATTAGACTGAGAGTTGAGTTTGATCTCATGCTCACTGACATGAAATGAATACTGAAAGAAGGGAAACTGTTCCTAAGACATTTTATAGCCTCCGGTACATAAATGTAGTGCACAACACACCCATGCACAAGACTCTACTAGATGCGGATTTCAGACTTCCTTGGACTTTATTGAACCTTAGGCTCTGATACAAAGTTTGTAACGCCCTAAATTCTGTACCCCGAATGCTACACGGTGCTCATAATCCTGAAGGACCATAAGCTAACCCATGACTAGTACCTTCTGCAATATCTATACATTAATACTATAATCATATGCGAAATAATGGGCTGAAATGTCATAAGGTTAAAATAGCTGAAATAATACTGAAGTATGTAGTATAATAAGACCAAAACAAATTGAAATATAATACTGAACATAGTGAAGTTTGAATATCTAGTTTGAAAGCCTCTAAAATGTCCGAATAAGAAGTTAATGGGACATGTCCCCAACTAACTCCAGCTGCTAAAATAAACTAAGTACTAAAATACTAAAATGATAAAGTATCCTCACATGATGAGGACTCACTGCTAGTCTACTACTGCTGACTGAAATATGAAGCTGCCTATACACGGTCGGGAACCTAAGTGTCAAAGCCTATGGTATAAAACACCATAGCGCAAAATAAAAGTATGCATTAGTACGTGTGAATGTACTGGTATGCAAACTGAGGTAAGGCTAAATGCATGGGATTCATATGAATGAACTATAACTGTCTAATAACATGAATATGACTGTGTGAGAATACTTATATGGATACATAACTGTAACTGAGAACGTGAGGATTCTGAATACTGAATATACTGATAATCTGCATACTAATAACTAATATGCTATTTATTGAGTGACTATATCTGAAAGTCATGATTTCGATGGAACTAGCTAAGTTCCATACTGAGCTGAGTAGTTGTATCGACAGTCTTGAAATCTATAAAACTATCTGATTATATTCTAAAGACTGAGACTAAGATTGTGGAAGGTAGACATCTAATTGATATGCCCTAAATAAAACAATATAGCGGAGTTGGGGTCCAATCTGTAACCCCAATTAGAAGAGTTTCAATAACATGCCACTGGTAAGAACAAACTGTGAGTGAAACTCATCTAGCAGGTACTCTAAGGAGAATGGTGGGACTCTTATATGAAAGGTTAAACCACCTCATCAATCCTTATATGACAGGTTTTTGATGTCTCAACCTAGGTTGGCTGCATAGTTCTGGAATGCAAGGACTGTTTCTAAGAATCACACCCTCTGCTGACAGGTGAGTTCCTATCCTTGGGTTCACTCGGTGCTGAATCCTACTCCCTACTGAATAGACACTAAACTGATTATACTAAGCTGAGCTAGACTGAGTTTACTGAATTCCGTTGACTGATGGAATACTACTGAGTTCTATTAACTAACTGAGTTTACTGAGATTACTGAGTAGGACTGAACTGGTACAAAATTTACTGAGTTTTCTTGAGTCATGTAACTGAATGAATTCTACTGATCATGGATTGACTAAGAGAATCTTGAAAACTAACACTGGCTCTAGGCACACAGCTAAATTGTCGGGTATAAGTACCCTCAGGACTCGATAGCATGAAACTGACAAGACATGGCACTTCTTGAATGCATGACCATAGTCAACAATCATAGT
Source organism: Capsicum annuum (assembly GCF_002878395.1). Lineage (NCBI taxonomy): Eukaryota > Viridiplantae > Streptophyta > Magnoliopsida > Solanales > Solanaceae > Capsicum > Capsicum annuum. The sequence continues at coordinate 234,812,629 of NC_061111.1, read as the reverse complement.
ACAACCATTGGGGATTTTCATAAAGTATTTGCTTGTCACAAGATTACACATGAATAGGAATACATATAAACATGTCATAATTTCGTAAGTCTAATCTCTTGAGCATTCCACCTAACCATTACGATGCATAACAATTACAAGGAGGTCATTGTGAACATAAGGGTAAACAATGGATTCATCAATTTGGTCACAATTGAGTCATAAAGCATAATTCTTATTCTTTTAGGCATTTTATCAAACACCTTGCATGCATAACTTAAGGCTTAGGTATGAACATTAAAATAATACATCATGGAAATATTTTTCACTTCAAATACAAGAATTTGAACCACATGCTAACATAATTTCATTATATGTATTAAAGATTTCAACTTGGTAATCATACAACAACATAAACATGGATATGATTCAATTCATAACATGGAATTCAAAATTTATATTTTTTAAAGGGTTTCTTGAGATTCATGGGTGAAAGGAACCCATGAATCAACACTTTATATACCTTAGAACGTAAATCCTTAAGGATTCTTAAAGGAATCCTTGAGCCTTGTTCTAAAATTTTGAAACTCAGGTTTCTTTCTTTTGAGAGAGAATGATGAACTTTTGGGAAACATGAGTGAATAATGAAATATTTAGGTTATTTAGGGATTAATCTCATGTTTTAGGGCTGAATAGGGTGGGAGAAATGACCCCTTTCCCCCCAAAACCCATAGTAAAATTTTTGCAAAATGGGATTGGCCTCGCGATGCATCCCACAGAAATATGAACTGGCTCTCGCGACGCGACAACTACAAATGGGATTGGACCTCATGATATGGGGCTATCGCTAGACTTTACTATTTTCGGCAACCAAACTTTCTCTTACGCTATTTGAAAAATCTCAAAACTCACCCAAGATGTACTATTAACTTGCACCATCATGAATCAACTTGAAAATAGACAAACGAAGGTCGTAAAGGTCATGAAATAAATCCTCAAAGTTTGAAGGCTTAAAATGAGACCAAGTCCTTAACACTTGGCCAAAATTTTCTAAGTGTTATCTTTTATAGAGATTTAAGGAGCTTAATTTGACTTAGACTTTTACGGGGTCTTACACTTTTGAACCATGTAAAGGAAATCCTATGGATCCTTATCATACTTAGACCCTACAAACTAGGGGGATTCATACGGGTGAAGTCCCAAATCCTAGTTGCGGCTATATTAGGATTTGGGACTTCACCCGTATCCTGGTACTGAGTTGTCTAAATTAGTGAATGCAGCTCTAAACTTGAAATAAGAGATGTTATCTTATAGGGGATCTTCCTAAACAGGCGGAGGTGCGGGCTGATTTATGTTTCTTCTTTCGTTGGTCTTTTTGGAAGACATTTTCTATAAACGGAAAGAAGAGTGAATTAGAAAGAGAGTTCAAATAGATCCCATGCCTATTTTCACAGTATTAATACCGAAACAAGGGAAACTTTTCCTAAAACGTCTTATAGACTCCTGTAAAAATCAAAATTAAAATGGATTCATAGAGATAATTTATTGTAAATATGTAAATTCATGATATAAATATTAAAAATGGATTCTTGGACTCCATGGGTGAAAAGGACAAATAAATGAATATCACACATACTTTAATTTTAGAATTCTTGAAAGCTCTTGGTGGTTTCTTGAAGCTTTGAGCTTGAATTTTGAAGAGGTCGGGGTTTGTTCTTGAGAGATGATTGTCTTCTTTTCAGAGAATTGTGAATAGAATGATCAATTTTGCATTTTGGGACCCTTAATCCAGTGTTATGGACCAAATACGTGAAGTAAAAAACCCAAATGCCCTTGGTAAAATATGACTGAAACCTGGAATTTAAGGAGGCCACGATAGAGCATGCGCCGCGGGCTCTGGTCCGCCAGACTGGAGAACGACTATAGGTACCCCTACCAGGGGACTGAGGCACGTGATGTAGGATTATCCCAATGTGGATACTATTTTGGAAGTCCAAACACACCCTTATGTTGGTCCAAAAATTTTGAAACTCACCTGGATATACTATTGACCATCCCGATCATAAATTAACTTACAAATTAATGTTCCAATGTCAAATAAGACAAAAATCAAATCATCAAAGTTTAGGAGATTTATAAATGACTAAGTCCCAATTCTTCATGAAATTTTCTAAGTTTTGGACCCCTTTTAACATACAACGGGGAACTGAATTGAGATAGGATCTTACGGGGTCTTACAATAAAGCTAAAGCCTCCCTCATTGTTACGGCACAATCTATTGTTACTTCTTTCTCTTAAAATAGTCAACATTACCTACTTCAATATGTGAATAGGGACTTCACTTTCTATATGTTTAGCACACGACTACATGTGTAATATGCCCCCAATATCTACATGTCTGTTTCATTTGAAATTACTTGTCATCACACTTCCTGCCTCTATTTGATTAAGTCATAATATTCATGTTTCTCTTGTCAAGCCAAGCATCAATAGAGTTATGCATAATGGTATTCACATTCATTAGAAATTCCTAGAAATCCCATGATATATTTGTGTCGCATGCTATAAATAGAGTAAATGGCCATAACAAAGTTGCACTAGTATACTTGATCCCATAGCAACATATTATAAATTTAAATAATTAAAGGACTGACATTTAGATATACGGATCACATTAAAGAAGTTAGTTGTATATGGAAAATACTATTGAATGGCTAAATAATCATCATTATAATTTCCTTGTATAACCACATTAGACGTTATATTCTAAAAGTTTATCATTATCGAGGGAGGGTATTAGGTTTTACTTGGCACACGCACCACATAATTCTGTGCACAGAATTGTGACCGGACCATTATAGTGAGCCCAAACATTGTGGTGTACCCTTCCTTATGGCATCATTTGTATTTGGGTTCAGCTAAAATTTCATGCACAGTTTCCCCTGACTCGAGCCAATATATGACACATATGGCCTGTGGAAAGACCCTCATAGTGAGACCCTAAGGAAGGGCATACCCTACATCAGACTGCAGTTCATTAACAAAAGCATACATAGATATGAGAAAAAATTGACGTCCATTTGACTTAAAATACCTTCGATGGGCCATCTTATGATTATTTGTATTTATATACGCATAGGACATCACCTATGCAAATTTCTAGGTGACTTATAATGACGAATAACTTTGAGGACACATGTATAAACTAAAAAGGTTGCTTACAGAAGTCATACTATATTTTTTGATAATATTTATTCTTAATTGCTCATCCATAATACATGAATTATGACATGTCAGTTAGACTAGTGTATAGGCCACCGTTTCATATTGTATTAGTTATCTACGTGCTCATAAGTCTTTCATCTTGATAATTCATCCATATAAGCATCCATACTTATAATATTTTATTATGTATGCCTTACATACCAGTACATGTGTTATATATACTGACACCCCTTCGTTCGGGGCACTGTATTTGTATTAACACAGGATCAGGTATGTTGATAAACAGACTTTCATACTAGGCACTAGTCCTGTGTTCTGCAAAGTTGTTGGTGATTTTCTCTCTCATCTAGAGATAATAGATGTTTAGTAATCTTTAGTCATATTTGTAGTTAGAGTTTGGGTATGTTAGAGGCCCTATTCCAACCATATTCCATTGTACGGATACAAATTCTATTGAAGGCTTTGTAGACCGTACTGAATTATCTCGTGTGGTTATAGTTTCACTTGTCTATATCAGTTGGGTTCAATGATCTATACTTATACATTTACGTAGGCCCTCATAAATTTTTGGAATAGTAACTCTTCTACTTAGAATATATGTCAGTTGTATATCACATACTTATACAATTCTTATTTGCTTATCTAAGCTTATGGGCGCGACATTTACACACACAATAAAGGTTATTTTGTTAAAATAAAACCATCAATAGTCTCTCACAATTTCTTTCCCTTCTCCTAATATTCAAGAACTCAAGAAAGGGCTTCTCAATCCTATGCTAGAAAGGCTCCAATTTCAAGAATTTCTCTAAGAATCTTCTTCTTTCAAATATGCCGGACTTCAATGGGAGTTACCCTTCATCCTATGTCCAATACTTTCCTAGTTTCATGAATTAAAGTTTATGGTTAGGATTTATAAACACAATTTTAATTCTCTCCTTATTTAAAGCAAATTTTATAATTTTAGTGAAGTTCTTACTTATGATTATGGTTTATATGAATATTTTATTTACTTATATGCTTAGTATAGTGTCTCCTTGTTTGGATTTCTTATTCTTGATATGATTTCTACTTATTGTTTATGAAGATTATGTTTTAAAGTATGAATTTTTGAACCTTATGATAGTATGAATACTCAAAGAATAGTATAAACCCATAAAAGAGTTATTTTATGAAGTTATGAATGTTATTTTAGCATCTATAAAGTTATGCAAGTTCTAGAAAGTTTTCTATATTTGAGACAATGAAGTATAATTAAAATATATGTTTTAGAGCCTGTTTGGATAAGCTAAAAAAAGTGACTTTTAAAAAGTTCTTTAAAAGTACTTTTGAAAGTGCTGATATTTATTTTAAAAATAAGCAGTTACATGATTGGATAAAAGTGTTGAAACTGAAAAAAAGTTGTTGATGTGTTTGGTAAACAAGTGTTGTTAAATACTTTTTTTGGTCAAAATGTCTGAAATAATCTTAAAGTTGTTAACATGTAGAGTTGATTATTATTAATTTTTATTTCTAAAATGATTCAAATTAAAATTAATATATATATATATATATTTAATTCATTTTCAATGTATATATATATATATATATATATATATATATATTGTTAATATAATATTCAAATTTAGTGTTTATATATCATTTAATTTTTATTTTAAAGATAAATTTTATGCGACCTTAGTTTTTCTCTCCAACTTTTGATAACACTGTACATAGTGATGCAATTTTATAATTAATGTCTGGAAGACATTTATCAATACAATTGCAATTTCATATATATATATATATATATATATATATATAGAAGACAATAAAAAAATTGTTACATTTCTACCTCAAAGTGAAATATAGTATTTAGTTCTTTCTTTCATTCAATGCCTATTGGTGTTTCGAAAGTTCCCTTCTGAGGTCCTGGAGAGGCAAATCTACTTTGGGTTGATGTATAGTGTGACTTGTCAGATATATTGGGTCAAATGGTATTTTTCCATTTTCTCCCCCAATAGAGATATCCCCCGTTTCACCCAAGAACAATAAAATGATAAATTGAATCATAAAAAATTTGGAGTGTGAAGTGCAATTAGATCCATTTTTTACGGGATTCAATTACTATTATCAATTAGAATAATTTATGGTTGGCTTGGTTGGACTAAAAGAATGAAGTATCCAGGATCCGTTTAGAAAAAACCCAACTGGATTGGTAAGATATCTATGATTGCTATTCATATTTCTTCTTTGTAAAGAGATCCTAATTGTCAAGCAAAGTTATATCAACTCTAATAAATACTTGTATAAAATGAATTAAAAAAAAAAGAAATACAAAAACAAATGGTAATGGGAGTATTTGTCCTAGATGTACAAATCCAAATCGGGCGGATCTTTACCCGGAATAGAGCGTAAACCTAAAAAGATGAAAAGAACCCATTCAGGAAGAAGAAACTACCATCGTAGTTTGGATTAAATCTCGATGAAAGAATATATCAATGAGAAGTTAATTCGATAAGTTTAATGACCCTTTCTTATAGCTTCTAATTTTATACTTGAAAATCAAAAATAGAAATATAAAAAAGGAGTCAAAACTCCTCTTTATTGAAAAATAAAAGAAAATCCCTTTTATTAGAAGTAAGAAAGAACTTTTCCAGAAAAAAAGAAAGAGGACTGGGATCTATAAATTGATTCATAATTTTTTGAACCGTATGCATCAAAAGGTTCATGTACGGTTCCTAAGGAATACAATTTTACCCTAATCAACCGAATTTATCGAGAAAGATTACTTTTTTTAGGCCAAGGTATTAATAGAGAGATTTTGAATCAAATTATTAGTCTTATGGTATATCTAAGTATCGAGGATGAGACCAAAGAGCTGTATTTGTTTATAAACTTTCCTGGGGGTTGGGTAATACCTCAGGTGGCTATTTATGATACTATGCAATTTGTGTGACCAAATGTCAATACAGTATGAATGGGATTAGTCGCTTCAATGGGATTTTTTATCCTGGTCGAAGGAGAAATTACCAAACGTCTAGCATTCCCTCACGCATGGCGCCAATGAGGTTTTTATTTGAGAGAAAAAAGAAGACTATGGCTTCTCCATATGAATACTAAGTAATAATAGCATAGCACTTCGAATTCAGTATGAGAAATTTTTGTATTATTTTTTTTCAAAACATTAGATTTTGTATCGAGAGAGTAGTATGAGATAAGGGGTATTTTTGATTTTGTCTTATCTATCGGGAGTTTGGTTCAGTATCACAAACATTTTTGTTTTCATACCGTAAGTTCGTAACAATATTTATGTTATGAAAGAGTACGAAAAAAAGATTTTTTTCTTATTTGATCGGATTAAAAAGAAACTTTCGGATTGCTGAATCACAGATAAAAAAAAAAGAAACATTTAAAGCAACGGAGCCATCATAGTATTGTTTAAATCCTCCGAAAGGAAGGATGACAATTTGATTATTTACCCATTGGAGTCTGATAGATTCTATTTTTCTCTTTTTTCAATAGAAAGGAGGGGGGTCAATTTTCTTTTAGAGTCATATGCACAAAAGATGCCTGTACGGTTGTTCAATTCTATCTTTTCTCTAATCTTTTTCTTTTCTCTTTGCTTTATCATACGAGATTGGAGGAGATTTTATTTTGTTATATCATCAGGGTAATGATGCATCAACCTGCTAGTGGTTTTTATATGGCACAAGTAACCAAATGTGTCGTGGAAGTGGAAGAACTGCTGAAACTGTGTGAAACCCTCACAGGGGTTTATGTAAAATGAACAGGCAAACCCTTCTGGGTTGTATCCTAAGATATAGAAAGAGATGTTTTTATGTCAGCAATATAAGCCCAAGCTTATGGAATTGTTGATCTTGTAGTGGTTCAATGAAAATAACATGGATTTCGCACAAATCACAGATTTGCGATTTTATCTTCGAATTGAATATTCTATCAAATAAAGTAATTCATCATCATTCGTTTTGGATCAATCTAAACCAACCCATCATATTATGTATACGATTCAACATGCCACTATTAAACAACTTATTAGAAATACAAGACAGCTAATCAGAAATGTCACGAAATCCCCTGCTCTTTGGGGGTACCCTCAACATCAAGGAACATGTACTAGGGTGTATGTGCGACTCGTTTAGATCATGATCTTGCATAAAAGAAAGAAAATGACTTTACAAGTATCAATGATCAGTACCGGTAAATGGGATAGGATGGAAAAAGGAACTCCATTCATTATTATAAAAAACTCTATCATATCCCTCTATTGTGTATGAAGTTTATGGTTTCCTTTGGTGTAAATCCAATCACCTGAATTTAAGATGATAAGAAATTCTCCATTGGTAACAAATGGTTATCTATTAAGAGGAGGAAATCTTATTTTAAAACCATAAAACAGAAAGATTAGTTAGGCTCCCAATCTGGCAAGAATGGACTAAAAGGGTCAGCTACCCAGTAAACTTTCATAATTAAATAACGTTACTGTATAGGTAGATCTGATTGTGAAAGACCTATTATTGGATAATTCATGGGTAGAGCCAAAGCGTGTGAACTATACAAGTTCCCAATAACATCAATTAGTTGATTAAATATATATTAAATTAAAGTATTAAGTAAAGGCTCTAGTATATAGAGAAGACCTCACCATTTAAGAAGAAACCATAGAATGAAGGAACCCACTATTTCTTTTTTTATTTCTTTTATTTACTATATTTTTGATACCTAGGAAAATACAATTTCTTATTTCTTTCTTATTCGCAATGAAATACCTAAAAAAATCGTGGTCGAGAAGGTTAGTGTAGCCAAAGCCATTGGAATTTTTATTTTATACATTAAAAAATTCATTTTGTTATTAATAGAATAGGAAGGGGAAAAAGAATAACTGAAAGAAAGGTAATCAATTAGTTATTCGTCAAAGTTTCATTTCTTCAACGACCAGAATTAAACAGGGATATATAGCTCGGAGACGTAGAACAAAAATTCATTTATTTGCATCAAGATTTAGAGGGGCTCATTCAAGGCATATTAGAACTATTATTCAACAGAAAATAAGAGCTTTAGTTTCGGCTCATCGGGCTAGGGGTAGGAAAAAGAGAGATTTTTGTCATTTGTGGATTACTCGGATAAACGCAGCAATTCTAAAAGGGGAAGTCTCCCATAGTTATAGTAAATTAATACACAATCTATACAATAGACGGTTGCTTCTTAACCACAAAATACATTCACAAATAGCTATATCAAATAGGAATTGTCTTTATATGATTTTTAACAAAATCAACCTGAAGTCCTTACCGGAGTCTTTAAAAACTCCCCAGGCTCTCCTAAGAATAAATGGAGGTTTTTTCTACCGGACGAGTTAGAAATTAGTATGATAAAATATGCTAAAGTAGTCAAAATGAATGAACAAGTTCACTTCAATAAAAACAAATTTCTTTTTTTCTGATTCATTTGTTTCTTATGACACGATACTAAAATCTAGATTCATGCAAATCTAGATTTGAGTAATTATGATTCAAGTAAATAAAAAGTAAGCCTATTTATTTCGGGCTTTAAAATTGGTAGTTGTAGCGGTCGACTCAGTTCTTTCAAATTGTTTCTCATTATTAAGAAAAGATAACAAAGATAAAATACGAGCTTGTTTTATAGCAAGAGTAATTAATCGTTGTTCTTTCAAAGTCATTCTATTCACGTGTATTGAGAATATTTTTCCTTGTTCACTAATAAATCGACTAATTAAACTCATGTTTCTATAATCATTTCGATTCCCCGATTGAATCGGAGGCAAACGCCTACGAAAAGATCGCTTGAATTTAAGAAAAGGTCGCTTGGATTTGTCCATGTTTTTTTCTTTGTTTTTACTATCAGGAACTAGAATATAGTTAAGATCTTCATATAAACATCATAAAACAAAAATATATTGGAACAAAATGTAACACAATAGAACCAACATCCAAAATAACCAAAGCTCTCAACATTGCAAAATAAGAGAAGACAAAAAACGAAGTTCTTGGTGACATCATAGGCAATCTAGAAAAGAGAGGTTCCCTTTCCTTTCTTTTCCCCACCAATTTCAAAATGCTTGCACTTCTTGATTGGGTGTTGTGAAACATGTTTGCAGCCTTGGCATTGTAACCTTAACACAATCTTCTTTGTGGTCTTTGACTTTTTGTGGAAGATAGGCTTTGTCTGACCACCATAACTAGACTGCTTCCTGTCATAACGACACTTTCCTTAAGCAGCCAAGCTATCTTTCCCTTTCTTGTATTGTGTGACCATATGCAAGATGTGCTATTTGCACTCCTTGGACTTGCAGTAGGTATTCTTTGTCTTAGGAACTTTCACCATTTTCTCAAACAGAAATAGCAGAGAGCACAATCGCCACAATTAAACACACATGTTGACATCCAGATGTGTGCTTCTTTATTGTCCTTTCCCTTTTATTAGTAAGTAATATATCTATGGTTTGTTTATTTAATTTATTCCTTATCCCTAAAATCCTATTTCTTAATTCTAATTCATTTTAAATCCACCCAAAAATAAAATAGGATTTTTGAAAAATAGGATTTGTTTTGTTTCTATTTAAATATGTTATAGATAATGTCATTTTTCCCCTTCCTTGAAAGGGTAAGGCACAGGTACTTGGTTCTCTCTATTTTTTATCTCCCCATGAATCGTATGTTTGTAACAATAGGGACAGAATTTTTTCAATTCTAAGCAATTAGGTGTATTGTGCCGGTTCTTTTGAGTACTATATCTAGAAATACCTCTTGATACCTTCAACACTGTTTCGGAAACAACTAGTACATTCCAAAATCACCATTACTCGGACATCTTTCCCCTTGGCCTTGAACCTCCTTTGAATTTTTTATTTACTCAACTCTTCTATTTTCGATTCAAAATGAAGAAAGGATAAAATAGAAGTTACTAACTTGAAATCCAATTCGAAAAGTAAAATATTAAAATCAAGAAAATAAAGTAATAGTAAAGCAAAGTCATAGTAAAATACAACGATTTTTCTAAAGTATATTGCAAATTTAAGTAATCATTTAAATATCTTGTATAATACTCTTGCCCTAGACCCCCATTTTCTATTCTACCCCTATTCCTCTATGATTAATATTCAGCTAATTTGAACTTGAGCCCGAATGTTGAATCCACTTTTTTATTCTTTCTCTTTCCTCCCTTATTATAAAAAGGGAAAAAAGAGAAAAGAGAGGGAGAGGGATTCATCACCAATATTTGATTGGATCTCTAATTTTCTTCATTCCTTCCCATGACAATAACTAGAATGAAAAAAAGGAGAATGTCAATGCATCTGGGAAAAATGATTAATCTCTATCAATAGACCTGCTAAAGCCCCGAACCATAGCGCACTTAGTACTAGTGCCACAGAGAGAGATATTTTTAGATCTCGAATTGAAAAATCTCCTTATTTTGTATTATTTGTTGGAATAGATAATACATATATGATCAGATGCATATGTAGCTAAGGGATACTTAGAGTTGGACACATAATTCCTAATTAAAATTGAAATGTACAATGATTTTGGAAAAAAGATTTTTCTTTTCTTAAAATAGAAAAAAATACATCCCCTTTTTTCTTACTGAGAATTTTTGAAGAATACTAATTTATTTTTACGATGGGTTCTATATTTATATATTTATTTTGTATATAATTGTATATAAGTATTTTCTATATAATCTATAAGAGAAGTCTTTTCCCTTTACTATTATATGTTAAGTGATACCAAAAAGACGAAATGAGCAGAAAATTTGTATATATCAATGGAGGAAATAACCATGTGGAAAACAAGACAGGAATTCTCTACAATTACACTATGGAATAATTGAAGGGATGTGGTGCAACTTGGTAGCGCATTTGTTTTGGGTACAAAATGTCACGAGTTCAAACCCTATCATCCTTACCTATTACTGCTCCTTTGAGCAATAACAAGGGATCAATTGAGATCGCTTCAAATTGGACATAACCTTTTATTTTTATCATTCAATTCTAGTATATGCATACAAAATGTATTGGGTTTATGAAAAGAATCATTTTGTTTACAGTCTTATCTATTATGATAAGAAAGTGCTCTTAGTTCAGTTCGAAAGAACGTGGGTCTCCAAAATCCGATGTCGTAGGTTTAAATACTACAGAGCATGATTTTTCCTTCTTAGATCGAATTAGAATAAAATAGATTCATTCAGTAACTTTCATAACAATTGGAATTTGACCTCTTGTGCTCGTGAATTAAAGAAAGGAGAAGGTCAATCAAAAAGAGATGTTAATTAATCAAAGGTCCAACTGATCACCATGCCTATATTATAAATATGCAATTACGAATAATCCAGCCAAAGTAATAGGAATTAGACCTAACACGATTCCAAATAGAAAAATCTCAATCATTTTTATTTGTTTGAAAGGAGAAAAAAAGGTAATATCGATACCTAAATATTAATTCGAATTGACTTATATCTCAATCTCAATGCCAATGAACAAGAATTGACAATTGGTAACGTAAGTAAATATAGAATACACGTAATCCCAGAGAAGGATTTCTAGTATGGAATAAGAGTAGTAGATCATATTCGATGAAAGAAAAAATAGAATAATTGGAATTCATAGTTGTGATGCATTGTTGTGGATCTCAATCCAAAGGTTTTTTCTTGATCTAGCGACAAGGATGGGGTAGTGTAGAAGGATAAAATGTGTAACCTAATAGAAATTACTAGTTTTAGAATCTAGTTGGCCAAAAAAAAAATTTTATCAAGCGATTGTGTGATAACTTTTTCTTATTCTCCATCATTCAAGATATAATGTGAATTAATATATTACTGAATCTAACAAGTTAAAATCAAATTAAAGTAAAAAGAAAAAGTTTTATATAGTAACTGTTTACTTTAAAATTGAAAATGGATTCGATACAATTCAACAAAATCTAATAAATGATCAAATTCTAAAATCATTTCTATTTTGATTCTAAAAAAATTCAAGTTTCATTTTTGAATGAAGTTAGACGATACAACTCTTATTAGTTTAATATATATATATATATATATATATATATATACATATATATATATATATATATAATATTTTCATGAATGACTATTAAATTTGTGCTCTAAAATAAATCTTTTTTCTAGGTTAAAAGAGTTTAAATCATCAAAACAATATATATGTTACTAATCATTATAACTACATTAATAGATAAATAATTGATCACAAATGTAATACCTGTGCCTCTTCTTAACTTGAAATCACCACCAGGATGTTTGAACTTTCTTTGAAATATGAATTTATTTTTATACACATGGTATTTTCATAATTTTCACTTTCCATCACGTGGAAAATTGTTTAGGCTTTCCATTGATACCAATTTCATCAAAATCCGTTGTCTGATGAGGAAGTTATGGATATTTTACGGAAACAGCCAGGCTGCCCGTTCTGATGGTAGAACCTGATGTACCGTCAGTAGCCCGATAGATTGTTGGGGATCTCCGTTGAATGGAGGCAGTGGAACCAATTTTAGTTCATATCCGACGGCATGGCTCGACTGACTATCGCAGGTCTGACGTACCATCGGAGGTCAACATCGGAGAGAACCAGTGGGACCAATTTCTGTCCCTAACCGACAGTGTGGCTAGACGGAGGCCACCGTCGGAGGCTTCCAGTAGAATCATGTTCTACCTAGGATCGACGGCACGACCCAACGGACTCTCGCAGGTCTGACGGACTTTTAGAGGCCACCATTGATTTGTACGTTCAATTTTTCTAGGTCATTTTAACAGGAGTATTTTGGTCATTTAGCATCCGTCTATAAATACCCCTTTAGTCATGATTTCAACCAATTTATCCATTATTATTTCACAAAAAAAATTAGGGTTTCTCTCTAAATTTAATCTCCAAGAACAAGATCCAATCTTCTTCAAGAATTAAGGGATTCTAATTCTCCACGTTTGAGAACATCAAGAAATCATAACCTAGGTATGCATAGTGTTCATTCATGGACCCCTTTCGTCCATGAAGTCTAAGAATCCTTTTCTAAAACTTAAGTTATGGATTTGCTTCATTTTTTCATGATTTGGCTGCTCATGTTCATGTTGATAAATATGAAATTGGATTCTACTCCATGATTGTTGATAATTTCTATGTGGGTTTAATTACTATAGCCGTAGATTTATGTAACCCTAAGATTTAAATCCTTGAATGATGAAATTAGAATTGAACAATGATGTTTACATATATTATTATTACCATATATTTGATTAAATTCCTAGATGAAGGAATATTGTTTAACTAGCATGATGTCATGACATCCCCGTGTATCTACAAGTTCATGCCTGACACATGTTTGAGGAAATGATCCTATGAATGTAGTATGTATTATGATATTAGTCAAGTCTTCAAGTAAATCATTCTATGTCAGTTTCCTTCAATTGAGTCCTGGGGGTACTTTTACCCAAAAAATTAGCTGTGTGCCTAGAGCCATGTCATGTTTTCACGATATGCTCAGTCAAACCATGAGTTCTTAGACTTCAGATAGTCTTAGGACTCAGGAAAAATATCCATGATCCCATGACTTAGTCAGTTGTCAGATATCTATAGTATTCCATCAGTCAACAAAACTCAGTAACTCAGCTCATGTTTAGTTCAGTAAAACATGTTTAGTGTCTATTCAGATGAGAGTAGGAATTAGCATCAAGAGAACCCAAGGATGGGAACTCACCTGTTATATGCGGGTGTGATTCTTAGAAGTAATCCTTGTGTTCCAGAACTATGTAGCCAGCATAGTTTGAGACATCATAGCCAGCTATATAAGGGTAGATGAGGTGGCTTAACCTGTTATGTGAGGGTTCCCACCGTTCTCGCTAGAGTTACCTGTTATATGAGGGTTACTCACATGTTGTCCTTACCAGTGGCGCGGTATTGACACCCTTCCAATCAAGGCATAGATTTGACCCCAGCTCAGCTATTATTGTACCTTTAGGGTATGACGGTTAAATACTACTTCCTACAGTTTCATGTTACAGAATTAGGACTGTCACACACAGTTAATCAGGCTTAGTAATAGAACTCAGATAGTTCTTTAGATTTTAGGACTGTTAAACACAGTTAACTCAGATACAGTACAGAACTCAGATGGTTCCATCAAAATTCAAGACTGTCAGTTACAGTCACTCATGTTGTTAGTTATATCCAGTTATTAGTCATGTCAGGTTATCAGTATTCAGATTCAGTAATCATGATATCAGGTTGTTAGTTACAATTATGTATTTATTTATGCATTCTCATAGTTGTGTTAGATAGCTAGTTAGCATCAGTTATGCATATAAAATCTTGCATATAGCCTACCTCACATGTACACTCGGCTCATTCCATCGTACTGATGCATTTGCACTATGGTACTTTCTTTTTATGTTACACCATAGGTTCAAAGACACAAGTTCTATATCAGTAGTAGATTCCAGTTCTCAGCAGTCAAAGTATAAGTGAGTATCTTTTATCTTATTGATTAGCTTATTAGTTAGAGTTAGTTGGGGACATGTCCCATCAATTCCTGATTCAGATTATTTAGACAATAGAGGATTTCAGACTAGATACAGATTTTCATATTTCAGACTTTATTTATTTCAGTTTTGTTTTGGGTATTCTATTACCCCACCGAGATGTTACGTTATTCAGTTATGTTTATGCTTGAACCTTATGGCCTTTCAATTTATGCTTCCGCATTATCATGTCTAACTATGTAGTGTATAGGTACAGATATCAGTTATGGGTTAGCTTATGGTCCCTCAAGGTTATAAGCACCGTGTAGGATTCTGGTTCAGCAAATCGGGGCGTTACAAACTTGGTATCAGAGCCTAAGGTTCAATAGAGTCCTAGGAAATCTGAAAGCCGCATCTAGTAGAGTCTTGTACATGTGGGTGTTGCGTACCACATTTATGTACAGGAGGCTATGAGATATTTTAGAAATAATTTCCCTTCTTTCAGTATTCATATTATTCCAGTGAACATAATCACAAGTCAGTCTCTCAGTCTAAACCACTTTTTCTCTTTATTTCAGAATATGCCTCCTAAGATAAGAAATCAGCCAGCCTCTCAACCCGAAGAACTTTTGAGTGATCGTGTTTCTCATGTGGAGTTCAGGACCGCATTTACCACTCTTGCTCAATTAGTCACTGCTTATAATGAACGGCCAACAATTATTCCAGACAATCCAGTGGCCAACTCAGCTTCAGCGAGAATTTGGGACGTCACCCGAATGAATCCTCTAACCTTCCTCGGGTCTAAGGTAGATGAAAACCCTCAGGAATTTATTGATTAGATCCAGAAAGTGACAAATATCATAGGGGTGACTATTGTTGAGAGTGTTGAGCTAGCTGTATACCAGTTACAGGATGTTTCTCATGCTTGGTTCAAATAGTGGAAGTCTAAAAGGTCCGATGATGCAGGTCCTATAGAGTGGGAGGATTTAGTCACTGCTTTCTTAGAAAGATTATTTCCCCAAGAGATTAGAAAATACAAGGTACTAAAATTCATCAACCTCAGGCAGGGAAATATGACGGTGAAATAGTATTTTCTAAAGTTTACTCAATTATCTAGATATGCCCCTCATGTGGTAACATACGGTAGATCCAAGATGAGTTAGTTCGCTTCAGGGGTAAACGAAAGCGTGGTTAATGAGTGCAGATCTGCCATGATAAAGTGACATGACCTTAGCTAGACTTATGACCCATGATCAGCAAATAGAGGAGCAGAAGATTAAGTAGAGGGAGAAAGAGAATAAGAGAGCAAAGACAGGTAGTTTAAACTTTGCTCAACCTAAATCAGAAGGAGGAAATTATTCTCAGTTTTGTTCTAAGTCATCAGTTCTAGCTCCCTCTACAGCTAGTGCTCCAGCTTCTAATTTCAGAAAGGGTAACAGATATAAAGTGCCAGGCTCTAAGACCCAGGGCAGAGTTAGCAGTGCGCGCACCTATTCTTTTTGCTAGACTTACAGTAAGGACCATCAGGGTATGTGTAAAGTGGGTAGTGGCATTTGTTTTGGTTGTGGCAAGCCAGGTCACAAAATTAGAGACTGTCCTCAGTCAGGTCCTCAAGGTCATCAGAATCGCTCTTCAGCTCAGTCCGGTCGCCCAAATCAGCAGGGTGCCACTTCCAGTGCTACTAGTGGGCAACGCCCAAATTATCTCTATGCTCTTCAAACTCGACCAGATCAGGAAAATTCTCCTGATGTAGTTACTAGTACGTTACATATTTTTCATGTGCATGTTTATGCTTTTCTAGATCCAGGAGCTTCCTTGTCTTTTGTTACTCCTTATATAGCAGTTGATTTTGAAATCAGTCCCAAAGTCCTAGCAGAGCCCTTTTTAGTCTCTACCCGAGTGGTTAAAACCATCATAGCCCAGCGGGTATACAGGAACTGCCCGATTATGATATTTCAAAAAGTCACTTCAGCAGACTTAGTTGAATTAGAGATGACTAATTTTGATGTCATTCTTGGCATGGATTGGCTTCATTCTGGCTATGCCACAGTCGACTACAGAAATAGAATAGTTTATTTTCAATTTCCGAATAAACCCGTCCTAGAGTGGAATGGTAGTGTATCCGCCTTTAGGGGTCAGCTTGTTTCCTACCTTCGAGCAAGGAAAATAATATCTTAGGGATGTGTTTATCATCTTGTTCATGTTAAGGATTCTAGTTTTAGTACTCCTAGTCTTGATTCATTTCCAGTTGTAAGCGAATATTCAGACGTCTTTCCCAAAAATCTTTCAGGAATTCCTCCCAAAAGGGAAATAGACTTCGGTATTGATCTTCTTCCAGATACTCAGTCTATCACTATTTCTCCAAATAGAATGGAACCAATAGAACTCAGAGAGCTGAAAGAATAGTTGAAGGATCTCTTAGATAAGGGATTCATTAGACCCAACATTTCCCTATGAGGCACACCAGTCTTATTCGTGCGTAAGAAAGATGGTTCTCTCAGGATGTGTATAGATTACCATTAACTCAATAAAGTCATGGTCAAGAACAAGTATCATCTTCCCAGAATCAATGACTTGTTTGAACAACTTTCGGGTTTCAGTTATTTCTCTAAGATAGACCTCAGATCCGGCTATCATTAGCTAAGAGTTAGAGAATGTGACATCCCAAAAATAACTTTTCGTACTCGGTATGGTCACTTCGAATTTCTAGTCATGTTATTTGGTCTTACCAATGCCTAGCAAATTTCATGGACTTAATTTCATGGACTTGATGAACTGTGTGTTCAAGCAGTACTTGGACATATTTGTCATAGTCTTCATAGATAATATTCTGGTCATATTCCCACACTCAGCGCTATCATGCAGACCACCTCAGAATAGTACTTCAGACTCTCAGAAATCATCAGCTATTCGCCAAATTCAGTAGCATTCCTTTGCCATATCATTTTCAGTATTCCTCAAAAGACCGAAACAGTAAGAAAATAGCCCAGACCTGTCTCTCCATTAGATATCAAGAGTTTCTTGGGATTGTCTAGCTATTACAGATGGTTTATTGAAGGATTTTCTTCTATTGCATCCCCTATGTCCCAATTGACTCAGAATAAAGTCAAGTCTCAGTGGTCATATCCTTATGAGAAGAGTTTTCAGGAATTGAAGACTTGACTTACCTTAGCTCCAGTCCTTGCTCTTCCAGATGGTTTCATAGTTTATTGTGATGCATTCAGAGTGGTTTTAGGTTGTGTCCTCATGCAGCATGGTAAGGTCATATCCTATGCCTTCAGACAGTTAAAGCCCCATGAGAAGAATTATCCTACTCATGATCTATAGCCGTAGTCTTTTCCTTGAAGATTTGGAGGCATTATTTATACGGCATTCATATAGATGTCTTCAAAGATCATAAAAGCCTTTAGTATGTCTTTTCTCAGAAATATCTCAATCTTCGTTAGAGAAGGTGGCTAGAGCTCTTGAAAGACTATGACATGAGTGTTCTCTATCATCCGGGCAAGGCCAATGTAGTGGCCGATGCTCTCAGTAGACTTTCCATGGGTAGTGTTTCTCATGTAGAGTATAATAAGAATAAATTAGCTCAAGAATTCCATCAGCTTGCCAGACTCAGTGTTCGCTTAGTCGATTCCTCAGAGGGCGGCGTATGAGTTCAGAGTAGTTAAGAATCATCTCTAGTTTCTGAGGTGAAAGAAAACCAAGATAAGGATCCCAGCCTTGTCAAGCTAAAAGAGTCAGTTCAGAATCAGAAAATAGAGATTTTCTCCAAAGGGGGAGATGGCATCCTCCGTTGTCAGGGTTGTCTATGTGTTTTAGATGTAGATGACTTGAGGCAGCGAATTCTTATAGAAGCGTATGGTGCACGCTACTCTATTCATACAAGGTCCATGAAGATATACCATGACTTATGGGAGATTTATTGGTGGAGTGGAATGAAGAGAGATGTTGCAGAGTTTGTGGCTAAGTGCTCTACATGTCAGCAGGTTAAGATAGAGCATCAAAAGCCTAGTGGTCCTATGCAAGAGTTTAATATTCCTACTTAGAAGTAGGAAGTTGTAAACATGGACTTCGTGAAGGGTTTGCCTCGAACTCGTCATCAGCATGATTCAGTTTAGGTAATTGTAGATAGAATAACCAAATCAGCCTTTTTCCTTCCAGTTCATACCTCTTATTCAGCCAAGGATTACACTAAACTCTACATTAAAGAGTTGGTCAGATTGTATGGTATTTCATTGTCTATTATCTCAGACAGAAGTACCCATTTCACCTCTCATTTTTGGAAAGCATTCCAAAAGGGTCTTGGTACCTAAGTTAATCTTAGTACGGCCTTTCATCCTCAGACAGATGGTCAAGCAGAAAGGATCATTCAGACTCTAGAAGATATGCTAAGGGCATGTACAGTTGATTTCTAGGGTAGTTGCAATGACCACTTGCCTTTGATTGAATTTGCATACAACAATAGCTATCATTACAGTATTCAGATGGCTCCATTCGAAGCTCTCTATGGTAGGAGATGTAGATCTCCAATTGGTTAGTTCAAAGTTAGTGAGGCCTCAGTTATAAGGCCTAACTTAGTATTCGACGCCTTAGAGAAAGTCCAGTTGATCAGAGAAAGACTCTGGGCTTCTCAGAGCCGACAGAAGTCTTATGCAGATGTTCATAGAAAAGATATTGAGTTTGAGGTCGGTGATCATGTCTACCTCAATATGTCTTCCATGAAGGGAGTGAAGAGATTTGGCAAGAAAGGAAAGCTCAGTCCCTGATATGCCAGTCCCTTCAAGATTCTTAATCACTTTGGCAAAGTAGCTTATGAGCTCAAATTGCCTTCAGATCTAACCATAGTTCATCCAGTATTCCATGTCTCTTTGCTCAAGAAGTGCATAGGTGACCCATCAGTAGTAGTCCCTATTCAGAGCATCGATGTTCAGAACAGTCTCTCTTATGAAGAGATTCTAGTTGAAATCCTAGACTATCAAACTCGTAGATTGAGGAACAAAGAAGTCCCTCTAGTTAAAGTTCTTTGGAGAAATCAGTCCGTTGAGGGAGCTGCTTGGGAAGCAGAAGCAGACACATGTACCAAGTATCCTCACCTCTTCCTTGCCAACTCAGCTTAAGCTCAAGGTAACAGTTCTCCTTAAGCTTACTCAGTTTCATATTCAGTATTCATTACTAGCATTGAATTCAGTTTCATGTTCATGTTCCAATATATACTTAGTGTCAAACACCATTGCATATTCAGTCATGCATCTATGTACCAGCTCAGTTATGAAATCATGCATTCTCATTGTAAGAAATTTAGTTCTTTAAGAACACTCAGTTATGCATTTATAAATCAGTTATATACGTATTAGATGCGCATGTTCAGTTTGTCAGTCATGAGATCATGTTCCAGTTATTCATGTCCAGTTCATGTTCAGTTTATTGTTTCCCCCTCAGTTAGTCTCATTCGAGGATGAATGTTCTCAAGGGGGAGATATTGTAATACCCGTGCCTTTTCTTAGCTTGAAATCATCAAAATCCGGTGTCTGATGAGGAAGTTATGGACGTTTTATGGAAATAGTCAGGCTGCCCATTCCGATAGTAAAACCCGATGGATCGTCGGGGACCTCAACCAAATAGAGGCAGTGGACCCAATTTCTATTCATGTCCGATAGCCGACATTGGAGGTCACTGTCGGAGAGAACTAGTGGGACCAGTTTCTGTCCCTGAATGACAGCGTGGCTCGACGGACCATCAGAGGCTTTCAGTAGCATCAGGTTCTGTCTAGGATCAATGGCAAGACCCAACGAACCATCGCAAGTTTGATGGACCGTTGAAGGCCACCGTTGATTTTTACGTTCAGCATTTCCAGGTCATTTTAACAGGGATATTTTGGTCATTTAGCACCCGTCTATATATACCCCTTTATTCATGATTTCAGCCACTTTATCCATTATTATTTCACAAACAAAATTAGGGTTTCTCTATAAATTTAATCTCCAAGAACAAGATCCAATCTTCATCAAGAATTAAGGGATTTTAATTCTCCAAGTTCAAGAACATCAAGAAATCATAACCCAGGTATGCATAGTGTTCATTCATGGACCTCTTTCGTCCATGAAGTCCAAGAATCCTTTTCTAAAACTTAAGTTATGGACTTCCTTCATATTTTCATGATTTGGTTGCTCATGTTCATGTTGATAAATGTGAAGTTGGATTCTACTCCATGATTGTTGATAATTTCTATGTGGGTTTAATTACTATAGCCAAGATTCATGTAACCCTAAGACTTAAACCCTTGAATGATGAAATTAGAATTGAACAATGATGTTTACAAGTATTATGCTTACAATATGTTTGATTAAATGCCTAGATGAAGGAATATTGTCTAACTAGCATGATGTCATGACATCCCCGTGTATGTACAAGTTCATGCCTGTCACATGTTTGAGGAAATGCTCCTATAAATGTAGTATGTATTATGATATTAATCAAGTCTTCGAGTAAATCATTCTATGTCAGTTTCCTTCTATCGAGTCTTGGGGGTACTTTTACCCGAAATATTAGATGTGTGCCTAGAGCCATGTCATGTGTTCACAATATTCTCAGTCAAGCCATGAATTCTTAGACTTCAAACAGCCTTAGGACTCAGGAAAAATCTCCATGATCTTATGACTCAGTCAGTTGTCAGATATCAGTAGTATTCTGTCAGTCAACAGAACTCAGTAACTCAGCTCATGTTCAGTTCAGTAAAATATGTTTAATGTCTATTCAGATGAGAGTAGGAATTAGCACCGAGTGAACCCAAGGATGGGAACTCACCTGTTATATGAGAGTGTAATTCTTAGAAGCATTCCTTGCATTTCAGAACTATGTAGCCAGCAGAGGTTGAGACATCGTATCCTGGTATATGAGGGTAGATGAGGTGGCTTAACCTGTTATGTGAGGGTTCTCACCGTTCTCACTGAAGTTACCTATTATATAAGGGTTACTCACATGTTGTCCTTACCAATGGCGCGGTATTGACACCCTTCCAATCAGGGTATAGATTGGACCCCAGCTCAGCTATTATAGTACCTTTGGAGCATGTCGGTTAAATACTACTTCCCATAGTTTCATGATACAGAATCAGGACTGTCAGACACAGTCAATCAGCTTTAGTAATAGAACTTAGATAGTTCTTTAGATTTAAGGACTGTCAAACACAGTCAACTCAGATACAGTACGGAACTCAGATAGTTCCATCATATTCAAGACTGTCAGTTATAGTCACTCATGTCGTTAGTTATATCCAGTTATTAGTTATGTCAGGTTATCAGTATTCAGATTCAGTAATCACGATATCATGTTGTTAGTTATAGTTATGTATTTGTTTATGCATTCTCATGTTCATGTTAGACAGCCAGTTAGCATTAGTTATGTGTATAAACCCTTGCATATAGCCTACCTTACATGTATACTTAGTACATTCTATCGTACTGACGCATTCGCGCTATAGTGCTTTCTTTTTATGTTACATCATAGGTTCAAAGACACGAGTTCTAGATCAGCAGTAGATTCCAGTTCTCAGCAGACAGAGTAGAAGTGAGTCCTCATTCTTCGAGGACATAATGATTTTCTTTTATCTCATTGATTAGATTATTAGTTGGAGTTAGATGGGGATATGTCCCATCAAATCCTGATTCAGATTATTCAGACAGTAGAGGCTTTTAGTCTAGATACAGATTTTCATATTTCAGACTTCGTTTATATCAGTTTTGTTTTGGGTATTCTATTACCCCACCTAGATGTTACGTTATTCAATTATGTTCATGCTCGAACCTTATGGCCTTTCAGTTCATGTTTCCGCATTATCATATCTTATTATGCGGTGTACAGGTACATATATCCGTCATGAGTAAGTTTGTGATCCCTCAGAATCATGAGCACCGTGTAGCATTCCGGTTCAGCAAATCGAGGCGTTACAACATATGATACTATTTGTTTGCTAAAATGACTCTTTATTGAAAAATATATTACTCGTTGATTGAGTAATGACTATATCACTATTAAAATATTATCGAATACAAATATTGCATCGTCAAATATACATGTATCATTCACTAATCGTTCATGAAGTTGTATATCTTCAGTTAGTGTTCTCCATATATCTTGGTTGATGAATATTTTCCTTAGAGAAATTCATATGTTTTACAATAATAATTGTTCAAATTTAAAAGAATATATTAAAGAAGGGGAATAATACATAAAAATCATATTTCATAAATTAGAAGTTTCATACAAAAGAGGTACTAATATGGCTCTTAAATACCCTTATAGTTGTTAACATTATATAAAAATGATTACTATTAGATTTTTAATTTTAAAATAATTTATATTTTAATTCAATTTCAATATAAACTAATTAATACATTTATTTTTAAAAATATTTCATGAATGAATAAGTTATTTGTGTTCCATTTTTCTTCTTAATATTGAACAAAAGAGATCCAAAAAGAAGTAAAATTTGTTGTTTTAGCTATATGGATCCGTTTTTCTTTGTGAATTTTGCCACACTAATTAACCCATTTTTGTTTTACGAGATTTTTTCTTCTGAAAATTGAACCAAAGCACTCAAAAAGGAGCAAAAATTATTGTTTCAGCTAAATAGGTTTATTGATTTTTCGTTTTTCTTCAAGAAAATTGAACAAAAGTCGCCCCAAAAGAAATTGAATTGCTAACGATACATTAAAATTTGTTGTTTCAATCAAATAAACGATCAAAAAAATAATTCTTCTCGATTCCTTCCATAAGTATCAAATTATTAGCAACCCGTTAAAAAAAGAAATAAAGACACAAAATTGAGAGAAAAATACAAACATTAAGACAAAAAACACAAAACTGGTAGAAGAGAATAAATATTTTAGAACAAACATGATGGCAATTTTAAAATATGTGAGAATTACAGGGGATAACTATGTCTTTTAATTGGTCAAACTAGAATGACTTATAAGCCAAAAATAAAAAGTAGGGGTAATGGTGCTTTTGACTTTTGGCTTAAAAAAAGCAATTTTTAACTTTTTTTAAAGTCATTTTTGAAGTTGCCAAACACTTTAAAAAGTGAAAAATAGCTTAAAAGCTATTTTAACGAGATTTTAAGCCCATCCAAACACCCTCTTAGAAAGAGATTTCAACATATGATTTTTGAAAGAGAGATTTGAGCTTCGTCTTACTATTTAAGCATAGTCTCACAACAAGATATGCTTTAGTAAGAGATTTTGAGCAAGACTCGTGATAAGCTTAATATTTACAGATATGTAATGAGTTATATAGATAACATATTTTGGATGAATTATTTATCACCATGTATATACGGTTTAGAGAACTTAAATTGCAGAACTACGTGCCACCGAATGATTATATTTTTCAAAAGTATTAGATGATTTTAGCCTAAAATACTCACTTAGTGAATCCATGTATGGATAGATAGGTCCCTTATCCTAAAAAAGTTTGGGGAGTTCATCCCAACTGAGTAAGAAGTTGGACATCATTAGCTCAAGATGATGTATGTTGGTTGTAAGAAATTCCCACCTAAAAGATTTTACTTTACTTTGAAAATTGGCTTGATATAGTCATTATATGATTTCAAATATTAGATTTTTGGATATGTATTTTTCAAAATCTCTACTTTTGGCATTAAACTGTACTTACTCTGAGTGACAGTTATGTTTTTAAATTTTCCATTTTGATAAATTCCTCTTTTTGTGATATAGATATGATTTTAGTTATTTAGCATTATTCCCACATACTTAATACTTTTTTTGTATTGGTCGCATACCTCTTCTGCATATATTTTTAATTTGATGTAGATATGAGTGATCATTCTTAGACACATGGCTAGTTATTAGCAGTTCTGAGTCCAGTAGGGGTCTAGCAGTTCAGAGTCCAGTAGGGGTGAGTCCTCCTTATTTATGGACCTAGATTTGTTGCTCCTTTCTTTCATCCATATTAAACATTATTTTATGGATAGTTGAGGCCTTGTCCTATCACGATCCAAAATCCAAAAAAAAGGATCATGATGGTACTTGTCATAACGAACCTTGATAAGTAAGCCTATCATCCTAACTAATACACAAAGATGGAAAGACAATAATAACCCCAAGGTAAGACTTACAAAACGAAGATGAATCATACAAGTATAATAAATGTGGAAAGAAACATAACAATATAGTCATAACTCCCAAAAACCAATTATCAATAGTATAAGAACGTATCTAATACAACTCGAATCGAAATGGAATACATAAAATATCCAAATACAAGAAAACTTTGTCTCTAAAATAAAAGTAAGGATATAGTTTATAAAGAAAGGTAGTAGAAGACATCTGGATGCCTAAAAACCATCAACTACCTTGAAAGCTCCAACAATCACCCGAGACAAGCAATGTGGGGCGCACCCGAACCTGAATCTGCACCAGAAGGGTACAGTAGGAGTCAGTACGGTCCACTTGTACTCACTAGGTATCATAAGTCGACCGAGCAAAGTAGAAAATAAAATACACATAATACATATATATATATTATGTATATATCACAAATACAACAAATATAACAAAAGTATATATTATATCACATGCAAATATAAACAGAGAAGGACATGTATATACAAGATGATCAAGTATAAGTAACAAGATTTAGAGAAAATAGACTTATAAAAAGCCAATATGAAAATTCAATCACAACACCCAATATAGCAAAAGCAATTATAATATGATGATGATGTTGATGATGATGATGATGCATGAGGTTGGCACACAACGATGAGTTTGACACAGCCTTAAGGTTGTCATATAGTCTAGGGTTTGGCACACAACCTTGAGGCTAAAGCACAACCATCGAGTCTTCTCAAGTATAATCTTTCCGAGAAAGTCCATAACATCCAGTATTCGATACCAATATTTAATATTTTGAAGGTTTACCATATTTTTAGTGTTTCCAATATTTTCAGTATTTCCAAAGTATATACATAACATAATACATAAATCAAATACACATACATGACAACAAACAAATCTAAATCAATAAAACAAACAAGTGGAACGATGTGTATGATGACATGAGAATGATGATGCAATGTTCACAATCATACAAAATGAGTATTTTCATAACCAATCTACATGGTGTATTTCCACAACCAATCCATATGAGGTATTTCCACAATCAACCACAATGTTACAATACTATTTCAACTATCCATGAAATTTCCACATGATTCATATGCCCATAAAGTATGAATACACCAAATAAGCCAAAGGTACCACAATAGACATTTCTTAAAACACAATACAATTATTCGCATGTATTTCAGGCTATCAAAAACACATAAGACCCAGCACGATCACACATATCACATGATATCTCAGATTAAATAATTACATCACATAGTTAATCTAGATTTTCAAGCACCCACAAGCTTTATTTTTAAGCTCTCAAACTATTTTAGGATTTAACTCTCAAGAGGCAAGGTTAAAGAATGAGCGAAATCGGGTAAAAGGGGTTATTTATACTATACCTGAGTCGCCAAATGTGATTACCCTATATTTAATCTAGGTTGCACCAGCAACCTGATGCACCAGATTTGTAAGTCCAAAATGGACTTCGACAAGGTGCCTGAGATTCATTTGGAGTACGATATACGCAAACAAACTATGTAACCATACTAAATTCGATGCTCCAAACTTAATGGCGATATCATAATTTTAAAAAAAAATATCATTTTCATAAAGTTGACCACAAAAATTCAAAATCATAATTTTTCAAATCGAGGATCGAAATGAGATTTAAAAGCCATGAAACTACACCAAACATGTTATAATCGAAAGATTGGCGTTTCGAATCTACTAGTGCAGTCCATTTAGCCATCCATCGTACGAATCAAAAGATAACCAAAGAAGTCCAGAATAAGCCTCTCGAAGACACTAAAAACCATAATATTGCATAAATGGTACCAAAATTTATCAAAAATCATGCCAATCACCCCAGAAATACCATAATGCAACAATAAAGTATAGTCAAATCCCACAAAAACACATATTTCACATATTTCATTAAATGTTTAGGTCATTATATCATCCACTACTAAAAATCTAGTTCGCCCTTGAACTAAATGCAAAAGAAATACATGAATCAACAAAGAACTGGGAATAAGAACTACATACATCGGACTCTACCTCCCAAGTAGCCCATCTACAGGTCGATGTTTCCACAGAACCTCACAGGGATAACACTAGAGTGCAACTGCATAACATTTAGAGCCAAAATGGAGACCGAGTCCTCAACAAAAAAAATTCTCATTTGATTGAACCGACTCCCAGCGAATGACATGAGACTCATCAGAAATATAAAGGCGAAGCATAAAAACATAAAAAATTAAATGAACAACTGATGAATCTGGCAGCAATGCTAACTCATAGGCCACATCACCAACAACCCAAAGAATCTCAAACGAACCAATATACTTGGGTCAAGCTTGCCCCTCTTTACAAACCTCATCATACCCTTTATGGGTGCAACACCATGGAAAACACGATCACCAACACCAAATCTCAAGGCATGAAGTTTAGGATTAGCATAGCACCTCTACCTTCTCTGAGTACCCCGAAGTCTATCCTGAATGATCTTAACTCAATCCAAGGACTCACGAAGCAAGTTCATACCTCAAGGCCCAACCTCAAAAACATCAAACCAACCAACTGGAGAGAGACAACACCTACCATACAACGCCTAAAAATAGTCATACCGATACTGGAATGGTAGATGTTACTATAAGCAAACTCTTCTAGAGACAAATGCTGCTCCCACTGGCCACCAAAATCCATCACACAAGCGTGGAGCATATTCTCTAAAACCTAAATAGTTCGTTTTGACTAACCATCAGTCAGGGGGTGAAATGTCACGCTAAGATCAACTTCAGTACCTAACTTATCCTAAAAAGTCTTCCAAAAGTAAAATATGAACAGAAAACCTCGATCTGAAATAATGGATAGTAGTACACTAGAAAGACGTAAAATCTCATGAATGTAGATATAGGCCAACTTGTCAATACTAAATGATACCAGAATTGGAATAAAATAATCTAACTTGGTCAATCAATCCATAATAACCCAAACACAGTCAAAACCATGAGATGTAAGAGGCAAACCAGTCATAAAGTCCATGGTGATCTATTCCCACTTCCACTTAGGAATGGGTAACATATGAAGCAAACCACCAGTTCTCATATGCTTGGCCTTCACCTGTTGACAACATAGGCAATGAGCCATAAAATCTCCTACATATTTCCTCATACCACCACACTAGTAGTGTTGTCTCAAATAATAATATATCTTAGTCATAGCTAGATGGATAGAATATCTAGAAAGATGGGTCTCCTCCAAGATCAACCTAATCTAATCACCCACTCACAGGACACAAGCTTGGCCTTTAATCCATAAAACTCTATCTGTATAAAGTGAGAATTCCTTAGCCTCCCCACTCAAAACCTTATCTCAAATCAACCTCAACCCAGGATCATTAAATCGATGAGCTCAAACCTTCTCTATCAAATAAGATCTAGCCTCCATAAATGCCTAGGTGTCGAAATATCAAGTCTAACCATATGGTTAGCTAAAGACTAAACCTCTAAGGCTAAAGGACTCTCCTAGGTCAAAACATATGCCAAGCTACCTATGTTAGTCGACTTTCAGCTTAAGGCATCTGCAACTAAATTAGACTTGCTCAAATGATAAAGAATGGTCAAGTCATAATCCTCAAGCAACTCAAGCCAATAATGTTGCCTCTTTTTAAGAATTCACTGAGTGAAGAAGTACTGAAGGCTACGATAATTCAAGAAAATCTCACAACATACTCTATACAAGTATTGCCTGCACAACTTTAAAGAAAACACAACTGCGCACAACTCCAAATCATAGGTAGGATAATTCCCTTCATGAGGCTTTAACTGATGAGATATATATGCAATCACCTTACCCTTATACATCAACATAGCACCTAATCCAACTCTTGAAGCATCACAAAGCTCGCCTCACAAGCATTAAACCACTGAAAAAAATCTTTCTGTAAGTCAACTTAGCCAACGGAGATGTAATAGATGAGAAACCCTCAATAAAATATTGGTAATACCCTACCAAGCCAAAAAAAACTCTAAACCTCGATAGGAAAAGTAGGTGTAGCCTAATCATGAACTGCTGCAACCTTAGCTGGATCAACCATAATACCTTCTTTAGTTACTACGTGACCCATGAAAGGAACGAACTCCAACCAAAACTCATACTTAGAGAACTTCATATACCACTTCTCTTCCCTCAATCTCTTAAGCAGAATCTATAAATGCTCCTCATATTAAGCCTCACTCTTAGAATACACCAAGATATCATCTATGAATACAATAACAAAGGAGTCTAGATACGGTCGGAGCACCCGATTTATCAACATCATGAATACGGCAAGGGAATTGGTCAACCCAAAAGACATGACTAAGAACTCATGATGACCATATCGAGTTTGAAAAGTTTTTTTTAGAATATTCAAAGGTCTAATCCTCAGTTGGTGATATTTAGATCGTAAATTAATCTTCAAAAACACTGCAACACCTTAAAGCTAATCAAATAAATCATCAATACAATAAAAAGGACACTTATTCTTAATCGTACCTTGTTTAACTTTCGATAATAAATGCACATATGTATATACCCATCCTTCTTCTTCACAAACAAGACAATCTCACCCCAAGGCGATACATTAGGTTAGATAAATCCTTTATCCAATAACTCCTGCAACTGATCCTTCAATTCCTTCAACTCAGCTAGGGTATCCTATAAGGAAGAATAGAAATGGGCTTGGTTTTTGGCTTAACATCAATAGCAAAATCAATATCATGATCTAGAGGTATACTAGACAAATCCATAGGAAACACATCCATAAACTCATGAACAACACAGATAGAATCTAAGGAATGAGGTGAAACAACACTAGTACTATGAATATGATCCAAATAATCTAAACATCCCCTCTCAACCAATCTACGAGCTTGAACATAATAGATACTCTCTTAGGACTCGAATGAAGCACACCCCTCCAAGCTATCCTTGGTACACCCAGTGAAGCTAAAGTCACGATCTTAGAAAAATAATTTAAGCCAGCATGATAAAGATCCAACCAATCCATACCCACAATAAGATCAAAATCAACTATATCTAACTCAAGTAAACTTACCCAAGCCTCATAACCAGGGAAAATCATAATACAAGATTGGTACACTCGATCCATCACTAAGAAATTAACTACTGGGGTAGATACACAAATAGGCATGGTAAGAGTCTTACCAAAAGAACCAAAACCCAAAGCAAAATACACAAACATATAGGAGAAGGTTTATTCGGAGTTAAATAACATAGATCCAGGTTTGAAACATATGGGGATTATACCAATGATTATAGCATCAGAATCCTCTGCCTCAAGCTTAGCGGGTACAGCGTAACGCTAACCACGACTACTAACAGGGTGAGTAGCCCCACGACCTTCACTATAGGTTCCACTACCTCTACCACTCGCTCCTCTAGTAGTATGCATGCCTCTTGCTACTACAATAGAAGTGGCCCTAATCACATGACAAGGACGTCTTTGGTCAAATGGATAAATTCACAACACATAAAATAAGTCCTACGGCCCACGTCAGCAGAAAAAGGTACCACTAGACCCAAATGGTCCCTCTACACTACCGAACCTAAAGATCCACCACTTGAAATCTATAAGGCCGTCTGCACTAGCCTACTATGATGACCATGAGAACCTCTAAAATCTCTACCATGGTAAGAATGACCTTTGAACTCACCAAAATAGCGCACCTTCTTGGCACAACCCTGATATACTCGAAGGATACCCTCTGTCATCTCTACATAATCAACATATAAACCCTTTACAAACTTCTAAATCTTCTCAGACTCGATAGAAATACTAGCATAAAAATACCTAGACCAGGAATGAAAGTGTGCCTCATACTCTACAACAGTCATGGAGCCCTACTAATGATCAAACTCATTACACATTCGATGTCTCAAACTATAAGGCACAAATTTATCTTAAAAGGCATTAGTAAACAGATCCCAAGATAATGAAGGAGAATTAAAAGGTCTACAACCACAAATGACCTCCACTAATCTCTCATAGTATCTCTTAACTAATAGGTAGTATAAGCCACTCCATGCAACTCAAGAGAACCCAAGTTATGCAACTTATCCTGAAAATCAATCAAGAACTAGTAGGCATCCTCACCCATAGAACCACTAAATCTTGGATGACCCAAACGAGTAAAATTTATCGAACCTCTTCTGATCCCCAGAAGATATCACTGTACTAGCAACAAGAGGAGGCATGGTAAATCTAGCAGGCTCAGATCTTGTCTAGGAAGTAGCATGAGAAGATTTAGGTAAATAGACACTTTGAAAATTTATTTTGGAAAATAGACACCAATTTCTTCTTGAATTAATTTTCTAAGGTTTGGGGAGAGAAAATAGAAAAGGAGTGGCGTATGGGTTAAAGTGTAAATACCAAAAAGTTATTGGCACCCCTTAAGTCTTTCTTAAATACTTTTCATACCCCACTTTTCTATAAAATACCAAAAAAAATTCTCTCTCCTCACTCTTACTCCCAACCCCATGATATTTTTCCTTCCTCTACCACTATTTTTTATTTCTATCTTCTTTAAAGCTCTAAGATCTTTCATATTCCACTTTAAGTAATTTCTCTTCATCTCCCGAGTAATTTGTGTTCCATATTGATGGTTTTTTTTTCTTTTTTCAGTTTTGGTTTGTAGTGATTAAGTTATTTTTTTCAATTTTGATTTTGAACATGATCAAGTGATATTTAAGGCATGCTATAGTCATAAATCAATGAGATAGAGCTAAAAAGGAGAGAAATAAAATAAAATAAATAACATCATTCAAGCAATGAAAAGTGACTAAGTATCATCATATAAGAGTACAAAATAATTGAACACTCAATCAAATTAGTATAGGAAAGAGTAATTGTACTAACAACCAATTACTCAGAACAAACATCTGCATTGAGAAGGACTAGTTGTTCTCAAACATTACTTGTCCCTTGAACACCCATAAGTCACAATCATCACTCTTCCTTATACACATTAGACACGTCTAATCTCATTTGATGATATCTAGTTGTTTTGCATTGCTTGGATGGTGCTTATTTATTTTATGTTATTTTATTTTATTTCTCACCTTTTTAGTTTCATCTCACTGATTTGCGACTAGATATCATCACTTGATCATGTTCAAAAATAATTTAGTATCACAATTAATGTATCTAAATTTCTTTACAATGTTTGAAAGGCGTTAATTTCTATACTTTAATTTTGTTTTATTTAATTTTTCTTTTTTAGTTATTATTTTAACTTGTCCATATATTTAAATAGTTTATCATAAACCTACGAGTTGATGAATAATTGACTTCTCAAAAAATTGATAACCTATCTATCATGTGTAGAAATCAACAACGACGTTAGTATATATCAAATAATTCGCATAGTCTAGTATTCTTCAATCTCTTCTTACTTAAAATTACATAAACATTATTGTCCTTAAATGTTCATCCTACACAAAGATCGGTGCCATCTGAGAAAGAGTGGCTTGCTTATGGTCTACACCGCCCCTCCTTACCTTGTTCATACTCCTCTTCTTCAAATTCTTTAGAATTATCCCATACATGAACACCCATGTACTCGTATTCCATTGACCTATCATCCACTGGTGGGGATGGGGCTGGGGCTAATATGAAAGCTTCTTTCTGGGACCTTTCAACAACTTTAACCCATAATATAGGCCTGAAATTATCGAAATCAATGTAAAGCATATACAATTCTACATGTCTGTCATTCTTTATGAATGTTGGATATATTTTATCCTCCCATTCATCAAGTAATTAATGACCACATTGCTTGGATCACAACTTAATTCTTCACTCTCCTTTACGCTTTTAACCAAATTATCATATGAATCATTGAGATGAAGGGCAATGGACACAGTCTCCTTAGACATGGTTATCCAAATCCAACATTTAGGAGTCTACTTCCATTCACTAAAAAATTTGCCACCAACAACCACATATTCTATAATAGACAAAATATATCTCGATGATAGTATTTAATAGACATGAACAGTGGTTTATAATCCTAGACTTAATAGACTGTAGTCGTCTTCTTCTTACCTACTATTCGTACAGTACATGATTTTTCCTTTTTCGATGACCACCAAAATAAGGCAATGGATTGGAGCTTAGAAACAAGCTAAGGAATGTTGAAATGTTTCTATTGAGTCTAGAATTGATTTCAAAATGTTGAACTAATTTTCAAGCTTTTTGAATGAAAATGAATGAAAATGTAGGGATAAAAATATTTGAAAATGGCTTAAAACAATGGGGGTAATATCACGTTTTGATGGATGCCATAAAAATCGATGAAAAATGATCGGAAAATAGGCAAATAGTGGTTGGTAATGGAGCTTGGTTGAGAAATTTGAGCTTTTTACTTTTAAAAAATTAAATATCTAATATTTGTATTTTTTCACATGGACTAAAGTGTAGTTTCTAAAAAATAGGGATTAAAATGGGAGTGCGACTAAAGTGTATATTATTAAACTTGTGTGCTAGGGTTGACACCTTTTTTAGTGGACCCATTAAGGTGTCTATTTTCCCAATTTTTCAACACTTGTGTCTAATTGTCAAAATAACTTGTCAAACTGACCTTTTAATAAATTGTCTCAACTATAACATAGATGAAGACAGAACTCCCAATCTCGGTGCAACATAGTCAGATGTCGGCATTGAAATAGGAATAGGACTCGGGGTCTGAGGAGTACACACTAAAGGCACGTCACCAGAAAATATTCCACATCGTTTGTACTTATATATATATATATATATATATATATATATATATATATATATATATATCACAAATACAACAGTAATACAACAAGTATAACAAAAGTATGTGTTACATCATATGCAAGTATAAATAGAGAAGGATATGTATATATAGGATGGTCAAGTATAAGTAAAAAGATATAGAGAAAATATACATATAACAGGTAAATATGGAAATTCAATCACAACATCAACCCAATAAAGCAAATGCAATGTATAAGATGAGGAGGATGCTAATGATGATGATGCATGAGGTTGGCACACAGCCTTGAGATTGTGAAACTACATTGAGTTTGGCACAAAACCTTGAGATTGGCACATAACCTTGAGTTTGGTACACAACTTTGAGGTTGACACATAGACATCGAGTCTTCTTCAGTATAATCCTTCAGAGAAGGTCCATAATATCTAATATTTGATACCAATATTTAGTATTTTTTAGGTTTTCTGTATTTTTAGTATTTCCAAAGCAAATACATAACATAAGACACAAATTAAGTACACATGCATAATAACAAGTAAATATAAAAAAATAAAAAACAAGTGGAATAATGCGTATGATAACATGAGAATGATGATGCAATGTTCACAATTATACAAAATGAGTATTTGCAGAACCAATCTACATGGTGTATTACCACAACTAATCTATACGAGGTATTTCTAAAACCAACCACAATGTTACAGTACCATAACCATGTGAGCCAATATCCACTCACTATTTCCATTATCTATGAACTTTACACATGATTTATATGCCCACAAAGTATGAATATATCACAATACGCCAAAGGCACCATAATAGACATTTTTAACAACACAATACAATTATTTACATGTATTCCAGGTTATCAACATCACATAAGATCCTGCGCAATTAGACATATCGCATGATATCTCGGATTTAATAATTACATCACATATAGAACCCCATACGGTCACAACATATATATATATATATCCATATTTAATGATTAGTTCTCACCCTTAAAATGCATTTTGTGCAAACATTTACTACCCAGACTGAAAGAGTTAAGCCATAACTACCTCGAATGCCGAAATTGGTTAGCTACACTTTAAATCCAAAGTCCTTCTCACAAACGGTCCTAAAATCAACTAAAATAAAGAAATATAGAATCTATGTGTTAAAATAAAGCCAACAATACCCATATTGCCTACTATTGGTTTGGAGTCAAAACGGACCCCCCAAAATGGGTTTTCAAAAAGAAGGAAAAATCATAACTTTACTTTAAAAATGCTTTTTCCATATTTTTAGGAATCTACAACTGAAAATCCAAGTCAAATTGGGTAAAAAAAAATGAGGTTCAAATAGAAGAAAACCCATTTTTAAAGTTTTATCAAGTAAAATCTTTGAAATTCGTGTTAAAATCAAGAATCAAAGTTGTTTTGGAGGTCAAATTGATGAAAACCTAGTACTTATAAGATTAAAATATTATTTAAGTGAAAAAGTGTGTAATGTGAGGATAAATCAAGAAATAAGATTTTGGGGGTTTTGAACAATTAATCAAGGATTAGAGTACGAAAAGGATGAAATCTCACTTTAAATTCTTTATCGAATCAAGAAATAGATGTTAATCTATCTCTCCAGGCACCCACAAGTTTTACTTTTAAACTCTCATAATATTTTAGGGTTTAAACCTCAAGAGGCAAGATGAAAGAAAGAGCAAAATCAGGTAAAAAGGGGTTATTTATACTGTATCCAAGTTACTAGGAATTTTAGGCATAAATCTTTCTTGCCAAATGTGATTTACCCTATATTTTATCCAGTTTGCACCCTCAACCTATTGCACTAGATTTTTTAAGTCCAAAATAGACTTTGATAAGGTGCCAAAAATATGTTCGGAGTTCAATATATGCAAATGAACTATGTAATCATACTAAATTCGATGCTTCGGACTCAATGGAAATATTAGAATTTCAAAAAATATTATTTTCACAAAGTTGACCCCCAAAACTCGAAATCACAATTTTCCAAATCGAGGATCGAAATGAGATTTAAAAGCCACAAAATTACACCAAATATGTTATTAATAATGCTCAACTTACACGTCAATTTAGTGCAAGGTGGTCGTCATAAATATATTTACCCAACTTTGGAGTCGGGTTCAAAATCACAGGGAATAATGTGAGTGGTGATTAAACTAAATTAAAACTAAAACTACAAGTTAAATTCAAACAACTAACATGAAAAGACAAAATGGGGGTTTTCAATGATCAAACAAATGTTAAAGTTGTAACTTGATTCAGAACTCAAAGCCAAAATTTCAATAGTTCAAATCAATCATAGAGAGAAACTAGGGTTGTGATCACTATGATTACTAATCCCAACTAAATAATAACTGTAGCATTGGGTTCTCATGACTTACGGTAAATACCATATTATCAGTTTCGACAGTCCATCTAAGTGTTTCTCAACCTACCTAGATGTTGAACTCCCTAATTCTCTCGAACTTAGGAAAGCATTCTATTCATTCTGATTTTATCTCGAGTTGATTAATCTTGTTACAGCATTAATCATTAGATGAGAACTTAACCTTCCCAAATCCCCGTTGATAATTCGCTACCTTTAGTTTATTTCTCAGTTCGAGTAAATCAAAATAAGGCGGGATCTATTGTTTGCAACCAATAAATCATAATCATAACAAAGGAATTATCAAGATATATCCACAATCACTCAAACCCTAACCAACTATTAAATCCATGGAGGAAAAATCATAGATCCAGCAGCCCTAGTTGGGGTTTTTAGTTCCACATGAGAAAGAAAGAGATAGCAACAATTGTATTCATCATTCAAAGAAATTAAACTTATAAAAGATGAATTATGGATTTGATTTTCTTCCAAGCTCAAGAGAAAATTCCCACAACCAAATCAAAGAGTTGATAATTGAATTCTAAGTTAAGAGCCCCCAAAGAGAGGTGAAATCCTTGGAATAAGTTTTTCATTTTTTTATGAAACCCTAAAACCAGCTATTTATATCCGTAACATAAGAAACTTTCAAAATTAAAATTTTAGAATTTCCTCTTCAATATCAGGAGTGTGACGACTTATCATAAATATCATCAGCGCATCCTCTACTTTAGTGTTTGTGTCTTCGGCTGACAATGACTCGTGATGGCTTATCATACCTTTGACGACTTATCACGGATGTCATCACTTCTTCACTTCACTTTCTCAAGCCCTTCCCAAGCCTGACGATAAGCTTAACGACATATCACAACTCTGACGGTTTGTTGTTGTCACTTCTTCCAACTGAATCTCATTCTTTGTCTAAGGCTGATGATGAAGCTGATAACCTATCAAAGTGTTGACGACTTATCAGGAATGTCATCAGCCACTCTTCTCTTCTATTTGTTTCAAATTTCAACTCTTTTCCTTCCATTATTGTTGGTTCTCTTACATCTTGACTTTTACTGCAATATCAAAGAGAAAACAATAAAAAACGACAAAAGTTGCTTAAGACTTTGTAATTATTCTTAGTTAAAAGCCTCAAATGTTTTAGCATCCGCTCACATATCAGTTACCACCCTAAGATCAAAGTTCTGGATCTGCTGGCATTGTCCATTGATCCATTCATCACACGAATCAAAAGATAACCACAAAAGTCAAAAATAAGACTCTCAAAGCCACCAAAAACAACAATATAACATAAATGGTATCAAAATACATCAGGAATCATTTCAATCACACCCATACCCTAAAAATACCATAATTCAACTATGGGGAGTGTTGAAGTAGTAAAAGCATACAAAAACATATATTTTACATATTTCATCAAATTTTTAGGTCATTACATATTCCAACATATTATTTTATTTATACTTAAAGGATTGACTGACATTAGAGTATGGTTCATGTTAGTCCTTTGAGCTCAAAGGTTTATTCATCTAAACTATTAGTTATTTTTTAAAACTTATAACTATGCTAGATTTCAGTAGCCTGCTCCTATCATAGACTCATAGAGGCTTCACCAGTAATAGTGTATGCTACAGCCTTAGTGTTAGCATTCAAGGCTCTATAAAAGATTTTAAGCAAGTTTCTTCTAGTAATTTTATGATTTGGCACACTCTAAAGTTTCCTCTTAAACCTCAAACATATCTCATTTAGTGTGTCTGAATACCACTGTTGGAAGTTATATATATGATACCCCATAAAATTTTAATTATTTTATTTTTAACCCTCCCATGTGCGTAATGTTGATTTTTGACTTAAATTATATAGAGAGATATTAAAAGGGTGCTTTCGAAAAGGTTTGAAATTTTTAAAAGTGATTCGAGGTCATTTTGGGACACCAAGGCAGTGAGGGTCCGCGATATTAGCTTTTCACAGAAGATAACCTCCGTGATAGTAGAGTGACATGGAGGCTAGCCTCCGTGATATTGGCGTGCCATACTGTTGTGATAAAAACACCCAATTTTAATTTTTTTTTCACTTGGGGTATGGGTTTTTTAATCTTTTTATCCCTTGTATGGCTTTTAAACATCAAATAATCCTTTCTTTTCAGTCTTTAAAGACCAAAAAACCATTCACTCTCTCTTAAACTCAAAACCCAAGAACATTCAAGGATTTTACAAAGAATTTTTCATCCAGGCTCCACACTTTGAATTGTCTATGGATCCTTGTGTATTTCAGACATGTTTCTCTTTCCTAACTTTAATGTTAGATTGTGACATTAATTGAATGGATTTTCATGTGATTTAAATTGTGAGTTTTGAAGTTGGGTTGATGGGTTTTAATTTTTATTAACTGAATTACTTGTCTCATGTTTTAAAATTATTGTTCATGATTTAAATTGATGTTTTGGGGAATTAGTTGGTGCGTAGTTGAAATGGTTGGAGTAAGGGACATGGGTTTTCCCAAATTGATAGAATTTTGGCTTGATAATGGCATTAACCTCAACCCACCTTGTAAACTTGTTTTGGACATGGAAAATTGCATGGTTTAACTTATTTTTAAACCCAATGTATTGCATTAAAGGATAAATAAATAATATGGTTTTGGATAGCCTTGGTGTCCTTGGTTTTGGATTTTAAATGAAACTTGGGAATCAATTTGGTTATATGGATTAGTTTGGTATATTTGATTTAAATTGCAAGTGTATTGGTATGATGATACTAAATTGGTAAATTCTTTAATAAATGACTCCTCGGATGCTGGTTTATTTATGTGGAAATTATTTTAATTTAGGCTTAGGAGGAATTGTGTAGCCAACAGTAAAGGTGCAGATACGGAGGATATCAACACTATAAACCATTTTTATTGGTGTTGGGATTCCATGTGACCGTGCTCTTGGTGTACACAATGTATATATGTTTTAGGAGGTCTATGACTTTGATGTCTTTAGCCTTTTCATAGTTTTTCCTCGGTTTATGTGGCTAACATGCACTAGGGCTCTTCCAGCAGGGGGAGCTAGACACATATAGCACATGGGTGCCTTTAGGATGAAACGAGCTACATAGTTCAGGTTAAATATTTAAACTCTTATATTCATGATCCTTGTCCCTATCTTGACATAGTATATAAATGTGGTGCATATGGTTTATAACTGGAATTTGGTAATTGCATTATTTTATCCTTATTCCCTAAGCTATATGTTAGTGTTCGCTGCACTGACCATCCCTAGATTCTACATCATTTCATGATGTAGGGTTCGAAAGATTTTCTATTGCTCCTATCCAGCATTAGGTGGTTATTACTTCTATGGATTTGTTGTGAAGTAGTGAGCTTCCATCTTTCAAAAGGCACAGTCATTTCACTAGTTTTATTTCTATTTTGAGTATTTTATTTAGATCCTTTATTGGTCATAGTCGGGGACATATCCCAACTTTGTTGGTATTTCTAGCTTTTGCGGCTTTTGTGGACAAATGTGGGTTGGATTGTTGATTTTAACACTTAAAAATTTCATTCGACTTATTATCTTTTTGTTACTATCTTTAATGGCTTCCACTTTATTGTTATTATTGTGCTCTTAAGTTTAGGTTAAAGGAGTGGTCTATGGTCTATGGTGGGCTTAAGATTCCCATCATGACGAGGCCCTAATTTGGGTATCGTGACAAGCTTTGTATAAGAGCACGGTCAGGGTATTTAGGTATCTAAGAAGTTGTTTCTAGTAGAGTCTCTTTTATGGGTATGTAGTGCACCAAACTTATAAAATGGAGGGTATGAGACAATTAGGAATGTTTCCCATTCTTGTGTTCTATTTCAGGCTATAAAGTCTAATGTTATAAAACTTCTCTACCTCCTAGCTTCCTTGCATTTTAGATCATTCCTCCCCGAAAATCTGATGGTTATAAGAATTTTGCTAGAAACTCCATCCTACCCGAGGAGAATGTAGAGGGGACTCACCCTATTTATAAAGTGCATACCTGGTCTAAGGTCCTTGCTATGGATTGTACCACTCTACGTAGGGTTCCATCGGTCCCTACTTGTCCTTCTCTATATTCTTGAGCTAGCGTTACTCATTCTCAGTCTATATAGGGAGATATCTCTATTATGGAGTTTTCTCATTCTATTCATATATATTCTTACTCAGCTGGTGGCATCATAGTTAGTCTAATCTTATCGTTCCTAGTATTAGTTCATCTGAGGTCACTCGAGTTGGCCAGTTCATGAGGTTAGATCCCCAAACCTTTATAGTCTCTAAGGTTATGGAGGATCCTCAGTAATTTATTGATGAGATGGATAAAATATTTAGGGTGATTCATGCTTTTGAATTACAGGGTGTAGAGTTTTTTGCATATTAGTTAAAAGATATGTCTTATTAGTAGTACGAGGAGTGGGAAGCAATGAGGGGTGATGATACTGAACATGCAGTGCGGGATAAATTTCTAAGTGCTTGTCTTGTTCACTTCTTTCATTAGGAGTTGGGGGAAGCTAAGGCTAAAGAGTTTGTGAACTTGAAGTAGGGTAAGATGAGGGTTAAGAAGTATGGACTAAAGTTCCAACAGTTGTCCCGTTATTCTCCAGAGTTAGTGTCTAATAGGAGATCCCAAATAAGGACATTTATTTTTGGTTTGTCCCCTGATTTGGTGCTAGAATGTAAGGTTTCTATGTTAAAAAATGATATGGACATCTCCAGGTTGGTAGTTTATATGCAATAGCTATAGGATAAAAAAGGGTAGTAAGAGAGATAGGGGAGAGGCAAAATAAGAAGTTTAGCTATTCAAAGTATGGTGGGATTCATCAAAACGGTGGGACAGATGGTAGGTAGGGGACTAAAATAAGAATTAGGTAAATTCTTATTTGTATACTAGTGCTCCTTATCCTAAGACTTTAGGTGATCGTCATTCTCAGGCTAGTAGTGGTCCTAAGGCACAGGATGCCCAGTCTTAAGATAGTAGCACTAAATCAGCCCCTCCTTATCCTCCATGCCATTTTTGTGGGAATCTTCACTGTAGATATCGTGAGGAAGGGAGAAATCACTTGTATAGTTGTGGTCAGCTTGGTCATAGACAGTGATATTATCCTTTATAAAGGATTGCCATTGGAGCTAAGAAGGTTTTGGTCACCATTTCTTTGGCTCTGGTACCTAAGGGCACCACTTGTGGTGCCAACACTAGTCGGAATCATCTCTATGCACTTGCTACTCGTCAGGAATCTGAAGCATCCCCCGAAATGGTCACTAGTGTGTTACAACTCTTCTCCCGTGATATTTATTGTTTGCTTGATCTGGGTCCTACCTTATCTTATGTGACCCTTTATGTGGCTGTACACTTTGGTTTTGGTCCTAAAAATATTTTCGATCCCTTTTTTGTGTCTACTCCAGTGAGTGAGATTATTATTACTAGAAAAATCTATAGGGGTTTTATGATGTCCATCTTTCATAGGGAGACATTGATGGATTTGATAGAGCTTGATATGGTGGATTTTGATGTTATCTTGGAGATGAATTGGCTTTATTTGTGTTATGCTTTTATGGATTGTAGGACCCGAAAGGTCAATTTTCACTTTTCTAATGAACCGGTACTAGAATGGGAGGGGAGTTCCTTAGTACCCAAAAGGAGGTTTATCTCATATCTTAGAGCTCAAAAATTAATTTACAAAGGGTGTTTATATCATCTAGCACAGGCTAAAGATTCTAACTCTGAGGGTCCCTCTTTGCAATCTATCCCTGTGATTAATGAATTTTTTGAAGTTTTTCCCTATAATCTTCTTGGAATTTCTCTCAATAGGTAAATAGATTTCGGGATAGATCTTCTAAGGATACTTGTCCTATTTTGATTCCTCCTTATAGAATGGCTCTAGCTGAGATAAAGGAGCTTAAATAGCAGTTAAAGGATTTTTTTTATAAGGGTTTCATTCGTCCTAATATTTCTCCAAGGGGAGCTCCTATGTTTTTCATATGAATGAAGGATAGAATCTTTGGATGTGTATAGACTATCATAAACTGAATACGATCACAGTGAAAAATAAGTACTCTCTTCCTAAGATTGATGATCTTTTCTACTAGCTTTAGGGTGATACGTGTTTCTATAAGATTGATCTCCATTCGGACTATGATCAACTGAAAATTAGGGAGGTTGATATTCCAAAGATTGCTCTCCAAACCTAATATTGACATAACCCGAACCTGGGCCTTGTCGTAATGGGTATCCTAAGTCCAAACAGGACTGGAGACCACCCCCGTTACCCCAACCAACCTACGGACATCCTGAGTCGGATGAATTCTGAACATATAACAAGATAGAGTTATTGTGTAATCCAGGACTCTAACATAGGTATATATCTATCACCACCCAAACAAGTCCAACCAACTGATACCAAAATGATAATCAATACCAACCAAACCATAATCCAAACCATAACCATATGAGTTCCATAATAGTTATATATAATAACAAAATGAAAGTGGATGGAACAGTGAGAAATTTAGTCCTACTATGTCATCCCCAATACCAATGCCAATATCAAGGCTGAAACTAATACCGATCCCGCCCATACCAACCCATAGTAGTTCCACAAAAGCCTCTAACCAAAAGAATACCAAAATCTAGTTGGGACAAGCCCCCAACCATATCCAAACCAATATCCATAAATAAACCAAAGTATGAAATAATATCTATGAAATGGAGCCTTCCAAAAAAGATGAAAGCTCAACACTTCAATCTAATAGCTGATCCCAAATTTTGATCGCGAAGCAGTAGGACTAGAATGGTCGATTCTTGCATCGCATAGGGATACATCCACCCAAAGATGGGTTAGTAGGTGAACTCTAGCATGAACTCAGAATAAGGATAAAATAATGCCCTTTAACAAAACCAAGTAAACCATACATACATATATATATAACCATGCCAGGGAAAAGAAAATGGGTCTAGCATGTATTTAAAACCATTAACCTGGTATGTGTAGCATAACCGTCCTTAACTACCCACGGGATATATAGGTCCAGTGTAACACTTTGAATGGGCCCTAATGCATGTAGCCGCATGAACCAGAGATAATATAAGAGTAAAGGATTTCTAAGTACCATCACCCTCCATGATACATATGTACGATGTACTAAGAGGATTCTTGTTTACCTCGTAGTATCATATAAGGTCACCATGACCTACCCCTCATGTTGGCAAACATGAGTTTGTAGTATTCATCCGTTGGATTCCCACCTTTACGGTTAGCTATCACACCCCACCTTTATTGTCCAATTAAAACCATTTCCAACCACCAAATCATTATTATTAATCGAGGCTATGCATAGTGGTATTGTCATACCGACTACAACTTGCAAGAATTGTTCCTAGCCAAACCCTTTTAAGATCAAGGGATTCCCATGTACCCATAGATCACATTATCCAATTAACTTGGAGGAGTCCCAAGTACCCCACAAGTGTTCTATTATTACGATTACTTGGGGGATTCCATTGTACCCTACAAGAATGATTATTAAACCCAAAACCGTTCTATTTTGACCATTCACTATTTATCCATTTAGGGTTCCATTACCAAGTTTAAACCATGCATAAGTTCCATTAAAAATGCAACAATATACTGAAAACATTCTCATAGGCATTTTATCAAACACATTGGGGGCATAGTATTTCCAAAACCAAAGCCAATCATGAAATACCCATTCCCATGCAACCAACTATCCACAACTTCCGTTAAAGCATGTAAAGCATAATTAAAACAAGGGAAAACCATAACCAAGTATTTATAACCAAAGCCCTCAAATTATATTTGAAACCCAAAACTACACAATAATCAAGTCATGAAAACATTGTATAAAACTATGCGTTTAGTTGAAAATAACAATGGGGGAATAGAACATTCCTTAAACCAAGAAGACGATAGAGATAAATCACCAACGAAAGCCCCAAATTAATCCTGAAGATAAAACCCTAGCTTC
This sequence comes from Capsicum annuum, assembly GCF_002878395.1. NCBI lineage: Eukaryota > Viridiplantae > Streptophyta > Magnoliopsida > Solanales > Solanaceae > Capsicum > Capsicum annuum. The sequence continues at coordinate 234,768,614 of NC_061111.1, read as the reverse complement.
CCTTGCCAAGAACTTTAGAGAGAATTAGAGAGGGTTTTTCTAAGTGTTAAAGGATAATATAATAGGGAAAATAACCTTCCAAGTAATTTAAAAGTCAAGAGAACTTATTAGGTTAAGTGGGAAAATGTATAGATTGCCCCCACTTAAACTACACCAAAAGCCCATCAGAGGGATATGACTATCCATACCAATTATACCCTCCAATAAGAGTGGTACCCACCACTTATACCCAAGGATATCTCCCTTAGACGCAACATTGTCAAAGGTATGAGTCATCCTTAACTGTGTCATACCATGCATATGATTGGTACCCATTATTCGTACCCTTAGAAGAATGGAATCTAAAGTGGATTGAACACTTCGCACTATTCGAGTCCATGGTATGACTCATACCCTGGCTTATATCTCATTGTGATCCACTCGTACTTAAATCCAAATTAGTCTACTAAGTCTAAGATTAAGTGAAGGAAAGACCCAAACCAAATGACCCGTGTCCACCGATACAACTCGTACCACCCATGTCGTATGCATTCCAGAAATGAAATTTGACCCATTAACAAACACTGGTCAGCATATGACTAACCTATACCACTTATATTCTAGCGAACGAATCATTCCCCTAGTTATATCCTGTCTAGAGACCAGAAATTAAGGAAATTTCTAAGGGCTAAAAACTCAGGGTCTTTCAGAATTGGTCATTATGAGTTTTTAGTTATGTCATTTGGGTTGAATAATGCTCTAACTTTTATATGGATCTTATGAATTGGGTGTTCAGGCAGTTTTTGGATTTGTTTGTTATAGTCTTCATTGATTACATCATGGTGTACTCTAAGAGTAAGGAGGATCATTCCAATTATCTCTGAATTGTCTTGCGGACTGTTAAGGACCAGAAGTTGTATGTGAAATTTTCTAAGTGTAAATTATGGATTAGTGTTGTGACCTTTCTTGGGCATATTATTTCTAGCGAAGGGATCAAGGTAGATCCATCAAAAGTTGAGGAAGTTAAGAGGTGGCCTACACCCACGAATCCAATATATTAGGAGCTTCTTAGGCTTGGTAGGGTACTATAGAAGGTTTATGGAGAGTTTATCATCCATTTCTGCTTGATTGATGAAGTTAACTCATAAGAAGGTTAAGTTTCTATGGTCCTATGCTTGTGAGGGTAGTTTTGAGAATTTGAAGGATAAGTTAACTTCTACGCCAGTTTTGACCCTACTCGAGGGAGCTGATAGGTTTGTTATGTATTGTGATGCATCCCGTGTGGGATTGGGTTATGAGTTAATGCAGCATCGTAAGTTTGTATCCTATGCTTCTAGGCACCTTAAGGTTCATAAAAGGAATTACCCTACTCATTACTTAGAGTTGGTGGTTGTAGTTTTTGCTATGAAAATTTAGTCACATTATCTATATGAGATGCATATGAATATTATTCAGATCATAAGAGCTTGCAGTATGTGTTATGCAGAAGAAATTGAATCTCAGGCAGAGACGGTGGCTCAAATTGCTTAATGATTATGCATGAGTTTGCAATACCATCCAAGTAAAGTAATATTATTGTTAATGCTCTTAGCAGGTTGTCTATAGAGAGATTGTCCTATGTTGATAAGGAGAAAAGAGGATTATTGAAAGATATTCACAGGCTAGCTAATTTAGGAGTTTATTTTTTGGACTCTGAGAATGGAGGACTGATTGTTCAGGAAGTGGTTAAATCATCTCATGGTACTGAGGTAAAGAAAAAGAAATCTTTGGATCCCATACTTATGCAGGTTAAGGATAATGTGGATCTGTAAAATGTTATGGCTTTTGAGATTGGGGAGATGGAATTTTGAGGTATCAAGGAAGGTTGTGTGTTCCTGATATTAATGGACTACGATAATGGATTTTGATTGAAGATCATGATTCTCGCTATACAGATAATTTGATCTTGATTAAAATGTATCATGACTTGAAGAAAATCTACTAGTGGAATAACATAAAGAGAGATATGGAAAATTTGTGTCTAAGTGTATGATTTGTCAGTAAGTCAAGGTTGAATATCTGAGGCTTGATGGCATATCTCAAGAGATAGATTTTCCCATGTGGAAGTGGTGAATGATTAATATAGACTTTGTTATAGGTCTTTCGCCGTCTCAAAATTAGTATGATTCTATTTGGGTCACTGTGGATAGGATGACTAAGTCTGCTAACTTCTTACATGTAAGGACTAACTACTCAGGAGAGGATTATGCTAATTTGTTCATTCAGGAGATTGTAAAGTTTCATGGTGTACCAGTATCCATCATTTTAGATCGAGGTATGTAGTTTTCTTCTCACTTATGGCATTCATTTCAAAAAGGTTTGGGTACTCAGGTGAACCTTAGCATCACTTACCACCCTTAAATAGATGGACAAGCATAACATACTATTTCGACTTCGGAGGATATGATAGGGGCCTATGTGATTGAATTTAAAGGTAGTTGGGTTGACCATTTGCCTCTTATTGGGATTTCTTATAATAACAATTATGATTCTAGCATTCAAATGGCCTTTTTGAGGATCTTTGTAGTAGGAGGTGCAGGTCTCCTATTGGATGGTTTGAAGTAGGTGATACTAGGTTGTTTGGTCCTGACTTGTTTCACTAAGACATGGAGAAGGTGAAGGAGATTAGAGAAAGACTTAAGACTGCTCAAGGTCGCCAAAAGTCTTATACGTATGTAAGGCAAAGGGAGTTGAAGTTTGAGTTTAGTGATTAGATATCCTTGAAGGTGTCTCCTATGAAGGAGTCATAAGATTTGGGAAAAAGTGGAATCTATGTTCCCATTACGTTGGTCCATATTTGATTTTGAGGAGAATTAAGAATGTTGCTTTGAGCTACATGTGGCTATATATTTAGCTTTGATTCATCTGGTTTCCCATGTGTATGTTGAAAAAGTGTTTTGGTGACCCTTCCAGGATAGTGCCTATTAATGAAGTCGGTGTTACAGATTCATTACCGTATGAGGAAGTCTCAGATAAAATATTGGATAGAAAGGTTCGTAGATTGAGGACCAAGGATGTGGCATCGGTGAAGGTTTTATGGAAAAATCAAAAGGTAGAAGAGGCTACATGGTAAGGTGAAGAAGATAAAAGATCCAAGCACCCATTTTTGCTCCCCATGTTGAATGAAAGTGCATAAGGTATGAGTCTCATTTCTCCAAATTGATGGAATTTTGGCTTGATAGTGGCATTAACTTCAACCCACCTTGTAAACTTGTTTTGGATATTGAAAATTGTATGGTTTAACTTATTTTTAAACCCAATTCATTACATTAAAGTATAATGAATGAATATGGTTTTGGATAGCCTTGGTGGCCTTGGTTTTGGATTTTAAATGGAACTTGAGAGTCAATTTCGTTATATAGATTGGTTTAGCGTATTTGATTTAGCTTGAAAGCATATTAGTAAGTGATACCAAATTGGTAAATTCCTTAATGAATGACTCCTGGATTGTTGTTTGATTTATATGCAAATTATTTTAATTTGGTCTTAAAGAAAATAGTCTTTCTCAGCATTAAGGTGTATATCCCGGGGGGATGAACACTAGAAACCACGTTTTCCAATTTTGGGGGTCTATGTAACTGTATGCTTGGTGCACACATTGTATCTATATTTTGGTAGGTCTATGACCTTGATGTCTTTAGCCTTTTCATAATTTTTCCTCAGTTTGTGCGGATAACACACACTAAGGCCCTTCCAATAAGGGGAGCTGGACCCATATAGCCCATGGGTGCTTTTAGGATGGAACGAGCTACATAGTTCAGGTTAAATCTTTAAACTCTTATGTTCATGACCCTTGTCCATATCCCAACATCCTATAAAATGTATATGAATGTGGTTCATATGATTTATGACTAGATTTTAGTAATTGCATTATTTTACCCTTATTTCCATAGTTACATAGCAGTGATCGCCTAATTGACCTTGCCTAGACACTGCATTGTTTCATTATAGAGGGTCTGAAGGGTTTTATGTTGCTCCTGTGCAGTGTTAGATGGTTGAGTACTCCTGTGGATTTGCTGTGAAGTGGTAATCTTCCATCTTTTGGAAGGCCCTATCATTTCACTACATTTATTTCTATCTTAAGTATTTTATTTGGATCCCTTTTTGGTCATAGTCTAGGACATGTCCCGACTTAGTTGGTATTTCTGGCTTTAGAGGCTTTTGTGGACAAGTATGGGTTGTATTGTTGGTTTAGACACTTAGAACTTTCATTCTGCTTATTTATATTTTCGTTACTATCTTGATTGGCTTTTGCTTTATTATTATTATTATTGTGCTCTTGAAGTTAGGCTAAGGGGGTGGTTTCCGGTCCATGGCAGGCTTGAGATACCCGTCACGACTAGGCCCTGGTTCGGGTCATGATAATATATCTCATCTTTCAATTGAAAAATTCTATAGGGTAGAAATAATTGAGTCCTTAACTCGTTCCAAGTAATGATAGATCCACAGGGAAACTTACCTAACTACAAAATAGCTTCCCCAATCAGAGAGAATGGGAAGATTCTCAATCGTATCTCCTCCTGACTCACCCTAAGAAAATTGTATGAAGTAAAGATCCCCATAAAGTTCATAATATGCATGTGTGCATCATCAGTACGTAGGCCATCAAACATCCCTTTTAGAGTTAGTACATGAATCGTCATACTAGTTATATCAAACTTAGTACCTTGAGGTAATTGCAGAGCAATGATTGCGCCAATTTCAACAGCATACCCCAAATCCATTTTTGGATCATCATAAACTGGCATATTCCCCTATTTTTCTCAATTTGCTCCTCACATCAAGTGTAGATAAACGTTCTTTCTCTTGTTGTCTAGATCTTGCTTTCCTTGTTGCTCGTCTGGCAGCTGCTTGCCAAGCATTTTTCTCAGCCATTAGCCAAGAAATGACCTATTATGTAGTTTTCTAAACCTCATGATGGAGTGGCCGATTCACAATTTATGACTCTCATAAACCCCTTTGAGCTGGGCTCCTTGATCATGAACCCCCTCTCTCTCCAACCTTCGATTTTGTCTTAGAGTTTTCTCAAAGTTTCAGATCAAGAGGTTTCCTTGACTCTGAGTATTGGGTATACACCAGTGTGTGCCCTAGAAACAGCAAAAAAGTACAATCAACAAATGAAAATAACTCGACAAACATAATAATTCAGCTTTGTAACTATATTTCCCGATAATAGTGTCAAAATTTGATGTTGCCCAAATAACACCTCCTAGAAGTATAAAGAGATCGCTGATCAAATATAAAACTCAACTAGGTTGGGGTTGATCCCACAAAAAATGGGATGAAATTCGATTAAGTATATGTCTAAGTAATTGGCACATAAGTAAATATGGGGGTATGAATGAAAATACCACTCGTAACAAGCATTGATTTGTTGGATTTGTAATCAATATGAGACAAACACTGGGATTGTGATCCTCATGGCTTCATAACTCCATAGGTTATTCATGCTAACAGACTATCCCAATGTGTTGCATGCAAAATCTAACAATATATGTATCACCTAAACGTCTTCCGACCTTGTTATAGATGAATTTCACTCATCTCCTTCTGTACTAAGAGCATTGCATTACTAACCCTTGTTCTTAATCTTAGATTAACTATTCTTATTAGGGATTTAGTTATTAGATGAAGGTTGATAGCTTCAAATCTCTATTGTTATTCTCATTTCCTAATTTATACTTTCTCAAGTAAGTTTAGGATACAGGTGAATTAATAATATATGTATCCATTAAAAGAGCAATCATACCAAAGAAAACAACAATACATGCAAACACATCATTCTAGATTGATAACCCATTTTGCTAATTCATCATGGTTCCTACAACTTTAGTTATGGAGTTTAATTACTCATAATTGAAAGCACATAACAAGAATTCATAGATGAAGACATAATCATGAACTTACAATATGAAATAAACTTTAAAACTCAACTTTAATTAAACACTAGGAACAATGTTCATACAATCCCAAGAAGATGTCTTAGAATTCTAAAATATGAAGTAATGTTTGTAATAATTGTGTAACTTCATAAAAATATCCCTATAAGAGTATTTACAGATAAAAAAATCTATCCTAAAAGAAAAAGGGAATTGTGTCGGCTGCCTCGAAGGGAAGAAAGTGCGATCATGGTTAGGAACCACAATCGTCCTTTGCTTGTCATGGTTTGTACTTAGACTTGATAACTTTTAGGTCTTTAAAGGTACGATGCTCAGTCTCATATTACCATTTGATTATTGTGCTATTAAAGTTCTGAAACTTATCAACAACTGGAGTCTTTTCCCACGACCATATGGTACAATTATTTTTCCAAGGCACGATCGTAGATTGCTCTTGTTCGATCATCTTACACTTAACTCCTGCAGATGTGAATTTTACTTTACACTCATGATCACATGGTAAGATCGTGATATCAATTTACGGTTGTGGTTCCATCCATCTAAGAGACTTCTGACTTGTAGCATCTCTAATTCAATGGTATGAAAGCCTAGGTGCGACCTTGGTTTAATCCCACGATCATGGTACGAGTCATCTGATGCCAACTTTGTCCAATCTTAAGCATTTTCCTTCTCTAAGTCCAAAAAGTCTGCAAACACTAAAAGAAACACATAAAATCCATAAAGTACCCTTATTATTGCAAATATTTCTTGTTTTAAGCATCTTAAGTGTCATGTGTTCATGACACATCACTAAGAAACCCCTTGACCACTACCCTGAGCTCCCATATCTCTACCTCGAGTACCTCTAGTACCACCTCTGCCACAAACCACCTCTTACTGTAGATATAGAAGTAGGGAAAAACTGAAGTTAAGAACCCTACTGGGTAAGACCAAACACGCACCAGGGATAATTCTTGGACAAATGACCAACCTCCTCACAAACATAGCATCCTCTATGGTCGGACTCAATCTGAGGGAGCACAGATGAACTAGAACTACTTCCTTGGCCCAAAGAACTAGAAATAGAGCCTCCACTCACTTGACCTGATACCTAGCTTCTTGGAGTCATGGAAATCAAAAGCCTATCATCTGCACCCTATAAAGTAGCTTGAACTAGCCTATCATTATAACCATGAGAAACTCGGCCTTAAAATTCTCTACCTCGGGAGACATGTCCATTAAAACCCTGCCAGTGCACTTTCTTAGTTCGATCCTATGTATCATGGGTAATCGACTCTACCAACATAGTACGCTTTATAATACTCTAAAAAGAAGCACTTCAAACTATCATCTGAGTTGTAGCTAACTGATAAGGACCGTCTAACCCCTTAACAAACTTTTGAATCTTCTATGACTCAATGGAGATACTTGCATATAAATATCTAGATAGTGCGTAGAAATAAACCTCAAACTCAGAAATAGACATAAAACCCTACCTCAGGTTATCAAACTCATTTCTTAATTTATCCCTTAAATTGTACAACACAAACCTCTTCAATGAAGCCTCGAAAAACTAAGCCCATGTCATAGTAGGTGAACCTAATAGTCTACAACTAGAAAGAGACCTCCACTAATGTTTGGTTACATCAGTGAACTGATAAGTCATGAAGTAACTCCATAAGACTTAAGAGATCCAATATTAAGTAACTTCTCCTAACAGTCAAGCAGAAACTCATAAGTGTCCTGGCCAATCAAACCACTAAACCTAGGAGGAGCCAAATAAATAAACCTCTTATGATCATCAAAAGACATCACAGTACCCGAAGTAACTAAAAGAATGGTAAGTATGGTAGTTAGTAAATCCATACGTAGGGGTACCAAAAAAGATGGTTGTACTCCTGAAGTGGAAACACCATAAGAAGAAGTTGGTATTGACGATGGAACATCACTCAAAGTTTGTGGAATAGCTGATACACTCAAAGGAACACCATCCAAATGACTCAAAAGATGTATCAATATATCATGTATCCTTAGGGTGTCAACTGAACTCTATGGGATCTAAGCTGGTCTCCACCCCTTTTCTAATACTCATCCTTAGTATACTCAACCTTAGCTTGGGTGAGGTATTCTTAGCACATACCCTGGATGGGGAAGCTCCTCATTTTCGTAATCTACTTCTGAGTCGACCTTAACTCCTACCTCACACTCTGGTTGAGGCTCCCATATCTGGTGCTAGCTTAGCGTCCCTGGCATATCTGGACCTATTCCTCACCACATGCACAGAAAATAATGAAATAAAAGTTTAGAATATTCGGTATGAATAACCCTCACGAAAAGGAATCAAATTAGAAAAAAAATTCATAAAGACATTCTATAGCCTCTCGAAGATAGAAATGGAAGTTAGCGTACCGATCTATGAGACTCTACTAGACATCATGCTCGTACACTTATAATATAAATGAACCTGCCTCTGATCCTAATCTATCAAGATAAAAAAATTGAGGTCATGGAACGTATCTAGGCACCACCTTGGTAAGAAAGTCGATTCCCCAAAATAAAAAGAAAATTAAAAATGGAAATAAAATGACACAAATGAGATTTGTAGAACGAAGTCAAGTCAACACAGGTACAATAAAGTGGATATATGAACAAAATACCATAAATCCCAAGAAAAAGTGTCACAAGTATAAGAGAATCTAAATATGACATCCAAATATTGAAAAGTACATTAGTTTGTCACCAAAAAAAAATAAAAGACAACTAGGATATGAAGAGATTTGTAGCCTGACCTAAACTCAGGAGTGCACCAGTACCTCAAATGTCATCTCCAAATAGCACGAATCAGTTACCACATCTCGTAATCATTCTAGAAACTGCATCAAAAGGGCATAGTGGGGGTGAGTACAATCCACTTTTACTCCATAGGTATCATAGACCGATTTTGCAAAGTAGAAAAATACAAGTGAAAGATACTATAAGTACATAACTTATAAGCAGAAAAGTTCCCAAAGGTAGTTCACACTGTCTTCACTAACAGTTCTAATATGTATATATAAAGAACGAATAGAAACAGATACACACTAAATGTATACAAAAACTAACTACATGTCAAGTACATAAAAAATGTAAAAATGCATATGCAATGCAATGTAATGAAGATGGGATCATAATGAATGATTAAAAGTCATCACATGACTTACTGTATATACCTACCGAGCCTTAATGCTCCCCAGATAGGACACGTTGGGGTTTGCAACCCATATATTACCTTAAATCTCAACTTTCATCTACAGCTAGTGTTCACGGATCAAGGATTTTTCATAAAAATGTCTCATTTACCTCTTCGGCTATGGTTCACAGATCAAGGGTTTTCATAAAAATATCTCAGTTCTCTTTATATCAGTATTTCTCAATGGTACTAATATCTCATGGATGGGGATATGATACTCACAGTTAAATTAATATAAAGATAATAATCCATTCAATACATATATACGTGAGATCAGAATCAACTTAATATGTTAACAAGTCATGATAACAGTTCTCTCTTGGCACCATCGGAATAATTGTCATGTAGAACATTATTAATATCATATCAAACCCCTAACTCGGGTATGTCTATCATGATAGAGGCAAACAATACTTAAATAAGGCCTATATATCAATTCATGAAAAACCCACACAGGCATCACATTAAGAATAGGCAATTAATGCACATATAAGGCCTATCTACATGGGCAACACATAATATAAGATATCTAAAGTCAATAACCATAACCATATAAGCCCCCACATGAGTTTACAATATCAAATAATCTTGAAATACAACTCTCACGGATAATTTTTCCAACCCATAGCATGTTTTACTCATTTATTAACTCTCTAGCCCAGTCTAAAGAAAGTTAAGTCATAACCTACCTCGAAGTGACAAAACTCAAGCCTAATGACTTCAACAAGGAGCGTTTTTCTTTTGAACGGTCTCGGAATCAACTAAAACATACAATGTATTAAAAAAAGCTAACGATACCCATATTGGCAATTTAAGTCTAATCCAAAATAAGTTCGAAAATGAAAGGGTAAAATTGACATATTATTTAGAAACAAGTTCCCTAAGATTAAATAAGTCTATAGTTGAAAGTCCAAGTACTATCAAAGTTCAAATCGAAGAAAATCCATTTTTATATTTTACCAGCAAAACTCCAAAATTCCTTTTGAAATCAAGATTAAAGAGTTTGAAGATTACCAAAGTTCAAGTGGTAAAGAAACCCTTAAAATTGTTAAAAATCAAAGCTTTAAGGTCCAAATATGAAGGAAATTGCCAAATGGATTATATATAGTGCTTCAGCGATAACTGCTTTAGTGGCTGAATAACCACTAAAGAGGTCACCGCTAAAGGGGAGACATGCCACTAAAGCAACTACCATCGAAGCGATCTTTGGCCACCTAAGTGGTTGTACCAGATATCAGTTGCATCAACAACTTTGCTAAGTTGCAAAGTTATCGATCAACCCCTGGGATTCATTTGGAATCCCATGAATGCAAACGGACTATGGTACTAGGCTATTTTGAATGTTCTGGACTCAATAACAACATCGAAATTTTTAAAAGAAATATTTTCAATAATTTAACCCCTGAAACACCTAAAATCTTATTTAACTAGTTTTCACAACAAGGGTCAAAAAGCAAAATAAAGGTCTTGAACCCGAACCAACCTCACTACTAACTCAAATTTGATATTTTAGATGTAATAGAACTGTCTAAATTATCATCTGATACTCAAAACACAAGATATTTACCAAAGTAAAATTATCAGATTTTTAAAGCCTCTAAGAGTCTCAAACTCGCATAAATCATTCTCGAATGTACAAGGGACCGTGTCAACTATCCCCCCACATCTCATAATTAAAATGTAACAACTATGAAAAAGTACAAAATTATCAAATCACACAAAAATAAAAGTTTTCACATATTAGGTCATTAAAATATCACCCTCGAAGGGTTGAGGAGGTGCACGCATCGACCTTTAGAAGTTTTCCAA
>NC_061111.1:234694028-234754679 GCF_002878395.1 Capsicum annuum | reverse complement strand
ACCTTGTAAAGCCCTTACTTGGATTTTGGGTAGTTTGAATTTGACAGTGTAGAAATTGAACCCCAAATCAATAAGAAAGAGGGGTTCGATGGGTTTCCAGAGTTTCGCTAACTTTGTCTTAAGATATTGGTTATTGAATTTCTTTTCAAAGACCATAATGATGATTGAAAATCTCCATGGAGCGTAGAGGCATTGTTTTTCCTCCATCATCAGATTTATTCAGGTCGTCGCTTAGTTTGCTAATGTCTTCTTCTTCGATGCTTGAGTCGAGGGGGATATGATTTGTTATGTTAATCATCTTTTCCACTACCTCTTCCTTGTAGGTGGGTAATACATCTGGCATTTGGAGGTCATTTGAAGTCTTGAGGTCTGCTGATCCAAGGGGCATCCAAGGGGGATAGGATTGCTTGATTTGGGTTTTAGCTCATACTTCTTGCAAATTACAACAACAACAAACCCAGTGTATTCCCACATAGTGAGGTCTGGGGAGGGTAAGATGTACGCACTACATACCTCTACCTCTAAAGAAGTAGAAAGGTTGTTTTCGATAGACCCCTAGCTCGAGACACGAAATACTATACAAATACATAGTAAAGCATGGAACAAGATGGCATAACATAAATACAACACCCACAAGTAATAGAAAACAGAGAAAAGTAAACAGATTCATAATAAAGCATGAAACAAGGTATCATAACAAGAATAATACCCCCACCAAGTAATTCCCTACACTAGCGAACCAAACTGACCCTAGCCTTCTGCCCTAATTCGCGTTCTCCAGATCTTCCTATCTAAGGTCATGTCCTCAGTAAGCTGTAAATGCTCCATGTCCCGCCTAATCACCTCTCCCCAGTACTTCTTCGGCCTACCCCTACCCCATCTAAAACCATCCAAAGCTAGCCTCTCACACCTACGAATCGAGACATCCATGCCCCTCCTCATCACGTGTTCGAACCATCTCAATCGGACTTCCCGCATCTTATTCTCCACTAGAGTGACACCAACCTTCTCCCTGATAGTCTCATTCCAGACTCTATCCCCCTAGTCAATCCACACATCCAACGCAATATCCATATTTTTGCCACCTTCATTTTCTAAATGTGGGAGTTCTTAACTGGCCAACACTCCGCTCCATACAAAATGGTCGGACGGACTGCCACCCTGTAGAATTTGCCTTTAAGCTTGGGCGGCACCTTCTTATCACACAACACCCCCAAAGCGAGCTTCCACTTCATCCATTCCGCCCCAATACGGTGCGAGACATCCTCGTCAATCTCACCATTACCCTGAATCACGGACCTAAGATACTTGAAACTATCCCTCTTACATACCACCTGTGATTCCAACTTCACTACTACCTCATTCTCCAGTCTCACGTCATTAAACTTGCATTCCAAATACTCTGTCTTGCTCCTAGTCAACCTGAACCTTTTAGACTCAAGAGTTTATCTTCACACCTCTCATTTATCATTCACACACCCCCACGTCTCATCAATCAAAACTACATCATCTGCAAAAAGCATACACCAAGGCACCTCTCCTTGAATACGCCGAGTCAACACATCTATCACCAAAGCAAACAAAAAGGGACTAAGAGTAGATCCCTGATGCAATCTTGTCAAGACAGTGAAATGCTCTGAGTCTCCTCCAGCCGTCCTCACCTGAGTTTTAGCTCTATCATACATGTCCTTAATTGCTCTGATATATGCCACCGGGACTTCACTCACCTCCAAGCATCTCCAAAGCACCTCCCTGGGGACTTTGTCGTATGCCTTCTCCAAGTCGACTTCTTACAAATTGAAAAGGAAAATTTTGGGAAGTTTAATTTGAGAAATTTTAGAAAGAAGAAGATACTTCTCTCTCTAAAACATTTAGAAGTCTTAAATAAAACTTAGAACTAAAATGTTGATAAAATAGAACAAAACCATTTAGGAGAAAGCTTGTACCCTAGTAAAAAGTCATCCATTTTTTCAAATTCTGTACTATATTTTTCATTATTGTCTGTCCAAGGGAAAAAAACTAATATCCTTATATAGTTTGGCCTCATTTGTTTGCACTTAATGGAGGTTTGAATCTGAATGGTTCAGACTTCAAACCATTAAGTGCATTTATTTTTTATTAAGGTTTTAACTCTTAATAGGTCTGAATAGGTCTTAATCATTCAGATATAGAATCAAGTCTTAATAGGTCTGAAGGAATATTCTGGTGTTGGATAATATTCACCACTCTATTCATAATCAACAATTACCACCACGAACCATCTCTGCCACCGTCACCATTGTCAACCACCTCCATTATCACAACCACCATCGACAAAAAATACCGCTACCAACCACAATTGTCAACCACTATCACACCTACTACCTCTTTTATTCTAATTATATTCACCACCACCAATACCGTCAACAACACCACTAGCAGTCAATCCCTATTACCAACCAACTCATCTATCATAACTAGCACCACCACTAACTACCACTAATACATCACAACCTCTACACATTCTTCGGCCGCCATCACCATTTTCACTAGTAATGCCACCTCTACCACTACTTCAATCAGTACCATCGTTCTAATTTATCTCTACTAACAACCATCTCCACTATCACAACAAATAACATCTCCAACTAGCACCAACACATCGTCAATCATCATGCATTCATATTTCAACCAACACAATCAACATCTTAAACTATTAACATCAAGCAACGCCACATCACAACAACCACCACCACCATCAATTGCCACCATCATAACAGTCACTACAATACCAACCATCACAATTATCACCACCAACAATATTAATCACTAACATCAATCATTGTTACCGCAACTACCACTATAAGTCATCTCCACTATCACTAACAAACATAAATGTTTTTTCTCAATCAAATACTAATAATTTTATTGTATTAAATTACATACTTTTTTAATAAATAATTAATTTTTATTTGAATTTTATTTTTTATTTTATTATGTATACAAATAAAAATTTTTTACACATTCAGATGTTGAAAAACAAATAGTCTTAATCATTCAATTTTCAGATCTAGGGACAACATCTTAATCATTCAGATTCAGACGTCTGAATCTTAAAAAAAAAAAACAAATGAAGCCTTACTCAGTAATAGTTTCATTTTTAAACTTCTTTTTTTACTTTTAATTAGATGATTTATACACAAAAATAATTAGTATGATTTGTTTCAAACCACAAATTTCAAAAGTTTTCTTTTCATTCTAAAATATCGTCTCCAATTTCAAACTACAAGTTTCAAAAAGTTTCTTTTCATTCTGAAATTTTGTCCAACTAAACACTATCAAATAAATTGAGATAAAATGAGCATGTTAAGAAATTTGAAGAGAGGGAGAATATGAGTCGGAAACTCTTTATGGGAGATACACATAAAAGGAAATTATCAAGGAATTCAATTACTTGGGGGATCAAAACACTGAAAACACTTGCAAGTTGATGGATAAATGAAGAAAACACAATGTTTCAAGTAGGATTTTGTCCACATCTATATATAAATCTCACTTCTATGATGATACAGTGTGTCAACTCAATGAATTTATCCTTCTTCAGTTATCACAATCCTCTCTATCAATTTCAAAGAAAGAGACATGTAATAATTATATATCTGATGAACTAATTATGTCATTGCCTTCACACACTTGCTTTGTCACAAGGATAAGGGCAATCAATCTGTCGAAACAGATCTCTGTCCCAAAACCAATCTCTTATTGCTTCAGCTATTGTCTGCAACAAGGAAAAACGAGCGATTTAGACTTTAATAAGTTACTAGTCTACTAACTTTAGTATTCACAAACTTTCAAATAATAAATTATTATAATATTCATCAAGTTCAAAACAACAATTATAAACAACATTATATAGGAAAGAAATATTTGAAAAAGAGTTTAATAAGTCAACTAATTAGTTTTACCTTGTTGAATAATCTAGGTGCTTTGGGACCAAACCAACGGGCTTGATTTGTTGCTTGACAATGCACAAGGAAAGAGTTAATATAATATCCTCTTGTTGAAGATGGCCCTAGGCCCTCGAATGCCTTTAAAAAGTCCAATCTGAAACCTAAAATAATTATTCAACAATTAGTACCAAAATCTGAAATTTCAAAAAATTAATTGATGAATTTTTCTGTTTCTTTTTTAAAAAATATATTGATGTACAAATAATGCATCAAAATTTTTGAAAATATTACTGACCTTGAAGAACTTTGAGTTGAGATGGTGTGCAACTGTGTATATTAGTTGTGCAGCTTTTCCAGACACCCTGAGGATCAGTACCAGGAGCCACCAAAATGTTTCTTACCTAAATTTAAAGTAAACATATAATATTCAGGAAAAAAAGGGAATAAAATGTGAAGGAAAAATTTAAAAAAATATATATTATGAAAAATTATAGTAAATCTAATAAACTGACCTGCCAAGAATCAATGGCTGAATTTATAAAGAAAAACGGCGTTTGAATTTCTTGAGCCACATTTTGAGGAAAAAAGCACTGCACCATTTAAATTTTAAAAAATCTTATATATAATTAGTTTGTTTGATAATTCATAACATATAATTACCTTGAGGAATTAAGTTCTAAAATTTAAAACTATTATTGATAAAATTTGTTATTGCCATGGAGGAATTGATTAACACGACCCCTAGCTATATATTTTGTGATAAGGAATTCCGCAATTGCTATCGTTTGGATACACATAGGATAAACACCACTCCAATATAACAATTTGCAAATCGCACTAAAGAGAACCATACTAAACAATCTTTGTATGATGATCTCGATGGAGAAAGTATGCATGGGATTAAACATAAGATCCCTGCTCAACCAACTAGGTTTAGAGCCATCAATATGGACCAGGTCCATTGGGCCGGGTCAATCCAGCCTGTAATTTGATGGAGTTGAGCTTCAATTTTTGTAGTCCATTCAAGAACATGATTTTTTAGCCCAGCCCCGGATAAGCCTGTGGCCCGTGGAGCTTGAGCAATGTGGATTGGCTAGTCCGTGGGCCGGCCTGTAAGTCAAATACATGCAACTATTTAGATTGCTTATTAGTATTGTTATTTGGTTTGAAGGATATCATGCCAAAAGTTATTTAATTAGCAATTAAGAATATTTTTTTGAGGTGTTGGAGACTTGATTAACAAGTATTAATACTATGTAATATTGTCTGATAATATTTATGTTTATTAATATTCTAAAATTAAATTATAAAATATTTAAAAAAAAAAATGGGTTGGCCTGTGAGGCCCGCGCCCATAGAGTAATGTTGTGGGCTTGGTGTTTTTTAGCCCATCATTTTAATGTGTCAGCTCGTCTGACCCGTCAAACTCAAAGCCCAAATAGACTAACCGGATGGATTGGGCCAACCCGTATTGACAGCACTAACTAGGCTATTCTTGTAGTTATTAGTTTTAGTTCTTGATATTATACTACATCCACTTACCAAACCTGGTTTCAACTTTGAAGTACATGATGGTGGCAAATTCTTGGCGGAGCCCTAAAATTAAAAATAAAATAAAATGTAAGAAAAAGAATGCATTTTTAAAAATAATACTATAGACAATGAAAAAATGCGAGAAAAAAACGTACATGTAAAGTAACAACATCATCGTAGTACTGTTCAAAATATGTGTTTCCTAAAATGTCTTTGCTGAAAATATACATATTAAACAGTTAAAATGAAGAATTAAGTCGCTGATTAAAAATAATTCTTGAACTCAAATTGTTAGAATTTAATTACCAAAAGAGAAAAATAAAATATTTATGAGAAATGAAATATAATGGGGAAGAAGAATACTTACTGGTCAATAAAATAGCCAGCATCTGAAATGCATTTAACTTTAACACTTATTGATAGTAATGCTTTGAAGTTGTCACAATGCAAGATTGTTGTCAATCCTCCTGCTGAACATCCAGAGAGGATCACCTAACATTTTTTACAAATAAAATAAAAAGATTTGGACTATAAGCTTGTTTAGTTGGGAAACAAATTATTTCAAATTTGATTATTCAAGGATTAGTTAGCTCGGGATTAATTATTTTCACCTTGAATGTGAAGTAAAAATAACTCTACAATACTCAATAAAAGTAAACAGTTCACTCATTGTCAGATCCCCTAAAAACTAGTTGTTGGTAACAATCCGTAAGAAATGAGATTAATAACTTAGAAAATAAAATCTGTTATATATATATATATCGATGTCATCGTACATTTTGAGATGTTCTCATTCCCTGGGCCAATAATTCCTCCATAATAGCTTTGAATATCCTTGCCCCTCTATAATGAAGTCCAGTACCCTGTCAAACGTGGAGTTATAATTTAAAAAAAAAAAAAACTTTAACTATTATAATTAAGAAATTAGGAGCTATGAAGAATATACTTAATATGACTAACCGGATCAATTGCTTCAACATCTCCGGTGAAGGATCCACCATCACAATATCTAACGTAAACTCTATTCCAATTGTAAAATTCTACAAATTCCAAATAATTGCAATAATTAATAAGTAAAGACATTTCTATCTTATTCGTTCATCAAAAATAATAATCAATAAATATATATATCTTTTATATATTAATGTATATAATATAATAGTGCATATTATTAGTATATTTGGATAGCGAATACAATCAGTTTTAGCAATCCAACCAAATGCATAAACTCGCCCTTAATCACTAACGGCTCATTTGGTAGAGTGTATTAAAAAAACTAATGCATGCATTAATTAATGTGTATTATTAATACCTTATTTGATATATTTTTTAGCCTATGTATAGCAAATGCAAGCATTAGTTATACACTCTATTATGTATTGAGGAGTGTATTACCAATACCTCAAAATTCATGGTATTAGTAATGCAATGAATTCTAATATATGCATTATCATGATTAAAGATGCAATTATCCCTCAAAATCTTTTCTACATCATTTCTATCATATATAGAGGGTATTTTTATATAAAAAAAATTAAAAAATAATCTACCATTCATATATTTTTAATACACCAAATCAAATACTGCATAAGAATAATGCAAGTGTAACTAACGCAAGCATAGCTAACATAAGCATTATTAATACAAGCATTACTAATACACCATATTTTACATTATTCTTATACACTCTACCAAACGACTTCTAAGTTGTATAACAACAACAACACACCTAGCTAAATCCACTAGGTGGAATCTGAAGGGAATAGGATGTACATATATCTTATTTCTATCTCGTAGACATAAAGAGAATGTTGTAGAAAGATCTCGACTCGATTAACTCATAACAAAGCAATATTAAAAATAATACATGCACAGCAGATAATAACGAAATTATAACATAGCATTCAGTCAAATGAAGCTGTATATTTACATAAAATATAAAATTATAAATAGATGTGACCCGAATTAAAAATTGAATTAGAAGAATACCTGGATTAAACTTGGAATCAGTACTCAAAATCCCATTGAACAGAAATTGGCTTGCCATTTTTGCACTAGATCCCAAATTAGTATTCTTCCGCACGAAACATTGGTTAACATGTTGGCACCATCCACCTCCCTTAAATATCCAGATTTAACAAATTTATTTATATACAATAAGTTGCTATTCTAAGATAGAAGAAACTTCACAAGAATAAATGCTATAATCAAAACTGAAATTTTATTGTTCCCTCCGTCTCAAAATAGTTGATCCAAACTGACTTGACACTTTCTTAAGAAAATATTTATCATGCGTTTATTTAATCAAATTAGTCTTATTAATTATGCTTTAAAAGTATAAATTTGAGTATATACACTTTATTTAGTCATTTCATGATTTAAAATATAATAAAAAACTCTTGATTTCATAAATAGTACATGGGGTGTGTTTGGTATGATGGAAAATATTTTCCATGGAAAATATTTTCTTAGAAAATGTTTTCCTAGAAAATAAGTTGGTTTTCTACTTATTTTCTCATGTTTGGTTGGTGAATGGAAAATATTTTCCGAAAAATATTTTATGGTGTTTGGTTGGTGAGTAGAGAATATTTTTTAGAAAAATATTTTCTAGTGTTCGATTGATGAGTGAAAAAATATTTTTTTGAAAATACTATTATCTGTTAACTAGTATATCAGTCTCTCTAGCAACTCAACAATTTGTAAGAACTAATCTAAGCATAATAAATAATATCAATATCGAATACTAAAATATTACAATCACTAAATTTAAGCAACTATTAATTAACAAATATAGGAGACACTTTTCAATATTTTGTTAGGACAATCTCAAGATACTATAATTAATAGAAATATAACAGAACGACAAACTTATTCAACCTCGTGAAACAAGTTACATCCATAACAAAATGAAATATGTAATTAACAAAAGTAACATAAGTAAGTCTTACTCTATGCATATGAAAATAACAATATATTCAACGAATTGAAAATGGAAAAAATTTGGGCTTCATTATTTTTTATTTCAAACAATGAAAAATTGAAGCAAAGCACAGTGAAAAACATTTCCGAGTAATGTAAATTTTTTAGAAATGTAAATTTTTTGAGTTATGCAAATATAAGTGTTATTGGGGTGGGAAGAGGGGTGAGGGTGAGGTTATAAGTCACATTTGTCATTTTCTGGAAAATGGCTTCCCTTGGCCATGAGGGAAGTCATTTTCCATCAAATGGTGAAAAATAAGTTATCTTGGAAAATATTTTTCTAAACTTTTGTTGCAACCAAACAAGAGAAAACCGGAAAACATTTTCTAAAAAATATTTTTCATCATACCAAACACACCCCTAAATTAAAACAAATACATTTATAAAAGGGGGTCAACTATTTTAAAATTGGAGAGTGACAAATTTCAAGGATAGACATTTGGTGTTGCAAATTAATATTTAAAGTTTTTTAATTTCATTATTATTGAAATAAATTCCATAGATATAATCATATATACAGAGTTTTATGACAAATCTAACCTCAATTGATATCACCCAATTGTTCACTCCTGTACCTGATCCTCTATCAAGATGGTATGCTGGTGGAGTTCCATCCAAGCAAACTTTAAAGTATAAACACAACATTAATAATAGATAAATAAATAAATATATACTCGGGCATGTATGTCTATATACACACATAAAAGTGAAGTTTAAATAGATAATTGGAGCAGATAGATCAATAAATAGAACGAGTTACTACTATTTATGTTTACGTATATAGAGGTGTATAAATATGCATATACACAAATGAAGAAACATTCAAGGGTTAAAAACATTAAACTGGAGGGAAAAGGGAGTTTTTTTCGAAAAAAAAAAAAAAAAAAACTGTGTACAAACACACAAATGAAAAACATTCTTCAGCCCCTCAAAAAAAAGAAAGAAAAAAAGAAGATGAAGAAAATCACCAGCTCCTTTTGCAACAGCACTCTGAAGTATAGTGATATCAACAAATTGACTTTCTGTTGTAATAAAACTCAACAAAGAAACTAAAAAAAACAAAAAAGTGGTCATCATCCTGCAATTTTATTCTCTTAATAATAATATTGCTAATGGTGGGCCGAAGAAATACATATATAGATTTTTTTTCCAAGAAAGAAAATATAAAAATACAAATTTAGATAACCTTTAAATAAAAACTTTTTTGAAATATAGCATTAACTTTTTTACTTGTTAAATAAATGAAACTATAATGAGTATTTTGACTCAAATCCTTTACAGTCAAATATTGGATTAAAGCTCCCCCCACCCCCCTATTTTCAAGCACAAACAATTATAAATAAATATCACATCTAAATAGGGTAAAAGCTTAAGTATTTACCTCAAATGGAGAAGCTACTTTTTGTGATTTCAGGTGTACATACTGCAACTTTAAATTTGAAAATATAAGATAATGCAAATCAGTTGCGTTTAACTATACCTGCCAAGGGCCAGGCTGGTGCCAAAAAAGAATAATTAAACCTGAGGTGGGCAAAGTGCATAAATATCTATTCTAAGAGCCGTCATTTAACCCTATCTATTATATAAATATATATTACTTACTAATAAAAGGGAAAGGACAAGAAAGAAGCACACATGTGGATGTCAACATGTGTGTTCAATTGTTTACTTCCTTTAACCTAGTTTGGTAGAGTGTATAAGAATAATACAAAATATAATGTATTTATAATATTTATATTAGTTATGCTTGTGTCAGTTATGCTTGGGTTAGTTATACTTATATTTTTCTAATGCAGTGTTTGGTTCAGTGTACTAAAAAAACCATGAATTACATAATTTCTAAAAAAAAAAAATTTTTTTTACAAAATACCCTCAATATATATGTTAGAAAGGATGCGAAAATTTTTTTGAGAGGTAATAGGGTCTTTAAGCAAGTTAATGCATGCTTTAGATCCATTGCATTACTAATGACATGGATTTTAAGGTATTAGTAATACACACCTTAATACACAATAGAGTGTATAACTAATGTTTGTGTTAGTTATGCATAGGGTAATAAGGTATATCAAATAAGATACTACTAATATACATTAAATTAATGCATGCATTATCATTTTAATACACTCAACCAAACGAACCCTTAATGAATAAAGTTGTTTTCGCCAGGTGGTTAAAGCTGACATTTCATGTGTGAAATCTTGAGATCAAGCCTTAATTATAGGCGGTCTCTTAAATTTAACCGTGGATTTATTGAAAATATAGGTCAACTAAATTTTGTATTTATCACTTTTTATTGTCTTTTAATT
Source organism: Capsicum annuum (assembly GCF_002878395.1). NCBI lineage: Eukaryota > Viridiplantae > Streptophyta > Magnoliopsida > Solanales > Solanaceae > Capsicum > Capsicum annuum. Next base: position 234,743,932 of record NC_061111.1, on the reverse strand, counting down.
TGTGAATATTGTGGCTCTCAATAGTTGTATTTTTATTTGCATAAAAAATTTCAATTGTTAAAAAAATTTTCAAATAATTTATATATTTGCAAATGATGTGAAAGTTACTCTCTCAATAATTAAGAATTTTAAATATAAATTAAAAAATTACAATTAAAAAAAAATTATTTAACTCTCAAAATTTTATTTGTGTCAGTTATAATTTATATACACAATTCAAACTTCCAAGTTAAACATTCACTTGAAATTTGGACATAAAATTTTTAAATTTTTAAAAATAACATCTACATATTTGATCACTACGTAAATAATACGTCAAGTCACAATAATTGACAATTCAAAATATTTGAAAGATATAGATAAAAAAGTTTATGATCAAAGAAAAACTAGATGAAAGTCATAAAATTTGAAAGGTGTCACATAAATTGGAATGAAAAAAAATATTATTTTCATTTACAAATATAATTACAGTGAAATTTGTCACGACTCAAATGGTCATGAGTGACACCCACACTAATCATCATGTGGGAGAACTATTTAAACCTCGTCATACTCGATCACTTAGTCAAAATTCAAGACGAAATTATCATAAAATCAACATAATAACTATAATTCAGAGCTAATCATTGTTAGTACGGAGTCAAGCAAACTACTTATTGAAATTAGCAGGACCTAAAAGTCACCGTACAAGAACTTCTAATGCAAAAATCACGTCTAGAAAAGATATTCGAATAAAGTAAATAAAAAATATTTTATTGCCCAAAAGATGGACAAGAATAAATAGGGCGACCCATGGTAGCCTGAAGACGGAGTGTTCACCCTTAGATTGAAATCTTCTATCAAACTTTTAGAGGTGAGGTCGTGTCTGAACCTATGGAACACTTTTTGCACTCAACAAAAGAAGAGTACATGGTAGTATTAGTACAAATCTCTATGTACTGGTTGGTATCATAGGTCAACTCAATTTAATAACGTACACACAATATAAATCAAATAACAAGTAGGCAGACATCGTCACATAACAAGTATTCAATGAATCCATAATACATCAATAACAGGTCAAACAATGCTTACAAATAAGCCACAGAGTATCAACCATACTGTAAAGTCCACATAATCAATAAAAATACCATAAGTAACAGTCACGTCCTTCTAAATCTTGCAATTAGAACACCATTAGCTTGTTATATGCTTAATAACCCATACAACCTATCAATTTCAACATAAATATGTACACAAATTCTAAGGGACTTATTTTTACCCAACTAGTCATGAACCGCCGGGAACAATCTATGTTCATGTACCCTACTGGCATGGTACGCGATCCTCCATAAAAAAATAATATCAATATCATATTCATACCAGCATAGTACCGATCCTCCATAAATAATTTATCACTATCATATTCATACCGTCGTGGTACTCGATCCTCCATAAACAGGTAATATCAATATCATATCCGTACCGACATGATTCTCAATCCTCCATAACCATATTAGGTATGTTTTATCAAGTTCACACTACCTCTTAGAATACAATATGATGTACTAAGTTTAGAAGTACACTTAACGTTATAAGACAATTCCATCAAGTAAATTTTTAATAATTATTTATACACGTTTCAACAATTCAAATATCATCAAATTCAAGCATGTTCAAATATCAATCAACAAGCATTCAATTTAAGAGTATACATACAATTAAATCGAGTCTAAACTCTAATTAAACCGTAACCTACCTCAACCAAATAATTCAAATGCAAGCTAATTTGTCAAGGTCTTGTCCTTTCATAAAGTTTCTGATTATTTTAAATATGTTCAAGTGTATAATCCCCAAAAAAGTACAAAACTAATGACACTCATTTATAATGTCTTTACTCTAAAAATTTTAGACCGATAATTCAATTTCTCTGAGCCTCGAAATCGAAAGCATCATACGGGAAAATAATTACAGAATATTTGATTTCATAATAAACTAAACATGCATATTTCAATCATTGTTTTGTCCACTTACCTTAAGGAAAGTGGACAATTTGATAACATTATTATGTTGTTTTCCTCACTGTCCAGTAACGAATAATACAGCAATTCATTTTTTCCTTCTTTTACACCTTAAATTTAATCCACTAATATTTATACTATTTATTAGTGGAATCTAAGACATCAACTACAGCCTATTACTATATATAACTGAACACGTGCAATGACTACCATATAAACTTGAACATTACCTGGAACTATTCATGCCTCCCTTTTCCTTTCATTATGATTTTATTGTTATGTATATTGTAAACCCTACCCATTTTAAATTATTCTTATAACGGCCACATAAATAAATAAATTATAGTTTTGATTCATTAACTAATTAAAAATTAATTATCTAACATATGTTAAACTTCACATTGATCCTCAAAATTTTTTTGGAATCCCATAAAAATAATTAAATATATAAGTTGACTAAAAAGTACATTCTGGATCTATTGAATTCACTAAAATACTAATCCGGAGTCATCTTGATCGAATGTTGACTATGATCAAACTTTAAATTTATTAAAAACTCAATAATCCAACTAATGACTTAAATTACTTTTGAACACCTCAAGAATGAGTACTACTCATCCCATGAGCCATAATTCACGCACATAAACTACGAGAAGATACCAAATAGAAAAGATGAGAAAATTTTACTAACGATCGTGAGGGTCATTACATCAGATACCAATTAAACAACTATTCATCCCCGAACGGCCATACAAGTGACAAGAAGGGAAAATAAAGAATTACTTGAATCAACAAAAAGATGTGGATACTTGCTATGCATGTCTACTTCGATTTCTCAAGTGGCCTCTTCAACAGGACGATTCTTTCCTTAGACCTTACAGACACAATCTCCTTAGTCCTCAACTTATGGACATTTCTATCAAGAATAACAACTGATTCCTCTTCATAAGAGAGGTTTTCATCTAACAAGACTGAATACCAACGAATTATGTAGTTATCATCACCATAAAACTTCTTTAACGTAGATATATGAAAAATAGGATGAACTCCTGACAAGCTCGGAGGCAGCGCCAATTTATAGGCCACCGGCCCCACATATAGAAGAATCTCAAATGGCCCAATATTTCTAGGACTAAGCTTACCTCGCTTCCCAAAATGCATGACACCCTTCACGTGTGATACTTTGAGCAATATTTGCTCACTCTCCATGAATTGCATATCTCTCACTTTTCGATCTGTATACTCCTTCTGCCTGCTTTGAGCCGCTATAAGTTTCTCCTGGATTAACATAACCTTCTCCAACGAGTCTCTCAACAAATCAGTACCCCACGGTCTTATATCAAAAGCATCAAATCACCCAATAGGAGATCTACACCTCTTTTAATACAAAGTTTTGAATGACGTCATATCGATACCCAAATGATAACTGTTATTATATGCAAACTCAGCAAAAGGTAGAAACTGATCCCAATGACCTCTAAAATCCATCACACATGCACGAAGCATATCCTTCAATACCTAAATTGTTAGTTCGGGTTGCCCATCGGTCTGAGAGTGGAAAGTTGTACTAAGGTCCAACCTCATACCCAACTTCTCATGCAACTTCTCTCAAAAGATAAAGGTAAATTAAGTACGCCCTATCTGAGATAATAGAAATCGTCACCCAATCGAACAATCTCCTAAAGATAAATCTTAGCCAACTTCACCGAACGATAAGTTACCTGAACTAGGATAAAATGTACAGTCTTAGTCAACTTATCCACAATAACCAATATAGAATATACTTCCCCAAAGTCTTAGGAAAACCAACAACGAAATCCATAGTTATCCTCTCTCATTTCCATTCAGGAATAGGCATTCTCTGAAAAGTACCAATAGGCTTCTGAAGCTTATACTTTATCTACTGGCAACTCTAGCATTTAGCAACAAAATCAACTATATCCCGCTTCATCTGACCCCACCAATAATGTTGTCTCAAATCAAAATATATCTTAGTTGCACAAGGATGTATAGAATACTTTCGACAATGAGCCTCACCTATAATAATAGAAATCAAATCGTCAATAAGGTGCACACAAACTCTCTCGTTAATCCACAACATACCCTCACCATCAAGAATGGCCTCTTGGGCCCTACTCTACAAAACCTTATCACAAATCTTTCTTAACTTAGTATTCTCAAATTGTTTAGCCTTGATTTGATCAAAAAATGTGGACCTTACCTCTATACTAGCTAGAAATCCTTATATTTCAGTCACCTCAAGTTGTATAAACTTGTTAGCTAGATTCTGAATCTCTCTAGCCAACGGATGCCTGCTAGTATTCAAATAAGCCAAGCTACCCATACTTGCTGACTTTCTGCTCAATACATCAGCTACCACATTAGCCTTTTTCGGATGGTAGAAAATGATGATATCATAATCTTTAAGAAAATCCATTCACCTACGTTGTCTCAAATTTTAATCCCTCTGCATGAACACATACTGTAAACTGCATCTTAGAGAAAAAAAACCACACACAGCCAACTCCAAATCATGAGTTGGATAATTCCTCTAATTAGGCTTCAATTGTCTCAAAGCATAAGCAATCGCATTACTTTATTGCATCAAAACAACACCTAAATCAGAACGTGAGGCATTACAATAAATAATAAAATCCTTACCCTCTACTAGCAAGGAAAAAATAAAAGTGGTGGTCAACAAGGTCTTGAATTTTTTAAGGATCTACTCACACTCATCATACTAAATAAAAGGTACATTCTTCTGAGTCAATTACATTATATAAGTAGCAATAGAAGCAAACCTTTTCACAAACCTGCGATAATAATATGCTAACCCCACAAAGCGACAAACCTCCATCACTTAAGTAGGCCTAGCCAATTCTTAACTACTTTAATCTTTTATGGGTTTAACATCACCCCTTCCTTCGAAACCACATGCACCAAAAAGGATACAGAATCCAACCAAAATTCACACTTAGAAAACTTTACATAAAGCTTTTCCTTTTTTAACAAACCCAAAGCAACCCTTAAGTGCTTCTCATGTTCCTCTTTACTCTTAGTATAAACCAGAATATCATTAATAAAGACAATTACAAAAGAATCTAAGTAGGGTTTAAATATCCCATTCATCAAACTCATAAAAGCAGCTGGGACATTACTCAACCCAAAAGACATCACAAGAAACTCATAATGCCCAACCCTGGTTTGAAATACAATCTTAGGAATAGCATTAGGCCAAATCTTAAGTTAATCATACCCTGACCTCAAATCAATCTTAGAAAATACGGATGCATCATGTAACTGGTCAAATAAATCATCGATATGGGGAAAAGGATACTTATCGAGGATAGTAACTTTGTTCAACTGTCTGTAGTCTATACACATACAAAAACTACCATCCTTATTCTTTATAAAAAAGACAGGAGCACCCCATAGAGAGACACTCGAATGAATAAATCCCTTACTCAATAAATCCTGCAACTGAGCCTTTAGCTCTCTCAACTCAACCGGAGCCATCATACAGGGAGGAATAGAAATATTACAAGTACCCAGATCTAGATCAACATAGAAATCAATGTCACAATCTCGTGTCATGCTAGGCAAATCTGTGGGAAAAACTTCATGGAACTCACACACCATAGGAACTAACTCAATAGATGAGATCTCTACATTAGTGTCCTAGAGATATGCTAGAAAGTCTAAACAACCCCTCCCAATTAACCTCTTTGCTCGAAAAAAGGAAATAAGTTTCATTGGAGCCTCAAGTCTACCATTCCCATCACAGACACAGTCACTATCTTAACATGACAGTCTAATATAGCATGATATAGAGACAATCAACTCATACCCAAAATTATGTCAAAATCTACCCTATCTAGATTTACTAAATCTACCCAAGTTTGATACCCCATAAATATATAGAACAAGAATGATAAACCCTATTAACAATAATAGAATCACTAACAGAATAGACACGTGAATAGAAATTCAAGTAGATCACACGTCATGTCCAACCCCACAGTAAAATTGAAAGATACATATGAGAAAGTAGAGCCAGGATCAAATAATACAGTGGTCATCCAGTCACAGACAAGAATAGTACTTGTAATAACAGCGCCTGATGCCTCTTTCTTGTGCTTGCTTAGAAAAAAGTAGATATGAGCCCTACCACCAATTTGAGCGTCACCTCTTCCAAGTTGAGAACCACCAAGATGGGGATGATTACTACTCCTACCAGCTTGTGACCACCATGCACACCTTGTGGACGATATCTACTATTACCACTACCTCTCCTACCTAAGATTATTATAACTGTTAGGATAAGATATAATCAATTTACTAAAATATTGATTCATGGATTTCTAAGAATAATATTCTTACCCGTGAATATCTTCTTCATTAATTTTGAGTTTTGCATATCACATTTCACTATTTAACTTGAGTTCACTATTCGGGAAAGGGTGGTAGAGTTGAGGATAGGGAGGATCGTTATATCCTCTGAGAATAAGTTCGGTTTCGTGCTAGGTCGCTCAACCACTAAGGCCATTCACCTTGTGAGAAGATTAGTGGAGCAGTTTTGGAAGAGAAAGAAGGACTTGTACATAGTGTTTATGGTCTTGAGAAGGCTTATGACAGAGTTCCCAGGGAGATTTTGTAGAGGTGCTTGGAGGCTAGAGGGGTTCCCATGGCGTACACTAGTGTGAGGATGGTAGGTGGAGATTTTGCCTTAGTGATGAATATTTTGACGCAATATATTCAAGGAGAGGTGCCTTGGTGTATGTTATTTGCAAATGATGTGGTACTGATTGACGAGACTAAGGGTGGAGTTAATGATAAGTTGGAGATTTGGAGATAGACGCTTGAGTATAAAGGATTTTGGTTAAGTAAAATCAAGATAGAGTACTTAGAGTATAGGTTCAGTGATGTGTCACAAGAGCTGGAGTGGTTGTGAAGGTGGCTCCCAGGCCATTCAGAAAAGAGAGAGTTTCAAGTATCTGGAATCTATGATTTAGGGCAATAGTGAGATTGACGAGGATGTCATGCATTGTATTGGGGTAGGGTGGTTGAAATGAAGGCTCGCTTCAGGATTTTTATGCGATAAGAAGGTTCCCCCGAAGCTTAAACGTAAGTTCTACAGAGTGGTATCCCAACTGCTTTGTTATACGGTACGGAGTGTTGGCCAATTAAGAACTCCCACATCCAAAATTTAAAGGTGGCGAAGATGAGAATGTTGCGATGGATGTGTGGACATACCAAAAAAAATAGGGTGTGGAATGAGATTATTCAGGAGAAGGAGAGAGTTGCCTCAGTAGAGGACAAGATGCGAGAAGTGAGATTACGTTGGTTCGAGCACGTGATGAGGAGGGGATCTGTGCTCCAGTGAGGAGATGTGAGACACTGGCTATGGATAATTTTAGGCGGGATAAAGGTAGACCAAAAAAATATTTGAGAGAGGTGATTAGGCATGATATAAAGCAGTTACAACTTACAGAGAACATTATCCTTGATGGAAAGGTATGGAGGACGCAGATTAGGGTGGAGGGTTAGGAGGTAGGAGTGTGTCGGTAATAGTAGGGAGCATTCTTTTGTGTTTGAATTTTCTTGTTCATGGTGTTGTGGTTGTAGTATTATCTTGTAGCTAGAAGAGTTAGTTTATTTTGCATACCATACTAGTTTATATGCACTTATCTTTTGTGTTTGTTATATTGTTAGTTTGTTTTGCATACCATACAAATTTATATACACTTATATTTTGTATTTGTTATACTGTTATCGGTCCTAAGCCGGGGGTCTATCGGAAACAACCTCTCTACTCCACCTGAGGTAGTGGTATGATCTGCGTATACTCTATCCTCCCCAGACCGTACTATGCGGGAATACACTGGGTATGTTGTTGTTGTTGTTGAACTTGGTGTTCATCATTTTTATTTACTTATTTGCTTTAGCTTGCAAATTCAATTTAATTCTATATTTTTTGATAAGACAAATTTGATTTTTGTACGTAATTTGAAGGTGCAGAAATAGAAAATTTATTTGATTTGCTATTTAGATTTGATTGTAATTGCTTTTGCTTATATTGATTAAAGTCGTGTCACTAATTTTTTTAAAAAAAATTGTCTACAGAAATACTTTAAACATATATAGTGATAAGGATGATGAAATATTAACAATCTAATATCTTTAAATTGTGAATAGTCAACAACAACAACAACAACAAACCCAGTGTATTCCCACCTAGTGGGGTCTGGGGGGGTAAGATGTATGCAGACCATACCTCTACCTCTGGTGAAGTAAAATAAAAAAATATTTAACATAATATTTTTTTGTATGGATGGTTAGAGTAGGGGGATTGGGGTAGGAGAGGGATGGGGGGGGCAGAGGCAGGAAGGGGGGTAAAAAAAATTAAATATATATCTTAAAAAAATTGAGGGGGGAGGGTAGTAGGGTAAGGTGAGGGGTAGAATATTTTTTCACATTTCATTAAGAAATACTATGAATAGCTGAACTTTTTAAAGGTAATATAATTTAACATGCTAGAATAAGGTATTTTAATATGAAACGATTAAAAATAATATTTAATATTATCTGTGCATCACACGGGTGTGTATTCTAATATATAGAAAATACCTGACAAATATTTTTCATATACTTTTGTTATTATGATGCGGTAATACAATTAAAGGATTATAATAATTAGAAATTGTTACAAAACTTATTTGAACATATGAAATATATTTATTTACTTTATTTTATTTTAAAAATTAATTCAAAGTATAATATCTGTCATGACTCAAAAACCAAGGGTCATGATGACATTTGTCGCAACAAACCTTAACAAGTTAGCCTATCAAACAAGTTGATACAAGAAGGGAACATAACAATAATAACCCAATGTAAGGCTTTTAGAACAAAGTCGAACCACAAAATGTAATGAAAGCGGAACATAACCAAAGATATCATACCATAATCCCAAAATCTGGTGTCACGGTATAAGAACTAACTAGTATAACTCAAGATCAAAATACATAAGGTATCCAAAACAAGACAACTTTATCTCTAATGCAAAATAAAGACACCATCTAAATAAAGAAAGATAGTAGTCAACTTTGGAAGAAAGAATCCAATCGCTACCTCTAATAGCTCCAAATGTCGCCCGAATCAACCATCATGAGGCGCACTCGAATCTGGATCTGCACCGAAAGAGCGATAGGGGTGAGTACGGTCCACTTGTACTCAGTAGGTATCATAGGTCGATTGAACAAAGCAGAAAATAAAGCATACAAAATACACACTAAGGGCACATCATCTACAACTAGAAAATGTCCTCCAGGGATAACCACACCGTCTCCACTAAAAGTTATATAATATTCACATACATCATAGCAACAAAAAAGAGAAAGGCAAGTAGACAAGTATCACACACACGAATATGAAGGAAGAAATACACATAGGCAGGTATCACATCGAGGAAAATAAACACATCATAGAAATGTACAAAGTAAGTACAAATGCAAATGGAGATGATAATGATAATGATAATATAATGATGATGATGCCCGAGGTTGTCGCACAACTTCCGTATAAACCAATGGAGCTAAAAGTTCCTGACGTAGGACCTACGAGGGGTTTGTCAACCCGTATACAATCAATATCCAATACCATTAGTCATAATCCTCTCCAGCACATCCTTTAGTAGAGGATTTTAAAGATGTCACATTTTCTTTTAGAAATAGCTAGTATTTCTAGTATTTTCACGGTGAGTTTCACGAATATGTATGATATGAGGATGTAATGCTCACAACCAACCAACATGAGTATTTTCATATCCAACCAATATGTCACAACCCAAACTAGGGTTTGGGGATGATGGTAATCTCCAATACACCATGGATAGGAGACCACCCCTTAAACCTAACCAAACACCATACACAATCTAACAATAGCTGAATTCCAAACATATAACAAAATAACATAAGATAAGTTCAAAGAATAAAAGATATGTCTATAACCAATAACCGGCAATCAATCAAACACATCCAGCCAACATCACCCAAGTCCACAGTAATCCAACAAAGCCTCTATGCAAAAAATAACTGAAAACCATTCTTAGTTAGAATATATCCCCGACTCTGACAATAAAAATGATAATGTTAATGATAATGAAAACTCTCAATTCTAATCTATAATAAAAGCTAATGAAATGTCTAAGCCATCTGGAGAATAAAAGATCAACACTTCACTACAACAAATCGACAAACCAAGTCACTTCACCTAACTCTACACAGCAAAAGTAGAGCTATCTCTGGCGACTGCATCGCGTGGGGATACAACGTTCGAAGACGGTTATGGGTTGAGAACTAGCATGTAACTTAAGAATAAGGATAACATAATATCGTGATCAACAGTTTGAAATCATTCAAATAAATGCACACAATCAAATACATATACATATACATATATATCACATGTCGGGATAGGAAACAAGGCTTGGTATGCACTTTAAAACTTTAGCCTGGATTGTGTAGCTTAACCGTCATAACATAAGAAGTGGCCCAGGGCTTTGTGCTCCGAGCTAGTAGAGCTACAGTACGTGTGGTCGTACGAACCAAAGGGTATACATATGCACTTTAGGATTGATCCTCTCGGCATACCAAGGTGATACAAACATCCAATTATGTAATATAATATGGGGGAATTGAACCTCCCAATCATATGATAATAACAAGGGGGACTCGAACCAGCCAATCACTTAGACCCCTACGTCGGCAATTGTGGTTTTCAGTATTGTTCCCTCGAGACATCCACTATCACAACTCAGCTACATAACCCTCATTAAATCCTAATTAAATCATTTATCACACTTTTCCATTCATTGAACCCTGATACACATTTAGACATACATTATTGGTATCGTCATACCAACTACACTTGCAAGGTAACATCGATATGCCAAAACATTTTCATTGTTTGGGAAAAATCATAGCCCTCTTAGTCCAATTATACATTAGCTTGGGGAATTACACAACCCCATAAGGTTTAACTCAATAACATTATGCTTCATTGACCATTTCACATTATGCAATAGTTCAAGAATAGTTCAATATGCATACTTTTCCTATTCAAACCAATTTCGCAATATGGACTTGAGGTCATTACCACTTCAAAAGTCACAAGTTGAGGGAAATTACAATCCTCTTATTTATTCACCATACCGCGCATCCTACAAGTTTAAAACCATAATTAAAGCATGAATACTCATAGGTAAACCATGGGAAACATTGTTTAATAACAAACATTCAAAACCCTCAACCCATGTTTCAAAACCACCATCAATACCATAAGAGCAACACTTTAAAACATATGTTTTTAACAAATTAGCAATTTGGAAAGAGTAACATGCCTGAAATACCCAAGATTATGGAGAGAATCCAACCCTTGAGCCTTTGGATGACCTACTTCTTGAAAACCATAAGTATCTTGCTTGAAGGGATTTAGAGAGAATAAAGAGAGTCTTTGATATGTTAAAGTATGGAAAGAATTCCCCAAAAGTGTTTTATGGATGTGGGGTCTAAGTGGTTAAAGTGGAAAATGCCCAAAGTGCCCTAAACTTAAAAGCTGAAAAAGTGCCGCCAGTGACTACGGGTCACATGACGCTCATAACAACACCTTACAACTCGTGGTGATGAGTCGTAAGCAAGATAGTGTCAAGGGGGACCTATATTGTTAACCCAACGACTTATATTATACAACTCATAATGGGACCTTACGACTCATATGGTCTAGTCGTAGTCAACACAGAAACCATTTGGGGTAAACACAGGACATCCTACGATTTGCACTAAATGACGTGTAATGAGTCCTTACGACTCATAGTGAGCCACTCATACTCAGAACAGAACTTAGCCACACACACATGTTGTTTAGGCTACGATTTGAGTCCAACGACTCATCATGTGTCTTTACGACTCGTGATCCCAAGTCGTAATCAGGACAACAACTCAAGCACCATTCACTGGCCATCTTACGACTAAGGTCATATAACTCATCAAGACAGCCTACGACTCTTAGGTGAGTCATAGTCATGACAGTGAGGATTAAATTTTAAAATAATTTCAAGGACCAAAATATAGGGTGTTACATTCTCCCTCATTGGGATCATTCATCCTCGAATGATGGGTCAAGACATAGGTTAGCATGATTTAACCCAGAAACACTCCCACCTTACTTTTAACAAAAATAGAAAACAAATACGTTAAGATCACACATATACCTTAAGCACAATTTTCCAAAATAAGAAATATAAATGGATACTTGGACTTTAAGTCATCAACGGATTGCTTGGTAGTTTCCTCAAACTTTTGGTTCCTCCAAAAAACTTTATCGAAGCCACATCCTTCATCCATAACTGATGGACTTACTGATCCAAGATCTCTACCGGAACTTCCTTATAAGATAAGAAATTTAAAATTCCCGCATCTTCTAAAGAAACAACCAATAAAGGATTACCCACGCACTTCCTCAACATCGAAAAATGAAAGACCAGATGAATTGAGCTCAAGGTAGAAGCTAATTCCAATTCATATGCAATATTGCTAACCCTCTTCAAAATCATATACGGACCAACATAATAGGGACTGAGCTTCGCCTTCTTCCCAAATCGCATCACACCTTTCCTGCGAGACACCTTTAAGAACACCCAGTCTCTAACATTAAACTCTAGCATCCTCTATCTCACATTCTGCATTGGATTTTTGGCAACTTTGGGCGATCTTTAGCCTATCCCGAATTAACTTCATATTTTCTATGGCTTGGTGAACCAAATCAGGCCTGAATAACCTATTTTCACCAACCTTAAACTACCCAAAAGGAGATCTACACCTTATACCATACAAAGCTTCAAATAGAGACATACTAATGCTAGAGTCATAATTGATGTTATATGCGAACTCTATGAGAAGCAAGTGATCAACCCAACTACCACCGAAATAAATTACACAAGCCCTAAGAATATCTTTCGAGGCTTGAATTATCTTTTCCGCTTGCCCATACATCTGCGGGTGAAAAGCAGTACTAGGGGTTACCTTAGTCCCCAAACCTCGTCGGAACGACCTTCAAAAGTGAGATGAGAACTGGGTACTACAACCGAAAATGATAGAAACTAGAACCATGCAATTTCACGATCTCCTCAACGAACAACTTAGCATAATCCTTAGAAGAGAAATTAATCCTTACTGGTAAAAAGTGTGCATACTAGGTCATCCTATCCACACTAACCTAAATTGAATCAAATTGTTGGCGAGACCGCAGAAGGCCGGCAACAAATCCATATTAATTATTTTCCATTTCCACACTGGCAGCTCAATCTCTTGAGTCATCCCACTAGGCCTCAAGTGCTCCACAATCACTTGCTGATACACCATGTACTTAGCCAAAAAATTGGCCACATCCCGCTTCATATTATTCTACCAATAAATCTCCTTAATATCATGATACATTTTCATTGAACCAGGATGAACAGTATAGCGCGACTCAAGAGGCTCTGCCAAAATTCTTTTTTGCAACCCATTAACATCAGGAACACATAATCTACCTTGGTACCTTAAGATACTATCACCACCAATCTCGAAAGCCATCACTTTCTGGTGACCCACCTCATTCTTGTTCTACTTCAAGATAGGATCCAAAATCCGTTTCTTCTTCACCTCTACATTAAGAGATAATTTTTCCACCTCTTGAACAATCATACCATCATCCTTAGAATCCATGAGATGGACTACAATATTAGCACAACGGTGAATGTACTTTACTAAATCCCGCTTCTCCTTGTCCATATGAGATAAGCTCCCCACGGATAACCTGTTAAGAGCATCAACAACCACATTAGTTATACCTGGGTGATAGTGGAGACTCATGTCATAGTTATTTAGCAACTCAAGCCACCTTCTTTGCCTAAGATTTAGCTTCTTCTGAGTAAACACGTATTGCATGCTATTATGATCAGAATAAAGATCTACCAAGACCCCATATAAATAATGTCACCAAATCTTTAATGCAAACACCACAACTAACAATTTCAAATCATGGGTTGGATAGTTGTTCTCATAAACCTTTATCTACCTAGAAGCATATGCAACCACCTTTCTATGCTGCATTAACACATAACCCAGTCCCACCGGGGATGCATCACAATATACAGCAAAACCATCAGTACCCTCAGGTAGAGTGAAGACTGGAATTGAAGTCAACTTATCCTTCAACTTTTCGAAACTACCCTCACAAGCATCAGACCACAAGAACTCTACCTTCTTCTAAGTTAACTTATTCAATGGGGCAGCAATAGAAGAGAAACTTTCCACAGACCTTCTATAATAATCGGCTACCTAAGAAGCTCAAAATATCAATTGGAGTCGTGGGTATAGGCTACTTCATAACTACTGCAACTTTTTATGCATCCACCATGATCCCTTTACTAGAAATAACATGATCCAAATAGGTCACAACATTCAACCAGAACTCACACTTTGTAAATTTTGCATACAACCGCTGATCTTTCAATGTTTGTAACATAAGGTGGAGGTGATCGGCATGATCTACCTCACTTTTGGAATACACCACCATAGCATCTATAAACAAAATTAAGAATAAATCCAAGAACTGACGGAATACTTAATTCATGGGGTCCATAAATGCTGTCGAGGCATTAGTCAAACCAAAGGACATAACTAAAAACTCAAAATGATCATACCAGGTTTCAAAGGCAGCCTTACGAATATCTACTTCCCTAATCTTCAACTGATGGTAACCCGACCAAATATTAATCTTGGGGAAGCACTTAGCACCCTAACACTGATCGAAGAGATCATCGATCCTATAAAGCGGATACTTATTCTTCATCATCACCTTATTCAATGGTGGTAATCTATGCACATTCGAAGGTACCCATCCATCTTATGCATGAAAAGAACCGAAGCACCCCAAGGAGAAGCACTAAGGCGAATGAAACCCTTATCTAGAAATCTTTCAACTACTTCTTGAGTTCTTTCAACTCAGTCGAAGTCATTCTATAGGGTGAGATAGAAATAGGATGAGTGTTTGGGAGAAGATCAATCCCAAAATCAATTTTCCTATTAGGAGAAATACTTGAAAAATTATCAGAGAACACCTCAGAAAACTCACTGACCACAGAAACAGATTGCAAAGAAGGACCTTCGAATCTAGAATCATTAACATGCACTAAGTGATAAAGGCACCCTTTATAAACCAATTTTCAGGCTCTAAGATACGAAATAAACCTTCCCTTAAGCACTAGGGAGCTACCTTTCATTCAACCACTGGCTCATTAGGGAATTGGAAACTGACCCATCGAGTTCGACAATCTAGGGAAGCATAGTTCGAGTGCAACCAATCCATCCCAAAAATCACTTCAAAGTCTAGCATGTCCAACTCTATCAGATCTACTAAGGTCTCCCTACCACAGACCAACATCACACAACCCCTATAGACCCTTCTAGACACAATGGATTCACCTACTGGGGTAGACACAAAAAAGGGTTCTGGAATACACTCAGGATTAAAATCAAAATAAATAGCCACGTATGGGGTCATATAACAAAGGGTAAATCGGGGATAAAGTAGACAATACACATTACGAGAGAAAAGTTTAAGCATACCAGTAAAAACATCTAGGGATGCCTCAGAATCTTGGTGGGTGGCAAGAACATACAGATAGTTCTGACAAGTGCCAAAGCCAGAAGCAGAAGTAGCATCCTTTGGTGTAGGAGCTGAAGAAGTAGCAACATGGATCTTATTTGCCCCAGAAGCAATCTTGGTAGGACAATCCCTCTGTATGTGACCAATCTGACCATATTTAAAGCACTTATTCCCCTATTTTCACAAATACTAAGATGCACCTGACCACAAAATCTACAAGGGCGATATGATGGAGATGACTGAGCCCCACTAGCCTGTAGTTAGGAACCTGCACCCTGGATCCAACACTATTCTGAAAATAATGATCACCCAACGGCTTCGGATAAGGAGCACTATCCGTAGAGTAGGAACCACAATTGTCCCACTTTTTCTTAGACCATTTTCCACCATCTCTTCCACTCTGCTGCTAACCTCTACCCTGATTTGAATACTGAAACTTTTTATTATGTCTTTCACTCATCTCTGCTTGCTTGTTCTTCTCATCTTCCACTTATTACATATACATTTTAAGTCTAGAGATGTCCATATCCTTATTCAACAAGGTGTCCTTGATCTTCAAAATTAACTCATGGAATAATTCAGAAGCAAACTTCCTTATTTTAGCCCTCATGCTTAATACTAATTCTGAAGCATATCGCGACAGATGATGAAACTTCAAGGCATACTCTTTAACTTTCATTCTGGCTTGCTTCAAGTTCATGAATTCCTTAGTATTTGCCTTCCTTAACTCCTGAGGAAAGAAGCGATCAAGAAAAATACTAAAAAAATCATCCCACAAAGTGGCCTCAGCATCATCACTCATAGACTGATCGCATTTCTCACACCACTGATACGTCACATCCTTTAACTGATAGGAAACAAACTCCACACCCTTCACATCAGTAGCATGCATCATACGAAAAATCTTTTCTATCTCATCAATAAAATTTTAAGAATCTTCCCCAACTTTAGAACCAATGAAAGTCAGAGAATTCAACCTCATAAATTGGCCAACTCTAGTGACCTCAAGGGATGGAGCAACAAAAGCAACCTGCTCAGTCAGAGCGGCCACCAACTGGGTAAGCAAATGAATCGACTAGCAAAACTTATCATTAGACACGCTAGCTTGAGATACCTAAGAAGGGCTCCGTGGAATCAAAAACCAGTCTTGGTCGGGACATGTCCCCGACTCTGACAATAACAATAATAATATTAATGATAATGAAAACTCTCAATTCTAATCTATGATAATAATTGATTAAATGTCTAAGTCTTCCAAAGAATGAAAGATCACCACTTTACCACAACAAATAAAAATACCAAGCCGATACACCTAACTCTGAACAGAAAAAGTAGAGGTATCTCCGGTGCCTACATCACATGGGGAACAACATCTGGAGATGGCTAGTGGGTTGAGCACTAGCATGTAACTCAAGAATAAGGATAACATAATGTCTTGATCAATAGTTTGAAATCATTCAAATCCAATAAACACAATCAAATGCACATATATATATACATATATATATATATATATATATATTTATTTATTACACAGTACCATTCATTGAACCATGATACACATTTAGACATACATTGTTAGTATTATCATACTAACTACACTTGCAAGGTAACATCAACATGCCGAAACACTATCATTATTTAGGAAAAGTTATGGCCCCGTTGGTTCAATTATGCATTAGCTTAGAGAATTACACAACCCCAAAAGGTTCAATTCAAAATCATTATGCCTCATTGACCTTTTTATGTTATGCAATAGTTCAAGAGTAGTTCAATATGCATACGTTCATATTCAAAACCAATTTCGTAATATGGGGTTAAGTTCATTACCACTTCAAAAGTCACAAGTTGGGGGAAATCACAATCCCCTCTTTTACTCACCATACCCATGCATCCCACAAGATCAAAACTATAATTAAAGCATGAATAGTCATAGATAAACCATGAAAAATATTGTTGAACAACAAACATTCAAAACCCTCAACCCATGTTTCAAAACCATCATCAATACGATATAAACAACACTTTAAAACATATGCTTTTAACAAATTAATAATTTGGAAAGAGTAACATGCGTAAAATACCTAAGATTATGGAGAGAATCCAGCCCTTGAGCCCTTGGATGACCTACTTCTTGGAAATCCTAAATATCTTGCTTGAGGGGATTTAGAGAGAATAAATAGAGTCTTTGATTTGTTAAAGTGTCGAAAGAATGCCCCAAAGGTATTTTATGGGCATGAGGTCTAAGTGGTAAAGTGAAAAATATCCAAAGTGCCCTCAACTTAAAAGCTGAAAAGGTGTCGCCAATGACTACGGGTCACGTGGCGCTAGCAACAACACCTTACGACTCGTCAGGGGGAACCCATACAGTTGACCAAACGACTTACATCATACGACTCATAATGGGACCTTACGACTCATAGTGTCCAGTCGTAGTCAATATAGAAACTATTTGGAGTAAACACTGAACATCCTACAATTTGCACAAAATGACTCATAACGAGTCCTTACGACTCATAGTGAGCCACTCGTACTCAAAATAGAACTTAGCCCTGCACACACTGTTTAGGCTATGATTTGAGTCCAACGACTCGTCATGGGTCTTTACGACTCATGACCCCAAGCCGTAATCAGGACAGCAACTCAAGCACTATTCACTGGACACCTTACGACTAGGATCATATGACCCATCAAGACACCATACGACTCATAGGGTGAGTCATAGTCAGGACAGTGAGGATAAAATCTTAGAAATTTTTCAAAGACCAAAATTCAGGGTGTTACATATTATACCAACCAAGTGAGCCAGTAATCCACTCAATATTTCCAACCATCCATGAAACGACAACATAAACCACATGCCAAGAGAGTAAATTGTAATTAAATACACCATTGATAAGATATTAGGATTTTTCATTAAACAAGACATAATTAATTTCACCTATACACAACCAACAAGAATATATAAGACCTCACATGGTGACACATAGCAAATAATATTCCAAAACCACCAAATACAACAACATATAAGCCCCCACACGAGCACAACACAATAATTATAGCCATTTTGATGATTAGTTCTCACATCCTTAACATGCTTTTGTATCGACATTAACTACTCAATTCAGTCTGAAGAAAGTTAAGTCATAACCTACCTCGAATGCCAAATATCGGTCTAAAAGCCTTCAATCCAAACCCTTACTCCTCACTAATAGACTCAAAATCAACTAAATCATATAAATATAGAATGTATAAGTCAAAAGAAAGCCAACGATACCTACATTACCTATTTTTAAGTCTGGGTCAAAACGGACCCCCAAAACAAATTTTTGAAAAAGAAGGGTAAAATCATAAGTTTATTTTTTGAAACATATTTCTCATATTTTTAGGAGTCTACAGCTGAAAATTCAAGCATAAATGAGTTTAAAACGAGGTCTAAATCTGCAAAAAATCATTTTTAAATTTGTGAAAATCCTCGAAATTCATTTTAAAATCTAGAATTGAAATTGTTTTAAACATGAAATCAAAAGAAAAGTGATCATTATAAGATTAGAAACTCACCCAATTAAAAATGGGTTAAAATCAGGATTTAAATCAAAGAAATTTAATTTTTAGGTCTTCCGAACCAAAATCTCCAAATTTTATTTTTTAATCTATGTTCAAAACAAGAATTAAAGGACGGGATTGAAGGAAATTGGTTGAAATAGGTGTTTTGGAGCATACCCAAGCTTAGAAATGGAAGAAATTGCTCAAAATCACGAAACCCTAAGCTCCAAGTCTCAAAAATGGTGAAAAATGGCAAAAAATGGTATATACATAGTCCAGGCATCGCATCCGCGATCAGGTGTCGCGTATGCGGTACCTAGCCTGATGGCGAGTATCGCTATCGCGACCAGGTCCTTGCTTACGGGGGACTTGCGATCGCGATCGAGATGTCGCACACGCGACGCTCGCGCTTGATATGCTGAGTCGCGTTCACGGTTTTTGGTTTGAGAAAGTGCATGCACCAGCTGAGACTTGGAAAATTTCAAGTCTCCGCTGACCTTTCGGGATTCATCCGGAATCTTATGAATGTCACTATCAAATTCGATGCTTCGGACTCAATAGCAATATCAGATTTTATAAAAAAAATATTATTTTCACAAAGTTGATCCCCAAAATTTAATTTCACAGTTCTTCAAACTGAGGGTCGAAATGAGATTTAATAGTCATAAAACCATACCAACCATTTTATCAACCTAAAATCGACGTTCCGAATCTACTGGCGCAGTCCGTTTTACCATCCGATGGACAGATCAATAAATATTGATCGAAGTCAGCTATAAGGTTTTTCAAGCCATCAAAAATCACAATGTCGCATACATTACACTAAAATACATCAAGAATCGTGTCAATCATTTCCCACACTGAACAAATACCATAAAGCAACCACAAGAAGGGGTAAAATGATCAAATCACACAAAAATGGATATTTCACATGAATCATCAAACATCAGGTCGTTACAATATCCTCAGATTATATATCCCGCTCTTTGTTAATTTTACCTGCATAATATTTAAATTAGTATTTTTTATTTAGTGTTTTATCTTTAACTAGAATATGTCATATTTTAGTAAAATTTTGTTGGGATCTAGCATCGTCCCCAAAGAAGGGTCCAAGAATTTGTAAATCACGATTTAGCCGGACTTCAATGTGGATAAACAAACCTACAACAATATACATATTTATGTATAGTTTATCTTTTTCCATTAGCTTCAAAATATAGTTTTTACTAGCGCGTATTTTTCAATTCATCTTTTGGGGATCCATCAAGTGCTTCCTGTGAAACTTATACAACTTACCAGTTGTGTTAGAGAGCCCTTTTTCTTAACATAAGATTTTTCTAACATAAATTTAAATTTCATTAGATTCAATTACTTGTATTGAATATCGAACGACAAGCAAAAAAAATATACTTACTAGAGATGAGCCCTAAATTTTTCTTCTTTTTTGCTTTAAACTTTTAAAACATGCAATATGTTCATGCATTTGGGAAGTTTCAAAAATAGCGACACTTCGGCACAAAATTCACCTTCCATAGCTACCCTTTACAACGTTACCATTTATAGACATTGTGTTTGATTCACAATCGTCGTATTCACTTTTACTCAGTAGTCTGTATTTATAAAAAAACATAAATACGCGACCATTTTAGTTGCGCCAAAAACTCTACCATTTCTTTTTTTTCTTTTCCATTTTTTATATTTTTTCTTTTTCGTGTTTTCCCCTTTTTCTTCTTCTTTTTTCTTTTTTTTCTTATCTTTATTTTTTTGTTTCTTTCTTTTCGATTTTTTTTTCTCTCGTTTATCTCTAGCTTCTATTTTTCTTTCTTCTTTGATTTTTTTTAGTTTCTTTTTTGTGCTTATTTTCTTTATCATATGTTTGTTCTATTTTATATTTTTTGTAATTTCAAAAAATATGACTAATAACAAAAAATATGGCTACTCTAGCACAAGTCATGAATTATAACGTAAATCCCATAATTGTTTATAGTATTTGTGTTCACACTTTTATTTACATTTTTATATTCGTTGATACACTTGTACTTATATTTGTGTTTTAAAGTTTGATCTTGTATTTGTTTTTATAGTTCACATTTGTATTTGTATTTTATAGTTTGCACTCGTATTTATATTTGTTAGTTCGCACCATCATTTATATTTTATACAATTCGCACTTATATTTTAAAGAATTATTTTGTATTTGTATTTTATAATTGACTGCATATTATATTTGTATTGTGATTTTATTTTGTTTGTATTTGTATTCTATTTTCGTTGATGCATGTATTTTTAAAGAATTATTTTATATCTGTAAGTTGATCGCATATTGTATTTGTATTTGTAATTTTATTTGTTTCATTTATTTGTATTTGAATTTGTAGTTGAAAACATCATTTGTATTTCTGAACAATAGAAAAAGAATTGTTATTTTTCTTTCTATGCAGAGTTGTATTTATATTTATTGATACAATTTGCATTTTATTGATGCAAACTAAACAATAAAAATGAAAATAATAAATTATATGAATACAAATGTTAAATTTGTATCAATGATACATGTTTATACAACTTGAACTATACACATACAAAATGATACTTGTTTATGTACAAATATAAATGACACAAATATGAATGAAAAAATATACATATTTACGGCTAAACTATTCAACTACAACTAATAAATTTATTTAAAACACATAGTATGATAAAAATAAGTATAAAATATATAACAAAATATAAAATACAAAAAAAAATGATTAAAAAAATATAAAAAGATAAAAAAGAAGGAGAAAAATGACAAAAAAGAAAAAAAAAAAGAATGAAAAGAGAATCAAAGAAAATATTAAAAAAGACTTTAAAAAAAAAAGAAATAAAGAAAAAAGATGAAACATAAAAAGAAAATATAAAAAGGAGAAAAAATATAAAGGAAAAAATTAAAAGAAAAAGAAAAAGAAAAAAAGAAGAAGAAAAACTGGAAAAGAAAAAAAAAAAGAAAGAGAAATAGAAGGTAGAAAAAGAGAGAAAACAAACGACAGAGATTATGAATTATATTTAATTAACAAGATAGATTATAAATTATAATTAAGTGAAACTTAGATTTAATAGAATAATTAAGAGCATGTGTTTGTTAAGCCACATAGTTATTTAAAAAACAAAAAAAACTCTAGTTGCTCAACGCCCCTTAAAAATTTATTCAATTTAAATTTGTATCGAAAAATCTCATTATGAAGGAAAAATTCTCTTTATCACATACAATTTCATTTTCATTATTCAAACTCGAGACTTGTATTAAGAATAGAACTAACAATTAACAATTTAACACAACTTTTGGTGGTCCACGTATATTTATAGTTCATTAACCTTTAGTATGATAATAAAAGCAAAGCATGTGAATATACAAAAAGCAAGCACTGCCAGAACTTAGTGGGTAACCTACCTAATTATTATTTAATCAAACTGATTAATTAGCTTTACCCACAATAACTTATCTTCATCAAAGCAAAATCAAACTTGTATTCAACTTAGTGTTATATAAGTTTTTGAATCAGTACCGTGTAATTTAATATTTTAAAGAACAAAGAAAAATAAACTAATTAAGTTTAGCGGATGTGCTTTTCTAGGTGGTGGACAACAAATGAGTGTGTAAAAAAATTAATTAAATCTTAATTAACTTTCGATTTTAAGATTCTTTTTATTAATTTGTTTATTTAATTAAACTCACTAGAAGCAAGCTCCGAAGAGAATATTAATAATCCATCATCTTTAAATTGTGAATAATATTATAAAGAAAAATATGAAACATAATTTTTCTTTACAATTAGATGATTATTTTTTTTTAGAAATTTAGTTAGCGATAGGGGGATTGAGTGTGGGGGGGGAGAGGGGGAGGGTGGAGGCATGTGGAGATTTATATTTTAAAAAAATTGATTGGGGGGTGGTAGTGGAGGGAGGTGGATAGAAAAAGATTTTATTTTATTTTTTTATTTCATTGAGAAATATGATGATAGATGAACTTTTTTTTAAAGATAATATAATTTAACAAGTTTGAACGAGATAATTCACTATGAAGCAATCAAAAATATTATTTTAATATTACTCATTCATCACACCTGTACGTATACTAGTAATAATGAATCATATTTCATTCAATTTTAATTCAATACAAAAAAATAAGACTTAATAGGTGAATGTATGTGAATTCATATGTTATATACAGTCTGTCAGAGTTGTGTATAAATATAGTATCTAGTAAATTTTTCCGTATCTGATTCATATAAAAGTATGTACTTTGTTGAGAAAAATTTTGTGTATGAAATATGTATAAATAATGTATTACATATGTATATACGGTAGAAAGGAAAAATATGTATATATGGTTATAGTAAAAAAAATATGTCTGTATTTGATTTCAAAATTTTTTTTTATACAATTATCTATAATCTATAATTTATAACATATTAATAGTGTAAAAATCTTAAAAAAAAAAAAAGTTATTTGAACTTTTTGTCCTTCATTAAGATAATCTGTAATAGATAAAATTATCTTTTTACTATTATTTACTAGTATTAATACCCGCGCGATGCGCGGTCGATATTAAATGAAATTAATTATAGAAATTATTATCTTATTGATTTTATTTAATAAAAAATTTATTCAATATGATTCACATATTTGAAATTAATAAAGTTATGCAATACGAAAAATAACTATTAAAATATTGAACTTAATATCATTAATTACATAAAACTTACACATTTTTTTTGAAAGTTAGTCTCCGCGTACAAAAAATATTATATTGTAATATAATTATTTGAGAATATTAGATAATATTGTGATCTATATTGATTTATTTTGTAAAACAATCAAATAATTACAAAAGAAAATGTATATTTAACATAATTATGATTAGTTATGTGACTTACTTCTAAATATGGTTAGAAAAATAAAGAACTAATGAAAGATATGTTTTAGAGTTATGCACATGAGACTTCTCTATAAAATTTTAACTTAAAATTTAAATTCTTTTATATTAGATATTTAATTTGCACCCTCTTATCAAAAGGAAGAAAGGAGTTTTCCCTTCTCTTTTCTTGTCTTAATAGATTTTTCTTTCAAAGTAAATTTTGTATTCTTTTGCATGATTTTAGTCATAGTATATTTTCTTATAAATTTAAAATATTTTTGTGTTAAGCCAAATATTTTGAGCAAAGTGTCGATAATAATCAATTTTTCCTCTCTCATATTTTTTTATTACCATTTTTACAACAAATAACTTATAACATTATCTAAAGTCCTAACTTATTTGCACGATTTCACAATATTCACTTATTCTCTTATGATAATGGACCAACAAATATTAATGAATCTTGTTGTATATTATTTTTTCGAATAAATGGTTTAGTCCTTCATAGGTTTTAATATTCACTCTTCAACTCTATTTTCGATCAAGCCTATCATACTTTCTCAATTTACTCAATTTGAATGAAATTATAAATATTACTCACTATCGAAATTGAATTACCTTCCATCTTAGAACATTAAACCAATACTTAACCCCTCATGTTCATTAGTACAATAAGATATTAATCTTATTCATCTTTATCCTTGATATTGTACAAAGTAGATCAAAATAATTATTGCACCAAAATATCTATAATATGTTAAAATTGGAGTTACAAATATAAATATAAAACATTATTAAAGTCATTGCCTGTTTATATCAACTAAAAGAAAAAAATAAGAAAGTTTGTAGCATAATGTTTATAAATAACAAATGATAAATGACCTTTACTTTTACATTAGTACACTATGCTACGTAAAAGTACAATAATATTTGCAGTAAGAATTTAAATATAATGAATTTGAAAAAAATCAATATTCATAAGTATTTGATTTATTGATGAGCATTGCCCATTGAGCATCGGCCACGAGATACTCACCCAAATTTTGATCTTCGATATGTATCTTTTGAGATAGTAATTCTAGTGTTGGGTAAATTTCATAGATAGTTATACAACTATCATTTTTTTACTAAGGTCACTTAAACATCATTCCTAATACAATATCACAAAGCTTTTAATATACTATTAAAATCACACAATTTAATTTATAAATTAATTGTTAATCATAACATATAGAAATATAGTATAGACAAATCAAGTGTTAATCCTAATATATGGAAATATAATGGATTAGTAATTTAGTATCATAGTTTATTAGTTTTTGAAATCATATTATTATCTCAGTAAAATCTAAAGCAACAATATTTGCAATGCAAGAAAATCAACTATCTAATATCAATATTAGTTTCTTCATATTTAATATATAACTTGTAAATTTTTATGTTATTGCTAAAATTCTCATTGCACATTTTGACCAAGATAAATTTTTATAAGTCTTTAAGAATGTATGACATATTAAAAGATCACTAATTTAAATTTTCAAAGAGTACAAATTATATTTTTTTATAAAACATAAAGTACGTGAATACTGACTCATAAAATTTTCACCAAACATGTAAAAAATAAAATGAATATGCAACATAACTTGTATATTTAGTTAGGTTGATAAATCAAGAAAAATCTATTCTATAACAATACTCATGGTAAATTGAGGTTCTAGCGATTATTACGACAAGATAAGTTGTGGCAGAAATTACTTGCACAATCACCTTCTCCAACATGTTATGACAAAAATTAATTAGCTTTTACTGAGTGTAGCCTTCTTATATAGTGATAAATTGTTATGACATTAGAACTTCTAGATTAATTGCAGTTGGTACAATATTCTTTTTCATATATATGTATATAATTGTTAATTGATTATTCATTTTCTATTTATATTTCTCAATCAATTTTGTCATGCTTATCATAAATACTTTTTATCATATGAATATTCATTTTATGGAAATACTTCATTCGCATATATTCTAATTTATTAGTAACTTCCACCTACATTTCATCATATAAAAATTATTATAAATTTTTATTGATGTTATTATTATTAAGAAATATTTATTCCTAATTTTATATAAGATAATTTAATCTTTTTTAATTAATTTTTGTTCATCAAAACGAAGTATCTTTTTCAAATTTGATTATTTGAAAATCCGAAATTATTCTTACAGACATATATAAGGTTATAGAATTGGTCAATTAAAGAATAACTTTGTAAAGTAAAAATTTATTTGACTTCGAATATTAATTAGGACTATATAATTTAGTAGTTATTTTTGATAAACATTATGCAATATTTTCTTTGTAGTAATGTTCATTTTTTAAAAAAATTAATATTTATTTATTTTCAATCTACCCTCCTTTTAAATTCAAGACTATAATTTATTTATTTCCTAACATAGAATGATAGTGTAATTACTCATTGATAGTTATTATTAATTATGAAAATCCTTTCATTAAATATGAATGCATATTGTTTTAAATACAGATTACTTAAAATATATCAAATGAAAATTCTTTCAATAAATATAAATGCATATTTTTTACATAAAATTTCTTGAAATAAATTTTTTTCATTTTATACTCCAAAGTTATCATTTGAGTGATTACATCTTTTTCATAATATTTTTAATTTTGGAATAACTCTTCGATTATTTTTTTTTCATATAAGTTGTTTGATTACTAATTGGTTATTCTCTTAATTGATATTTTTTTATACTTTCTTGATTTAGTCAAATTGTATTCAAATCATAAATGTTCTTTTATATATAGTATTGTTACTTAAATTAATTATATACACATTTTGAGTGATGACATCCTTTTCAGAATATTTTTAATTTTGGAAGGACATTTGTCATAATAATTTTTTTTTTCATATAAGTTGCTTGATTATTAATTAGTCATTTTCTAATTGATTTTTTTTTAATACTTTCTTGATTTACTAAATTGTAGTGAAATCATAAATATTTTTTAAATAATATTATTATTTAAATTAATTGTGTATATTTCTTGAGGGATAACATCTTTTTCATGATATTTTTTTTATTTTGAAATGACTTTTTGATTATTATAATCTTATTCATATAAATTACATGATTACTATTTATTAATTGATTTTATTGTTATGGCATAAGAACTTCTAGATTAATTGTGGTTGGTACATTATTCTTTTCATATATATGTATATAATTGTTAATTGATAATTCATTTTCTATTTATATTTCTCAATCAATTTTATCATGCTTCCTTAATTGACTTACATTGAATTAAATCATAAATACTTTTTGTCATATAAATATTCATTTTATGATAATACTTCAATTGCATATATTCTAATTTATTAGTAACTCACACCTACATTTCATCATCTAAAAATTATTATAAATTTGTATTGATATTTTTATTATTAAGAAATATTTATTCCTAATTCATTTTATTGATCTGCACATTTAAAGTTTTATATAAGATAATTTAACCTTTTTAATTAATTGATTCTCCGAGATAGACACTATCTTCTCCAACCTCCGCTCCACCATCCTCTCCCAAATTTTCATCATGTGACTTAACAACTCAATACAACAATAGTTGTTGCAACTTTGAATGTCACCCTTGTTCTTATATAAAGGAATCATTGTGCTCCGTGGAGATGGACCACAATGATTCCTTTATAAAAGAACAAGGGTGACATTCAAAGTTGCAACAACTACCATGGTATTAAGTTGTTGAGTCACAGATGAAGATTTGGGAGATATTGGTTGATCGGCAGTTGAGGAAGATAGTATCTATCTCGGAGAATCAATTTGGATTTATGCCTGGTCGCTCGATGATTGAGACAATTCACCTAGTGCAGAGACTAGTTAAGAAGTATAGAGAGGGAAAGATGGATCTGCACATAGTGTTCATTGACTTGGAGAAGGCGTATGACAAAGTCCCTAGAGAGGTTCTTTGGATATGCTTGGAGGCGCAGGGGTCCCAGTGGCGTATATTCGTTCGATTAGGGACATGTACGAAGGGGCGAAGACTCGGGTAAGGATTGTGGAAGGGGATTTTGAGTATTTTCCGATCTTGGTAAGGTTGCACCAGGGATCAACTCTTAGTCCATTTTTATTTGCCGTGGTGATAGATGTGTTAACACAGAGTATTCAAGGTGAGGTGCCTTGGTGTATGCTTTTTACGTATGATGTAGTTTTGATTGATGAGTCACGTCAAGGTGTTAATGATAATTTGGAGGTTTGTAGACAAACCTTGGAAGCTAAAGGGTTCAGGTTGAGTAGGACCAAGATGGGGTACCTGGAGTGCAAGTTTAGTGACTCAAAGCAAGAGGACGAGGTGGTAGTAAAGTTGGAGTCTCAGGTGGTTTGTAAGAGGGATAGTTTTAAGTACCTTGGGTCTATGATTCAGGGGAATAGAGAGATTGATGAGGAAGTCTCTCACCATATTGGGGTAGGTTGGTTGAAATGACGGCTTGCCTCAAGAATTTTATGCAATAAGAATGTGCCTCCTAAACTTGAAAGCAAATTCTACAGAGTTGCAGTCCAACCGGCTATGTTGTATGGATCGGAGTATTGGCCTGTTAAGAATTCTCACGTCTAGAAGTTGAAGATGGTGGAAATGAGGATGTTGCGTTGGATGTGTGAATTCAGGAGGACTGAGAAGGTTAGGAATGAGATTATCTAGGAGAAGGTGGGGGCGGCATCGGTGGAGGATAAGATACAGGAAGTGAGGTTGAGATGGTTTGGTCATGTGATGAGACGGGCACGAATGCCCCAGTTCGTAGGTATGAGATGTTGGCCTTGGATGGTTTCAAGCGGCGTAAGGGTAGACCGAAGAAATACTAGAGAGAAGTGATTAGATGTGACATGGATTAGTTACGACTCACTGAGGACATGAACCTCGATAGGAAGGTTTGGAGGAGGAATATTAGGATAGAGGGCTAAAGTGGGTGGTCAAGTCATAGGCTGTAGTTAAGAGAGTTTGGTGTAGCTTGGTTGGTAATGCTAGGGTTGGGGTGAGAGGGTGTCCTTTGTTGGTTAATGTACTTTATTTTTGTAGTTATTGTATCTCTGTTATTTTTATCATGTTGTATGCTTGCCATGTTTGTCTACGGTCCTTTGTCTTGAGTCGGGGGTCTATCGAAAATAACCTCTCTACTTCTTCGGATGTAGTGGTATGGATTACGTATATTTTACCCTCCCCAGACCCCACTATGTGGAAATATACTGGGTTTGTTGTTGTTGTTGTTGTTGTTTGTTCATCAAAATGTAGTATCTTTTTCAAATTTGATTATTTGAAAATCCGAAATTATTCTTACACACATATATAAGGTTATATAATTGATCAATTAAAGAATAACTTTGTAAGGCAAAATTTTATTTGACTTCGAATATTAATTAGGACTACGTAGTTTTAGTAGTTATTTTCGATAAACATTATGCAATCTTTTCTATGTAGTAATATCCATTTTAAAAAAATTTCAGTATTTATTATTTTCAATCTACCCTCCTTTAAAATTCAAGACTATTATTTATTCATTTCCTAATATAGAATGATAGTGTAATTACTCATTGATAGTTATTCTTAATTATGAAAATTCTTTCATTAAATATGAATGCATATTGTTTTAAATATAGATTACTTAAAATATATTGAATGAAAATTCTTTCAAGAAATATTAATGCATATTCTTTTAAATAAAATTACTTGAAATATATTTAAATAAATTTCTTCCAGTAGTCCAAAGTTACCATTTGAGTGATCACATCTTTTTCAAAATATTTTTAATTTTGAAATAAATCTTTGATTATTATTTTTTTCGTAAATGTTTTTTTATTTATAATATTGTTATTTAAATTAATCATATACACATTTTGAGTGATAACATATTTTTCATAATATTTTTAAGTTTGGAAGGACTCATTTTTCATAATAATCTTTTTCATATAAGTTACTTGATTATTAATTAGTTATTCTCTAATTGATTTTTTTTTGTAATACTTTCTTGATTTACTAAATTGTAGTGAACTCATAAATATTTTTTAAATAATATTATTATTTAAATTAATTGTGTATATTTTTTTAGGGATAACATCTTTTTTATAATAGTTTTTTTATTTTGAAATGACTTTTTGATTATCATAATCTTATTCATATAAGTGTACATGATTACTATTTACTAATTGATTTTTTTGTAACATTTTCTTGATTTGCTCAATTGTAAAATCATAAATATTTACTTTTTATAATATTATTATTTATGCTGTTTAAATTAATTGTCCACGTATTTTAAGGAATGACATCTCTACTTAAATATTTTTTTATTTTGAAATGAATTTTTGGTCATAGTTATTTTTTTTTTCATATAAGTTGCTTGATTACTAATTGGTTATTCACCAAAATAATCACCAATATAAATTTTGTTGTCAAGAAAATTGATTCTTGTTGCCAAAATACCAAGTGGCTAATTCTCAATATGCCACTTGGCTTAATTTTAGGCCAACTTTTTTGCTTTATTATATATATATATATATATTTTATAATATTTATTATAATAATTATAATAAAAATAAATGAGACACTCCAAAATATATGTGGAACTCCTAAGTTTTTGGGCGTCTAATGTTGGCTATGGACTCCTAAATTTGGGTGTCTACTGGTTTTTAAATATTTAAGAATAATAATTTAATTCTTAATTTTTCTCTTATTTGAGTTGTATAATTTAGGGTATTATTTTTTCATTAGAATTCTTTATATAGAGAGAGGAAAGACCAACATCACAAATATCAAGGTACGTTTCTCAATCTCACACTTTTTTTTCTAAAAAAAAATAAAATATTTCATTTAAATCGATGTATATATATAACATGGTGTGTTGTTTGTTTCATGGATATATGGTTTTTATTATAACTAAACTTAAGGGAAGAGGATTTTTTAAATTTTGTAGAGTTGTTTTAGAGAAATACATTAGCTTGACTCAAATTGAAAGCTATCATAGGTAGGTCTTTGTTCTAATGAAATTTAATGGAAGATATGTTTTAAAATTTTACAGCATTGATTGATTAAGCAAAAGTGCATATTGTCTGGAAAATCACGTAAATTAATATTTTCACATTAATGACAAATAGGTAAAAGATTTTTTATAGAAATTAAAACACGAAAGGTAAGTATAATATTGTAAATTATAAGAAAAGTAGCACATAAGTTAAATTGTTAATATTCCTATAAATGATAAATAGGTAAAAGATTTGTTATATATAAAAAAAAACTAAAAAAAAAAATGGGAAACTTAATATTAAAAATCGTAAGGTCAGAAATTTGTGTTATAGACGAAACCTAAGGGTGGTTTTCACTTAATCATTAGCCAATTTACTTAAAGATAAGTACTATCATGTGTTTTATATTACAACTGTTTAAATTAGAGATAATAGTAACATTTACTTTAATAACAATTGTTAATTTTTAACAATTTTGTTATTGTAATTTCATAAATTAACGTGAGACACACGTGCAAGTTTCAATATCCTTAGAAAAGTTATTTGAATCTTTTATCTTTCATTAAAGTCTCTCCTTTAGGAAAAATCATCTTTTCACTATTTCTTCAAATTATATTTGAACTTTTTGTCCTTCCTTAAAAGACCTCCTTTCGAAAAAACTGTCTCTTCCCTATTTTTTTTAATTTATTATTTTATTATTTTTATTATATTAACTTACACTCCTAAAATATATGGAAGGAGAATCAATTAATATTTTTTTGTACTGATCAATTAGAAAAATACTCCTAAAATAGGATAGAAAAATACTCCTAAAATAAGACTATATTAAGGAAATACTTCTATAAATATAGAGATACACGTTAAACTAGAGAAGAAACTAGTTTACTTATTGAAAAAAAAAATGATTGATGCTCATCTAACTTGATTCAGTTGCATGTCAGATTGGTGGATGCTTAATTTTCTAACTCTCAACTTCTTCACTATTTTTGTCAACATAATATAATTCAACGTGTGTGTGTGTGTGTATATATATATATATATATATATATCTTCTTTGTTTTCATTCAAGTCATTTTTTAGGGTCAAAATTTTTTCTCAGATAAGAATTATTTTCATCAAAACTGAAGTTTTGTGATCACTATTGTATTATTTTGTTGTAATTTACAGGTTGTAGATGAATTTACAGGTGGTAGATGAATGTCGTTCGGCTTTGAAAATTTTTTTAGATAAAGGTTAGATTTAATTATATTGTATTTATATCTGTTTTGAATTTTTTTTTTGTGTAGAGGTTAAATTCAATTGTATTACTTTGATATCTCTATTATCGTATTATTTTGTTATAGTTTATAGTGGTAGGTCAGTGTAAGACGGCTTTGAGGAAATTTTGTGTAAATGTTAGATTTAACTATATTATTTTGATGTCTCTATCATCGTATTATTTTGTTGCAGTTTACAGGTGGTATATAAATGTCGATCTATTAAATTATATTGTTTTGATGTCTCTATCATCATATTATTTTATTGTAGTTTACAGGTGGTAGATGAATGTCGATCGACTTTAATAATTTTTTTTATAAAGGTTAGATTTAATTAAATAAATTCTCAAAAGATGTTGAATTTAATTATTGTATTCATCTTTATTATTTTAACAAATATTCTATTACGTTTGAACTCAATAAAGTGAGGTACATGCGCGAGGTGCTTACACCTAAACTAGTATATTAAAAGTTGTATATAAACATGTAAGATTTGAGTGTTAACTTCTATCCTTTTTTTTGTCATATGTATATAAATAGCATAATATATGTATGTAAATTGTATGTTTCGTGTGTAATATGTGAATTAATCTGTAACTTGACACGATTTTGTGTGAAATTTGTCAGATGAAATATGTAAAATTTATGATTTTGTATGATTTAATTGTTTTAATCCTTCCCGTAGTTGCATTATGATATTTCTGGGGTGTGGAAGTGATTAACATGATTTTTGATGCATTTTGGTAACATTTATGTGATATTGTGGTTTTTGATGGCTTCGAGAGACTTATTTTAGACTTATAGGGATACCTTTTGATCTGTAGAGTGAATGGCCGAACGAACTATGTCAGCAGTTCCAGCATATCGATTTTAGGCTAGGTAGACCTCTGGTTCGAGTCCCGGTGCACCTGAGCTCATTTCGACCTATTGGTCAGAAAGTTGAAAAATTAGAAATATGAGTCTGGGATCCACATTTGATCTAAATGACCTTGGATGGAAAATCCGAATTTACCAGAAGATCTAGAATATCGATTTTAGGGTGTTAGCATGTTTGGTATAATTTTACAACTTTTAAATCTCATTTCGACCCTCGATTTGGAAAATTATGATTTCGGATTTTGGGGTCAATTCTGTGAAAACGATATTTTTTTTAAAATTTGATATCGCTATCGCATCCAGAACTTCGAATTTAGTATGATTTCATAGTTAGTTTGCACATATCGGGCTCTGAATGAATCTCGGGCACCCCGTCGAAGTCCGGAGTGAACTTTAAAAAAAAACTACAACTTTTTTTTCTTTGCTGGTGCAGATTTTTCTGCACCACTAAATCAATTTTTTGGTCCATTTTTGCTTATTTTTCATCTTGTCTCTTCATAGTTAAACCCTAAAATGGTGTGAGAGCTTAAAAGTAAAGTTTGTGAGAGCTTGGGAAGCTAGATTAACACTTTTTTCTTGGTTTTATTACGGATTAAAGGTAAGAATTCACCATTTTTTTAGTAATTTCTTGATTAATTTTTCAAAACCCCAAAAATCTTAGGGCTTGATTTTAAACCTCATTTTCACTTCTTTGCACTTGAATAATGTTTTTATTTTATAATTAATAGTTTTTCATCAATTTAACCTTCAAAACAACTAGGATTCTTGATCTTAACCTGGATTTCAAAGTTTTACCCGGTGAAGCTCAAAAATAATTTTTCTTCAATTTGAACCTCATTTTTTACTCGATTTAACTTGAATTTTCAGCTGTCCGTTCCTAAAAGAATGGAAAACATGTTTTTGAAGTAAAGTTTCAATTTTTACCCTTTTTATTTTAAAACTCATTTTGGAGGTCTGTTTTGATCCCGAATCAAAAGTAGTCAATATGGGTGTCGTTGGTTTCATTTTGACGCGTAGATTTTATATTTGATGTTTTTAGTGAAGTTCGGAATTATTCGTGAAAAGTAAGATTGCGGGTTCAAGTGTAGTGGACCGGTTTCGGCTTTCGAGGTAGGTTATGACTTAACTCTTTCAAACTGGGTTGGGTAGTAAATGATGCTACAAAATGCATGTTAAGGGTGGAAACTAATCATAAAAAATGAATATTTATGTTTTGTGCTCGTGTGGGGTCCTATAATGATGTGATTTTCAAAATTTAGTTATTATGAGATATTTGTGACCGTGTGGGGTCCTATGTGATATTAATAGCCTTGAATACATGTGAATAATTGTATTGTGTTGTTAAGATGCTTAATATGGTACCATTGGTGTATTATGATTATATTCATACTTTATTTGGCATATGAGACATGTGGAAATTCGTGAATGAAACTGAAATAATGAGTGAATATTGGCTCACATGATTGTAGAAATATATCATTGTGGTTGGTTGTGAAAATACTCATTTTGATTGGTTGTGAGCATTATATCCTCATAGCATATTCATTCATAAAACATTGGTACCACCGTGGCAACATCTGAGAAACATTGGCAACACCTTTTTAAAACCCTCCCCGAAGGATGTGCTGGGGAGGAGATATTGTAACATCTTATAAAACCCTTTTCGAGGGATATACCATAAAGGAGATATGAGAATGTGGATTGTATACGGGTTGACGAACCCCCCATGGGTCCTATGTCGGAAATCTTTATCTCCGTAGGTGTATACAGGGATTGTGCAATGATCCCGAAGGTTGTACGACGACCTCATGCATCATCATCATCATATATATTGCACTCACTTTATTGTGTTCATGTTGTGTTGTATTGCCTTATTGACTTATCATCTATGTATTTGTCTTACCTTCCTTTACTTGTATTTGATGATCTTGTATGTACATGTTTTTTCTTGTTCTATTATATGTGACATAATGTATTCTTGTGTTTTATATCTTGGTGTGTTGTTGTAATATACGTGAGATATATTTGAACTGTTAGTGCAAGCGGCATGGGCTACCGTCGTGGGATATTTTTTGATTGCAGGTGAAGTGCGCTTAGTGTATATTTTGTATGCTTTATTTACTACTTTGCTTGGTCAGCCTATGATACCTACTGAGTATAAGTGGACCGTACTCATGCCTACTGCGCCCTTTCGGTGCAGGTCCTAGCATGAGTACGCCTCAACTTGATTGACTCGAGCAATTGTTGGAGATTCCAAGGTAGCGGTTGGACATTCATGTGTTCGAAGTTCACCTCTATCTTTCTATAGCAGCTATGTCTTTATTAGTATTCGGAGACAGTTATTATTCCTTTGTGGTTATTTTTCCGATGTATTTGACTCTTGAAATGTATTAGTAGTTCTTACACTATTGACACCCGATTTTGGGTATGATTGGTATTTTGGATAAGTTTTTTCCGCATTGTTATGATTACTTATATGGTTCAACTTCGTTCTAGAAGCCTTACCTTGGGATATTTCTATCTTTTCCTCTTTTCGTATCAGTTTGGGTGCATAGGCTGCATTTGTTTTTTTAAGATTCAGACGTTTAAATCTGAATGCACGTCTGAATGATTAAAATGTTGTCTCTAGATCTGAAAACTGAATGATTAAGACTGTTTGTTTTTCAATATCAGAATGTGCAAAAAAAAATTATTTGTATATATTATAAAATAAAAAAATATAATTCAAATAAAAAACTAATTATATATCAGAAAAGTATGTAATTTAATACAACAAAATTATATTATTTGATTGAAAAAATATTTATGCTTGTTAGTGATAGTGGAGATGGTTTATAATGGTGGTTGCGGTGACAATGATTGATGTTAATGATTAGTAATATTAGTGGTGATAGTTGTGATGGTTGGTATTATAGTGATGTTATGATGGTGGCGGTTGATGGTCATGGTGGTAGTTATGATGTGATGTTACTTGATTTTAGTAGTTGGAGGTGGTGATTGTGATGGCTGAAAAATGAATGCATGATGGTTGACTATGTGTTGGTGCTAGTTGGAGATGTTATTCGTTGTGATGGTAGAGATGGTTGTTAGTAGAGATAAATTGTAGTGATGATAGTAATTGAAGTAATGGTAGTGGTGGCATTACTAGTGGCAATGGTGGTGGCCGCCGAAGAGTGTGTGGAGGTTGTAATGTATTAGTGGTCGCAGTTAGCGGTGGTGTTAGTTGTGATAGATGAATTGGTCGATAGTAGGGATTGACCAGTAGTGGTTGATGATGGTGGTGCTGTTGACGGCGGTGACAGCGGTAAATATAATTAGAATAATAGAGGTAGTAGGTATAGTAGTGGTTGACAATAGTGGTTGGTAGCGATATTTGTTGTCGATGATGATTGTGATGGTGGAGGTGGTGGGTGGTGGTTGTCAATAATAGTGGTGGCAGAGGTGGTGATTGATGATTATAAAAAGAGTGGCGGTGAATATTATCCAACACCAGAATACCTCTTCAGACCTATTAAGACTTGATTCTAGATCTGAATGATTAAGACATATTCAAACATATTAAGAGCTAAAATCTTAATAAAAAACAAATGCACTTAATGGTCTGAAGTCTGAACCATTTAGATTCAGACCTTCATTAAGTGCAAACAAATGAGCCCTTACTTGTCAAGGTATGTCGCGACAAGTGCCATCATGACCCTCGTTTTTGGGACGTAACATAATCGTTTGAAAAAAGTGCCAAAAATACCCCGCTACTTTATTAGTTAGGTTTACCCCTAGTCATACTTTAGGGATAAATATACCCTACCGTTAGCAAACTTAACAAAAATGCCCCTATATTTAACACTTTTCCACATGATTTAACATTTGGATAAGGTGGATGCCATGTGGCACGCCGCTTCACTATCTGTTTTTTATTTCCTTAACGAAAAAGGCTAAAAAATGTCTTTGAATTATCTGAAATAGCTCAAAAATACCTCTCATTAGATTTTTGGCTAAAAAATACCCCTCCGTTAAATGTTACGCTGAAAAATATCTCTTTCTCTAACAAAATTCTACCAATAACGCCACCTGGATTTTCCACTTCACTGTCCATATGTATAATGCTTTTTTAAAATTTATCAACCCATAAGCTTAATAGATGGATCCAACCCGGCCCAATAGCTAAAAGAATCGATCTAGCAAGCAAGTAAAAAAAGGTATCATTGATCAGAATCCTAAATTGTTGTTAGAAGTTCCTCGGAATTCAACCCTAAAGGACAAAAGGAAAAAAGAAATGGCATATCGTTGTTGTTATCACAGAAAGCGTGATTATCATAATTGTTGTGTTGTCAATTCTATGTTTCTTGATTTTCCAGCAGAGGAAAAAGGGGGAAAGACCTGCATACAAGTGTTACAAAATCATCATAGATCCCTTTACTAATTACATCGGATTCAATCCAAAGGACCAGCAGCTCAGGCTCATCATCATTACCGTCCAATCTGTGCCGACACTTCTTACTGGAAGAGATAAAAGTTGCATCAAGAAATTTTGATGACAATTTTGTAATTGAACATGGAGGTTTTGATAATGTGTACAAAGGGTACATAGACAACGGTGCAACCATAGTTGCTGTCAAGAGATTAAATCCTTCGTCAAAGCAATGAGTTTACAAGTTTGAAACAGATATTCACATGTTATCAAAGTTAAGACGTCTGCATTTGGTATCCTTAATTGGTTATTGTGATGATAACAATGAGATGATTTTGGTATATGATTACATGGCTTATGAAACTCTCCGTGATCACCTATACAAAACTGATAATGCTCCTCTTCCATGAAGGAAATGCCTTGAGATTTGCATTGGTGCAACAAATATTTAAAAAGGATTATAAATGTGGAATATCCAGGTGAATATTTTTTATCTAGACGGCGTTCTTGTGGAATTCTGTTAGAGGAAGGGGTATTTTTTATCCAAATATTTAAAAAAGGATATTTTTGAGCCAAAAATCTAACAAGGGATATTTTTGAGCTATTTTAGATATTTCAAGTATGTTTTTGAGCCTTTTCCATTTTCTTACAATAAATATTAATTATCAAAACTTAGTTTATTTTGAGCTTTTCATATTTGTACCAAGGAGGAAAATACAGAAAGTTGAACGAGAGTATGCATTTTCCCCTATTTTGAAAATCAGTGTCATAGAACTTTATTGATTAGTGATCAAAAACTAATTCTTTATCGCTTTGTAATCTATTAATACAAGGTCTACTTTACAAAAGTTCACAACTAAAGCTTTGATTCAGTTGAAAGCCTTCATTGTGTTGTGCATTGGCTCTGTGATTTTTGCTCTGATGTTTTTTCCTTTTAATTAAATTTATAATATGCCAGTCTTGACTGAATTTATTGTTATATTCAGTGACCTGTTTGCTTCTCTTTCAGCATTAAGCGAGTTGAGTGTGACTGCAACCCCCGACATTGAAATTTGAGGAGAGAAAGACAAAGAAGAAGAAAGAAAATTTTACTTTTGTATTTGAAATTTTGTAAATGGATAAAGAGAAAAAGATTAAAAAAAAATTAAAACTGAAAATGTAAAAAAATATATTAAGAAAATAAAAATCAAATGGTGAGGTGGCTTGCCACATGACATCCAGCTCATCCAAATGTTAAACCATGTGAAAAAGTGTTAACTATAAGGGCATTTTTGTTAAGTTTGTTAATAGTGGGGTATATTTAATCCTAAAGTATGAGTAGGGGTAAATCTAACCAATAAATAAAACTAGAGGAATATTTTTAACCCCTTTTCCCCTTTTTAATTGCAGATACGAGTTTCTACTGAATTTGTATATGCAATGATAGATTGCACCAACATGGAAAAGATTATTGTTCTAATTTCATAACAATAAAAAGTTTCCTGATGCATATACAATATTGATTGATTTAAGCTCGATAAAAATACAAGGATATCAAATTATATATAAATTTCATAGACTCCAAAAATTTTAATACTGAAACCCACTCAACAAAAAACTTGAAAATGAAAATTGAGCATCACTTTTATTGGAAGAGATTGTGGAAGATATTTATCTACCTTTTTTAAAAATTGAATATAGATTGAGGGAGAGAGAGAGGGGAGTGGAGGAAGGGGTAGGGGTGGGGAACATGTATAGGAGTTCCAAAATTTTAGCACACTTGTCGGACCTCTTTTTTATCAAAAAAAATTATTTTTTTAGGTTCGAAAGAATATTTTAATTATTAAAAGTGACAAAAGAAAATGTTTCGGAAAAGAATTTTATTATTAAAAATTAGAGTCACCACTTAGCATTGATTTGGTGTTCCAACCCACCTTTAAAATATTTTCTTTTTTAAAAATGATTTGACTCTTAAAAAATATTGATCTGCGAATAGAAATTTCGATTTAGGAATTCTATTGATCAAGGGAAAGGTGCTAGGCACTCCTAGATCCCGTAGTTTGAATACGATAGCTTTGTAGAATTGTACTGGCTAATTGACACTATAAGGTGAACAAACACACAAAAAAACAAACAAGGAAAATCAAACAACAAACAAACAAGAGTTTCAAACAAAAGTAGACTGCAGTCCAATTATATAGTCCAAAAATTAAAAAGATACAGAAAGGCAAACCTATACTAATCTATGCTATATTGAGGCTATACTTTACCCAATATCCCAGGTTTTTGTCTACGAATGACCATCAAGTACAGAATCTAACGGGGCATTTTCGACAAATGAATACATATGACTTCGGGGCATTTCTCGATAAAATGAATACATTCGGACTAAATACGATAAAAGGAAAACCATCCATGTAAGTAGTTTAAACATTCAACAATCATGAGATCCTAAAGTTTGTTAGGGGTTATGGGTTGTTATTTTATTTTTTTTGTGGATAAATTATTGAATAAGGTAAGCGTGCGCGGTAAAGGTGTTGGGAATGAGATAAATTTTGGACCAATGAAATCACGCCAAGTGGAATGATTTTATTTGTCATTATTTTTTTGATCTTTTTGAATTCTTATATGAGAAAATCTCATTAAATTAATCCAATGAAACTTGAAACACGAAGTTTGAGAGGGTAAAAGTTTATGTTTATATCATGCCTCTCTTTGACTGGAAACACAAAGTGTATTAGTAAGAAGTAGACTATGAGACAAATGACCCAACCATTATTCAAAAGGTAGAAAAAGAAAGATAGAGTGTGAGCGAGTTCTGATTTTGGACATTCTACGTCTTCCAAATTACGGGGGAATCAAATTACGTGTAGTTCAAGGGGTAAGAAAGGAGAAAGAGTATACCGAGGTAGAGGATCGAGTGAGGTCTTGTCGAGGTCCCAATCTGCTGCTCCTGTCATTACATCAAAAATAAAAAACTACAAATTAAGAAGAAAAATGAAATTACAAAAATCCTATTTATGTAGCTTCTCATGATTCTTGACTTGAGTCTTTAATGTTTTCTCAAGTGATAAGATATCTGAATTTCTTTGGGTTGAACTTGACACTAAATTTTTTTTCTATATGAATTTTTATATTGGAGATGAACTTGAAAAATTGACCTCGATCTTTAGGTGGGGCTTGTGAACTTCAACTTCAAAATTTTCACCCTATTCTCCAGGCGAGCTTCTGAATTTGAAATGGGGAGTTTTCAACCTATTCTCTAGGCGGGATCCTGAATTTGAAATTAAGAGTTTTCACCCGTTGCTCCAGACGGGTTCTTGAAGTTGTAATTTAAATCTTCACCCTATTCTCCAGGCGGGCTCCTGAATTTGCAATTTAAAATCTTCACCTGTTCTTCAGGCGGACTCCTGACTTGCAATTTAATATCTTAACCCTATTCTCTAAGCGAACTCCTAACTTGTAATTTAATTTTTGCCTTATTCTTCAGGCGGGATCCTAATTTGCAATTTGAACTCTTTACTTTATTCTTTGGGGGGGGTGGGGGGTGGCGGGTCCTGACTTGCAATTTAATCTTTACCCTATTCCCCCGACGGGATCCTGACTTGTAATTTAAAATCTTTATCGTATTTTTTAGGCGGACTCCTGACGTACAATAATCTTTACCTATTCTCCAGGAAGGCTCCTGAACTTGCAACTGATAATATTCACCTTGTTCTTCATGCTAACTCCTGACTTACAATTTAAAATCTTCACCTTATTCTCTAGGCAGGCTCCTAACTTTAAATTTAAAATCTCCATCCTATTCTTCAGGTGGGCTCTTTACTTGCAGTAATCTTCAGCCTATTATTCAAGCGGACTCCTGAACTTGCAATTGATAATCTTCACCCTATTCAGGCAAGTTCCTGACTTGCAATTTAAAAATCTTCACCCTATTCTCCAGGCAGGCTCCTAACTTGCAATTTTAAATCTCCATCCTATTCTCCAGGTGAGCTCTTGACTTATAATAATCTTCACCCTATTCTTCAGACAGTCTCTGAACTTGTAACTAATAACTTTCATCCTATTCTTCAAGTGGGCTCTTGACTTGTAATTTAATCTTCACCCAACTCTCTACACGGGCTACTAACAATTTAAACCCCATTCTCCGAGTAGGCTCTTGAACTTGCAATTTTGAAATCTTCATCCTATTCTTCAGGCAGACTCCTGAATTTGCAATTTTAAAATCTTCATCCTATTTTCCATACGGACTCCTGAATTACAATTAAACTCTTCACCCTATCTCCAGGAGGACTCCTGAAGTCAAAGTCAAAACTAGAACAAAAATTATCTCAAAAGGGGTTATGATAAAAAAAATATTTCATTTTTCCAAAAATAAAGTTTATTTTTAGAAGGGTACTGAATAGAAAGTAAAGTCTCAAATAATATGAATAAAATTTTTACTCCAATTTATCATCACAAAAAATTTATGAGTGTCAAATCAGATCATAACTACTTGCAAAATGCTAAGGTGAACCAACATTTTAGCGGATAAATGTATCTCTTGAAGGTAAAATTGAATCACCAAGAATTGAAAGTGTGTCTATTAAGAGTTAATGTGAGAGATCATGACTAAAAAGTGCATCTTTTAGGATTAAAGGTTTAAATTAGAAAGTGCACCTCCGAGCCATGAAACATGAAAGACACAAATAAGAAAGTGTGTCTCTTAAGGATATAGGATGATGATTTTTACCATAATTGTGATTACCAAACTTGTTTATCAGTATTGACTTATATTTTTAGAAGTGAGAAATTACATCTTTGATATTTAGGCTTTGAAGTTCTTGATTTGAAGGTAACATGTGTTTCTATTTCATACAAAGAAACCTTTTGAGTTTAAAAATATGGTGGTTGATTTGTTACTTTAGCTTTTGAGGCGATTGCTCTTGTACTTTTCACACTTAACTTACTTCAGACTATTGGCATATGTTATTGGCTTGCTGCACCATTGATTCAAACTCAGACTATTAAAAAGGACTCTGAAAAAATGCCGTATTGCTGTCCCACAGTATCTCTAAACTAAACTCTATCAAAACGTTATATTATCATGAGTTCATAACCTTTCAGTTGATGAAAATTCTTTAGAAACTTTGCTTCACTTTGGATCATGTCGTCTTTATGTACTAGCCCTTTATCTTGTTTTGTGCAATTGAAAAAGTTGGTAGCAAGTTTTGAAATTTTTTCTCACTTGTTTTGACATATATTTGACTCAAACATGTAAATAAATAATGATGATTTTATTATTGTTGATAAATGAGGTAAGAAAACAAAAATGCAAATATAGAAAAGAAAGAAAAAGACAATGAATGTCCCTTTCTCAAAAATGGAGAAAAGAAAAACTTATCTGAATACAGCAGCCAGCTCTAATGATTATGACTTGCATTTTGGATTAATCTGGCTAATCTTTTCATCCAAACTTTCATCAATTGTTGTTAATCTAATCACCCTAAAACTAAGTTGCTTCCTTAAGCCAGTTGCACTCATAGACCTCATTCAGCTAGTGACTCCCTGAATGATTTTCTTCGACAAGCCTCTCTTATTTTTTTTTCAACTCAACATCGCCTTACGACTCCCATGAGACTTTTCACCAATAAGACTCTCTCATTTTTATTTCTCTAGGCTCACCATTTTCTTAGGATGTTCGTGAGGATTTTTACCAACAAAACTCTCTCATTTTTATTTCTCTCATATTTCTCAAGATGATAAAGAAAGTAATGCCAAAAATACAACATTATACATCCATCACATGTTTAGCTTTAACATTCTTAAAAATTGATTTGAAGGTCTTTTTTTTATTTTAATGTGGCTTTTGGATAGGGATAGAAAGAAAGAATGATGTGAGGCTCAAAAGAAACTTAAAATAAGGTGAGATTACAACTTTTGAAATCGACTTAAACAATAAAATTTAACTCTTTCTCCAGTTTCATTAAACTTAATATTCTTTAACTTTTACTTGGTTGGACCGAACTCCAAAGTAGGACTTCCTATGATCTTGTCATTGCAAGAACCATGCCAAACGTAGTTCAGACAAATTATTCTTATGCTTGGTTTTGATTTCTTTTTTTTTTCTCTTTTATTTGTCTCTTTTTATCTTTGAGGATTTTTCTGACTCTAGTTAGTTGACACATCTTTTTTCTTCTTTTGTTGACACACACTTTTTGAATTTTTTCTGACTCTATTCTTTTTCTCGACACTTTTCACTTTTTTAACTTTGCTAACTCTATCTTGATTTCAAAAAAAGGGTACGAAAGAAAATAGCACTAAAACTCAAACGGGATAAACAAAGGATAAAATAATGTTTAATTTGAATAGCAGAATGAAATACCTTCATCATCTCAATTATTAAAAATGCAAGTACCTAATCATGCAGTATGAAATTGGAAGATGAAAATAACTTATACCATCTTTTCCACAACACTATCTTTAACTGAGCATGTGTATCACTTCTTCTTCTGAACTTGTCAAACATATAACTCCAGCTTTGTTGTACATATCTCACATCGAATGACTCATATTTTAGTGAAATAAATTTTCTTTGGTGTCTCTTGATAGAGGAGATCGTCCATCCACTGTTTGAGCCAATTCAAAATACTTAGATATACCATTCAATTAATGATCAAGATATTCTTGTGATTCTTAGAGTGATTGCCTTAATGTATTCAAGTAAGGCTTCAACTTGGTCACTAAATGTCTCAACACTATATTTATTTTCTGAGATGCTCTTTATCTAACTCTAACATTTTGATTCAATAGTTTATGATTAAACAAGATTTTAAGATCTGACTGAAAGTTTCGCAACCACATCATACCACTAGAATCAACATAAATGTATTCTGTGAAGAAAATAAACAAATAACACATTTAAAAGAAATAAAAGAGACATTATATTTTGTTGAAAGGAAAGATAGAAGTGTTTGAACATAAACAACAGAGAAACAAATCAAGATATCCCAAACTACAACCCTGAATTATTTGAATAAGAGAAAAAAAACAAAATAAACTACAAAAAATCCTTCCTAGTAAAAAGAGAAGTGACTTCTCAACTATTGGGCTTGACATCTTAGCCACTGATTTGCATATCAGCTTGACTAGTGCTTTCACCACCATCAAATAAATTTACCTCAGCAAATAAGTTCTGGATTTAACTCAGTGAT
Source organism: Capsicum annuum (assembly GCF_002878395.1). NCBI lineage: Eukaryota > Viridiplantae > Streptophyta > Magnoliopsida > Solanales > Solanaceae > Capsicum > Capsicum annuum. The sequence continues at coordinate 234,699,023 of NC_061111.1, read as the reverse complement.
TATCACGTATTGTGTATGACCGTGTGTTAATGGAGGATTATGTGTGACACTCGTAGTGTCAATGTCTTGCACTACAATTATTTTTTTTGAATCTTTCTTTCTATTTATCTTTTCAAAGTACGATAATCTTCAATATTATGACCCTGAACATCAGAATAATATGCATATTTTACGTTAGGATCAAAATTTCTTAAATGTGGGTCAGGAGTATACCCGAGGAGAGGAGCAACCATGCCTTACTGTCCCAATTTCTAGAATAAATTGATATAGGATTCTCCAATTGGAGTGAAATTATCACTTGGCTTCGTCCTCCTTGCAAATTTTGTTGAAAAAATGAATTTAGGAGTATATTGGTAAATATGTGAGGGTGAAGGAAGATTTTAAGGAATTAGTGCATGCCATTATGGATAAGAAGATGGATGAGTCTATAGTTATGCATTGTTCAAAGGATACCGAGAAAGAAGAATGGAATATTTTGAATTACGGAGAGAGGAATTTTATTACAGGTGAATATGCGAATCTAGTGTATAGGCTCGGGTTTGAGTCTAACAACATTGGTGAGTTGGATCGCTCGAGCTCTGTTATGGCCCCGCCATAATAATAACTACATATTCCTTCTTCATCTTCCCTCTGGTTCTCCTCAATTGATTGCAATATCGTCTCAAGTATCTCACAGAATTCTTGTGCCCATCATGCTCCTCAAATTTTGATATCTTAAAGTTGAGAGGAAGGTTAATACTTGAAAACATGTCCCAACCCTTATATGAAAACAACTTCATAACTCGCAAATCCTAGAGAATTTTCTATTCCTTTTTAAATCCTTCATTTTTCTAGCCATTTTCTCTTGCTCTTCTGTCTTGTTAGGCATCTTGGTAATTAATTTTGGTGGTTCAGTTAACTTAGATGTATGCTCTGGAGTATAATAGTGATCATCAAGAGTATTGAACATAGGCTTACTAGCAGATTAAGGAAGCATAACCCTTGGGTAAATAGCCAAGATGGGAGCCTCAGTGGGAGGTTGAACAAAAAAAACACGGACAACAGGTTGTACTGGAAATATAATAAATTTATACTGATGACCTAGAAAATGAGTGGTGAAAGTGTTGGGATTTAATTGATATAGAGTAAATTTTGATGCATGTTGTGATGTATCAACAATAGTAGAAAACTGAGGTTGGGACATTGGCGGAAAACTAAAAGTATTTGTAGGGTCAATATCGGAGAATGGAGGAGGAGATAATCCACTGACCCAAACTCGATGCATTTTTATCATTTGTTATCTTAGTCTCAAAATATTTTCCCTTAAACCCTCATTTTTCTGAATCTTTATTTGATCCATGATGTCAGTCTCGTATCCTTGTTGGAAATAATTAACTTTTTCTTAGACTTGGCGTAATGTGGAAGACCTACCAGAATGCCACAAACTAACCATCTTAAACTAACTGAATAAATAGAAACAACAAATGTGTTAGAGTTCAACACTTTTTCAAATTCTCCCTTCTTCTTTTTTTTTTTTCTTTTACTTCTTCTTTTTTAAAAGATCACCGAACCTTAGAAGGTACTTATGTATCTCACACTCGAGAGAAGAGAATTAAGTGTGCATATTTCGTGAAGTTTTGACACAAAATAACTAATCAAACTCTCTTTTTTATCTTCTTTTTTCCTTGAAACTTTAGGGGAAAAGAAAATACCAAATTATCAAAAGAAGTTGACGAAATCTTTCTAAATTTTTCAACTTTGAATTCGCTATGAAAAATAAAGCCTACGATTATCAAAGAGAAATCTTCTTTTGTATTTTCATATGAAGAAACACATGGCTCAACTAATCTATTATCAAATAAATTTTTTTGTATTTTTCGTATGAAGAAACACGAAAAACAACTAATCTAAAAAGAAGAGTAAATTTTCTTTTTCTTTTTTCAAAAGATATTGACAAAATCTTTTTAAATTTTCTATTACTAAAATTCATACAATAATGAAATCTAAAATATCAGAGAAAAATCATTTTGTATTTTTCATATAAAGCAACTCGTAAAACAACTAATCTAAAATGAAAAGTAAAGAATTTTTTTCTTTTATTATTATTTTTAAAAGATATTGACATTTTTTTTTGAATTTTTGATTTCGAGTTTCATGCACAAATGAAATCTAAAATTATTATAGACAAATATTTTTTGTATTTTTCTTTTTAAGGATGTATATGAAAGACCAACTTAAAATGAAGCATGGAGACAATCTTTTTGAATATTTTAAATAAGATCACTGAACCCCAAAAGGGATGCCGACATGATATGAGACAAATAAGGGAACACTAAAATCAGTCCCAAAAATAGTCCACAAAATGGAAGAAATTCGTGAACCCTCTTGGAGACCAAGTCTCGACTTTCTGAAAACACAATAACAAGAAGATAACAAGGTGTTTATTACACCAAATCAGCGGAACACAAACTAGATTAATAACATAAGATAATAAACAAGAAGACATAAGATTCGGATTTAACAATAACAACAACAACACAATATTACAACACAAACACTAAACAAGATAACAAGAAGGTAAAAGGATAGATAGATAGACCACATGAAGGTATGATATTAAGAACCCAAGAATGGAAACTCTTGAACCCTTAATACTACACACAATAATAAACCTATCTCTTACATGACACAAGATCGGATTTCACCTCTCTAGCATCAACGCTTCCAAGCAAGCAACAACAAAAGAGAATCCACCCTATTGGTGTATCCTAGTTTCAGTGGTCACTCTTCTCACTAGAGAGAGAGCTTGTTATAAGTCTTACAAGACTCATAAATATCATCCAAAAACTAAATTAAAAACCCTACAATGTTTCTTTTATAGCTATTATAAAATATAATTTAAAATGACCAAAAGGCCCCTTTAAAGAGTGAGAACCCATCTAGTGTAATTTATGGGCTGATTTGGGTGCATTTTGGGCCTCTTTTACACTTCAATTGCACGTGTCAAGGCTCGGATCCAACACGCACTCTCCTAAGTCTATATCCGTGATTATTCCTATATCACGACATATCCCACTCTCGAGAGAGGAGAATCAGGTGTGTGCAATTTATCTAGATTGGACAATTAAAGATTAAATAATAGGCTGCATCATGACTTGGTAGACATGACCAAAAAAAATGATGACAAATGTCAATAATTTTTTTTTGAGTTTTCGATTTGAAACTTCATATAAAAATGAAATAAAAAACTATGAAAGAAAAATCTTTTTGTATTTTCATATGAAATTGTTCAGAAATAAAGCATCAACATAAATAAAATATTTTCAAAATTTTCAACGTAGAAAAATATGAAGGCACTAACACTAAAAGAATTTTTTTGACATTTTCATTATATAAAATGTAAAAAAACTTATAAAAGAATCTTTTTGAATTTTTCTCTAAAAACATGTATAAAATTCCTACTAAAAAAGAATCTTTTTGAAATTTTCAAGTTATGAATACATGCTAAAGGAAATTCTTTTTGATTTCTTTACATTTTGTTTTTTAAGGAAAGCGGGAAAAAGATATATATTTTTCTGAATTTTTTAATTGTGAAAACAAGAGCCAAATTCAGGTTTTTCTCAGTTATACTTGATGGCAACCTTTCACTTCTCAAATTCATGTTTGTCTTATAATAAGTATATGGAGTATCTTTCCATGCTTATGTACTCCCTCTTCCGCACAGTTTCGTGGGCTCGTAGTTTATGTACCTTCTAGAACCATATGGCTTAATTTCTTTTTTCACAAGATCCTCAGTTTTGGACCTACAGACCATTATCTGATCTAATAGTCCGTGTAGCTGCTGATGATGATCGATTTTTTCCTTACGTATTCCATAAGATGATAGTGGTGCCAAAACATATATGTTGTTTTGTATGGATTTTCTTTTATATAATCAAAGAAGTTTCTTATCCTTTATAATTATATTAAGTCATTGTAGACTTGTCCTGACTTTTCCTGGGTTTGATCACCTAGTCAGTAGAGAATTAAATTTTCCATGCAAAGTATAACACAAGAAGTGTTAGATGTGATTCATGTAAGTGGAAGGCTGACTGGATTAGCCTATTTTGGAGACATGAATTGAAAATAGTAGCATGATTTTAAAAAATTAATTTGTGAAAGTCTGCAACTTATCAAATTTCTCTGCAGCTTATCAAATTTCTTGACATTCTTAACCTATAAAATGTTAGTGCATTTCTGCTAAAATGTGTTAGTGCATCTGTTCCTTAATATTAACTTACTTCCAACATCGAAAGAAAGTTGCTTTTATATTACTGTGATTGCTTATCCTTCTATGTTGTACAGATAGCTTTTTATCTGACAGAGGAACAGATGGAGAAGTAGAGCTCACCAGATGGCCATATCTTTTTTGTGCGCCTTCTTGGAGATCCACGCTATTGTTGTACACTGGTACTTTGCCCTGTTCAGCTTCTCTTTATCTTTTCCCATGTGGTGACTGTTGATACCTAGTTTTTTTCCTCCATAACTAAGTTTAGTTCAAATTTTCTTCGATTTTCAAATAAAATTACAATATTTATTTTATCTGAATAAAGCATTTTCAAAAGTATTTATTTGGGTAAATTGGTCAGTTTAAGTAGCGATTATATATTATTGTGTTTAATTATACGAGGATATATAATGTTGTTACTTAAATATTTATTTTATAGAATATCGGATTCTAATCAAGGTTCGTCTTAAAAATGATTTCAAATGATTTATTTGGATAAATATGTGTTTGGTTTTATTGAATCAAGAAGCTCGGGATTAAACAAGGGGTTAATTCGTATCGAATTTTGATTTGATTTAGCCAATTTATTAAATTTGACTCTAATTGAGATCAAAGTGGCCCCAATTGTAAATGCATTTGATCAATTGATATTCAAATTGGCTAGAATTTAAAGTAATTGCCTAAATTGTAATCCCAAAATTCTAACCTAAATTCTCAAAACCCTTCATCCCAATTTAACCCAATTAAAA
>NC_061111.1:234661637-234691028 GCF_002878395.1 Capsicum annuum | reverse complement strand
GGCGAACCTAGTTAAATCCTTAGTTAAGTCGCTAAAAACTAGTTTTGCATAAACACCAAAATATTTCCAAAATCGCTTTCTTTTCAAAAATCAATCACTTTTCAACAAATTAACCTTTTTTTGAAGTTAGTCACAAGACGTTTTCAATCAGTCCGGATAACCACAAGTTAGCGGACGTTTTAGGTGCCTAACACCTTCCTAAAACGTTAATAGGAACCGCTTACTCAGAATCTCTTAACTTAAATAATTTTTCTATTTTGAATCGTTTAAAGTATTTTATAAAGGGTTCTTAATTCCTTTTCAAAATTAAGTGGCGACTCTCTTTCAAAAGTCAAAAATTTTCGTCAAAATAGTGACTGCACCAAATATTTGAATGTTGAGTGGTTAAATGCAAGAACTCTCACTGGATGATCAACTAAGTTTGGTTTGTTTTTGGGTCTGAAAACATTTTGATTTGGTTTGGAGAACTAGTTCTATAGTATATAAGTGTCACTGGTTATAATTTTCGGTAATAAATAAATAAGATTCTTGTATTTTTTTTCAAAGCGACAGCTGATAGTGCCAAGAAAAATAGAAGACATCATCTAGGATTATTTTAGTGATTATGTTTGTTGTTGTGGTCTTTAATCATTAAAGACAAAAAAAAAATTGCAAAGTTTCCTCTTTGAAGTGCATCTCACTCTTTGAGGAATGTGTTTTCAATATTGTGTTAGCCATGCATATTAAGAGATGGCAATGGAAATTGATATTGTTTGTAAGTTTTGACTAGGGAACAAATTAACATGCACATTTCAAGTTGTTATGGTAATGATTATCAAACAATCTTTTCTAGTTAGTTCATAACTTTAAACTAAAAATAATGAAAACAAATGAAGCAACAATTCTCTAGTTCTATAGCAAGGACTCGTCTTATTACTGACAAGTGACAATACAACCTCAAATATGCTCTTTGACAAGTGAAAATACAAAATTATTTTGTCATGGATCGAACATTTTCTACCAGAGTAAATGCTCTTTGAATGTGTTTTTATATGTCAGTGACAATACAAAGAAAATCCTGCCCATAGTTAATAAAAAAATACTCCTAATTATTATAAATTTACAATGTATAATAATCAGGGGTATTTTAGTAAAATTATCCGTTATGATACAGTACCATACCATCAAACTAAATAAAAAAAAGTGTTATTAAACAGCAGTGAACGATACAATCTATCCAAACATTGTATTGTACTATACTACATAGTACCATCCATAGCATACCATACTGTACCGTACATTATGAAACCATGGTAAACCATCATCCAAATAGAGTGTTAATCGTCATTGCCTAAACACACTTTTTCCTCAACCCTAGCACATGCCTCTCTAAATCAGTCTATCAAATGACCTTTTATCCTAAAAAATGCAACAAGTAGCACATAGGGATACTTAGAAATAAATCTTTTACAAAGGACCCAACGGGTCCCGCTAGATCTCAACATGATGCAAATAAGAATGACCTAAAGGCCAACTTAGACTAGGGTTCAACTAACAAGGCTATTTAGGGGAGCTTATGGTCGATGGTGACTACGATTTCTTTTCACCCACTCTATACCGTCCGACGTCTCCCCCTCTTAAAAATAAAGCTGACTTGACGAAGGTTCATATACACAGCGTGTACTACGAGACTTGTTTCAAAAGAAATAACTTGAGGTAATGAATATGATGACAAATATAAAGCAGTAATAAATAAGGGAACAATGTAAACAAATAGAAGTATGCATCCAACAATGATAAAATGATAATACAAACAAAAAATCTATGCACCTATAGTATCAAACTAAGCCGATACAACTCAATAATGAAGTTTGAATTCTGAAATCCCCAACAGAATCGCTAGAGTTGTCATTTGATTTTGTAAGTTTGAAAGAGTTTTTAATTATTAAAAGTGAAAAAAGAAAATACTCCAAAAAAGGATTGTACAATTAAAACTTAAAGTCGCCACTTGGCATTAATTTGGTATGTCAAGTCACCATTAAATTATTCCCTTTTAAAATGGTTTGACTCTTGAAAAATACTGATCTATAAATAGAGATTTCAGTTAAGAAATTCTATTGATCGAGGGAAAGGTGATAGGTACCCTTCGATACCGTAGTTTGGACATGATCACTTCGTTAAATTGTACCGATTAATTGACACTATAAGGTGAATAGAGATACAAAAAGGCACACAAGGCAAAACAACAAACAAACAAGAGTACTAAACGAAAGTAGAGTCTAGTCCAATTATACAGTCCACAGATGAAAAAAATTGCAGAAAGGTAAGCTTATATTAATCTATCCTATCTTTAGGTTATGCTTTATCCAATATCCTGGATCTTGTCCACAAACGATCGTTAAGTACAAAATCTCACGGGACGTTCTCCAACAAATGGATACATATCACTTTGGGGCATTCCCCAATAAAATAAATACATTTAGATTAAATGTGAGAAAAGAGAAACCATCCAATCCAACAACTTAAACATTCAACAATCATGAAATTCTAAAGTTTGCCTACCCAAATTGATATTCTCCAAAACATTTATTTCAATGAATCAAATGAACAATTAAGTGCGCATCATTTATAAAATTATTTTTTAATTAATTCAGTTCAACCAAACCAATCAAATCTGGTGTCTGTTTAAGCAATTCACTTTAAATGAAATATACACCATCAACACATATTAAAAGATCAACCATTAACAAAATTGATATTCACGCAGAAACGACCCAAACAGATTATCAAATTCACATAAAAGATTAAATAGAGTAAAGAAAATTGGACCTTCCGAGTCAAACTTATTAATTATTTTCCACTGGAAGACTGGAGTATCACATCTGATGAAATCTCGACCAAAAATTAAACCTCAACGTCGAATCAGCTGCTCGACATTGCTAGAGGGGATGGGTTTTGGTGGGTTTTTTGTCGCTAGTAGAGGTTGGGATTGGAGTTAGTGGGATCTTTGGCAGGTATCGCGAAGATTTAGCGACTAATCGGATGGAATTCGCCGATGATTTGAGGAGGGATAGACTGCAAGGGTGGAGTTGACGGGTTTTATCAAAAATGGAGGTAGGAAGGTTATTGGGTGGTATTTCTGGCGGAACCTTAGACTGTTGTTGTTGCTTCGTCAGAGCTCCGGTGAGCTTGAACAGTCATGATGGCATTTTTCCTTGAAAAAATCAGAACAGAGGTCGTCCCTAGCTATTGTTGCTTGTTGCTTTGTTAATGGCTACTTCTCCTTTGTTATTCTCTCTCCTTTTCTCCTACTGTGTATGTACGTTATTGTGTATCTCATATGTGTATATAACTCTCTTTTTCCTATTCCTTTATGGTATGTGTATTATGAAAAATATGAGTGAGAGGTGTGAGGGGGGAGGGGGCACATGGGATAGGTGGGTTGGGGTAGGGTGAGGTGTCAAATTTTTATAGGGTGAGGTGTATGTAGGGAATATTAGGTGGGTATCTTGTTAGGGGTTGTTGTTTTATCTTTTTGTGGAGGAATTATTGGATAAGGTAAGGGTGTGTGGTAAAGGATATGATAAATGAGATAAATTTTGAACCAATGAAAAAAGCCAAGTGGCATTATTTTTTTTGTCATTATTTTTTTAATTCTTTGAATTTTTATATAAAGAAAAATCATTAAATTAATCCAATGAAACTTGAAATACAAAACTCAGAAGGTTAAAATTACGTGTCTACAACATTTAATAAATTTTGTTCCTAGTACATTCTTTAAGCAATGTTTTTTTTAAATTCAATTACAAACGTGTATTACTTATTAGGAAAGTAAATAATTGTATTTTTCTAAAATGGTAACAAACTGGTATAAATTAATATAATTTATTGACCAAACTTTACTCATTTAATGATTATTAACAAGATTATTGAGGATAGCGGAAAGAGATACACACAAAAAATTAGGAGAAATTTTAATTAGGCTTAAATCATTGATAACCCCTTAAACTTGTTTCTAGATTTTATTTAGACCGTTCAATTCAATGGTGTACCAATTAGACACTTCAATATTAACAAAGAAGTATCTATAAACACAAGTTCATAGAATATTGTGTGCAGTACACTTGCTGAAATTATACTAAAGAGACGAATTAAAATTTGATAAGTGGCAGTGTGCCTCAAAAATTGTAAAAAAATAAATTTTATATTTAAGAAGTTAAAAACTATTTAATATCTATTTTGTACTACCTATTTTTCAAAAAAGAAAAAAGATCCCCTTCCTTCTCCTTTCTTCTTCCCGTCGACGTCGTCCCGCAACAACGGAATTCAACCTCGTCGACACCGTCCCCCAACAACGAAGCTCAACCGTTTAACAAATTCATTTAGACTATGATGTCGTAATAGAGTAATGGTAAAATTGGAGAAGCCTTAATGATTTTCGACCGAATGAAAATTCAAGGATATAAATCTGTTGCAGGGTTATTTTGGAAAGTCATCAATGGCTTTTGTGAGGATAACAAGTTTCATGATTCAATTTTATGTCAGATTTTCATGGAATAAGATCTTACAATTGTTAGCATTTTCAAAAATCAATTTCTTAATTGTGATTTTCAATTTATTTGGCCTGCTCTATCATTTTCTGGATCAGTTTAATTTTGAAATTTGAGATTGTTTCATAGACGTTGAACACTATCAAATCTCAAATAAATTTGATTAGGCAGGATTGAGACAACCTCAGCTTAAGGTGAGAACAAAGAAAGTAAGAAAATTGAGATAATTATGCAACAATATGTGGTGATGTGTGCTAAGAGGTGGTCAGAAATGGTGGCAAAAAAGAAGTAGCTTTGTAGAAGACAACTGCTAAGAAGGACGGAAAGTTTTATATTTTTTTAGAAAAGTTAAATGGAAAAGAAGAGAAAAGGTTAAATAGTTATTAAAAAAAGAAAAAGAAACTACAATAGGAGCTTACGCACGTAGTGCTGCGTGAAACTCAATTTTTGTGTCATTATCAGCTATAATGTTTAATAGGTACATATTTAATAATATTGAAGTTTCTAATAGGTACATGGTTGAGTTGAGGGGCCGAAGTGAAATCTTTGAAACAAATTTAAGGGACTATCGATGATGTAAGTTCTTTAATTAATTAATTAATATATATTTATATATTAAAAAAATTTAAAAAACACAAGAATTCAATACATTTTTAAAAATCTGCTATAGCGTGTAATTAATTGTTACAACTTACAATAAATAATCTAAAATTATATATAAGATAATTTTCACGTCGAAGCAACAACAAATCTAGCAAACTCATTTAACACCATTTTATGTATGTTGGGTTTAGTCATACATGCATGAAATACTCCCTCTGTCCCATTTGGCGGAGTCAAATCTTAGGTCAAGGGTGTTCAAAAAAATGAAAAAAAAAATTGTTTCTCCCACCAAGAATCAAACCCAGGTTGTTGCTGCAGATTTGCACACCCTTGACCAGTAGGCTATGCTTCTTTAGCTTGTCAAGGGTGTTCAACAATATGTATATAATCATAAATATCTATATTTAATGTATATATTCAAAAAAAAAATTTCGATGAAGGGTTTTCATTTGAACACCCTTCGGTGGCTATAGCTCCGCCCCTGGGATGGAACAGTTATTAAGAAAATAATAATTGGTAATATAACTTTACCATTTTGCCCCTCTTAATTATGTTTTGTTATAGTTCCAATATTGATGGATGACTAATACCAAAGCACCATTTATATTTTTAATGGTGTACTCTTAATGGTACTCCTCTTTGCAATATTTTTCAAGATGCTAATAATAAGGAATAATCAGCTACACTAAGGGTATAATGAAAAAAAAAATTGTCTTGTCTTAATAAGTAAAAATGAACAAGTAAAATGGAATATCAAATTAAGAAATTTGAAACGAGTAAAATGGAATGGAGAAAGTACATGTTAAAATTGACAAAAGGTTTGCATCTAAATTTTTTTTTCAACAAAGGAGTAATTTTATTTTTTTCAAATTTCAATCCAGATAAGCTCTGATTTAAAAATAAGCTTCATGATCATGAGGAAAGACCCCAATCATCATTTTGTTAAACATAAACAAATCTACAAGTTTATTTAGCATCCTTTAATATTAATACTCGGTATCACGAAACAAAACAAACGTACAACGAATATTAGTTTAATTAGTGACCAAAAAAGGCATCCCATAAAAATTAAAAATTTTGTGTCTTGGTGTTAAGGTTGGTTTGCGGGCAAGGGGGGTCAATTCCAATTGGTCGAGTTTAGAAGGGTTTAACTGGCTCGTGGGGTGTTGGTTTATGTTTGGGCTGGTTACAGGAAGATTTTTCTTTTGAAAATTTAATTAAAATAACTAAAATTTCCATATATACACAAGGTAAAGTTACATAATTACATTAAATTTCAAATTGGTAAAGTATTTATATAAATCCTAAACTAATTACAAAAATCCTCTTATTTGATACTTTCTTTCTCCTAAATATTATACATCTAAAACACGATTTTTGGCTTCTGTATTTTGCTCTCAATTGCTCCCATTATCCATCAAAATTTTCCTCCATATTTGAAACCCATTTTTTACGAAAAAATTGAAGTAACGTCTACTTAGTGATTATCAAATTGTAAGTTATCAAGCTTTAATTGTTTTTACTAATTTACTTCATTAATTTTTTAAATTTTTTTCAACTTTACCAATTCAGGAGTTTCTCCCGTTTCTTCTTTGATTGCATGCTGATTTTTGTATGAAATTAGCGTATTTTGCAATCATATTTAAATTTTGCAGTTCGTTTTTTCCCTAGGTTTACCACCTGCAGTTTCTCGAGATCTTTTCCCTCATATTGAGGGATCATTTTTCGCTGATCTAGGAAGCTGGCGACATGTTTAGCAGCCGGTATATGTATAACCACCTGCAATTTTCTTTGTAGAAGAGATGTCATTCTTGTTTTTTTTTTTTTGGTTTCTATTATTAAGGTGTATACAATTAAGCTACGTAGGTCCCTACTAATTCATATTGTACTCAAAAGCATAAAGTTGTTTCTGAATAAAAAATTTCTGTTTTTTTTCATATACTTCAAGTTAGATCTTCGATTTTCTTGTTTTGTAGTTGCTACGGTTAAATCAATATAGCGCAAAATTGGTAATGGATTGTCGTCCTAGTTTTAGTTTAGGATTTAGTCAGTTAGATGCTACAGAGCATGATATTTCCTTTGATTTTATTCCTGGTACATTTGATTTCGAGGAATTTAATTTCACAGAGAATCGTTCAAAGCATCGAAATGACCCCGTTACAATGAAGAAATTGAAGGGAGTTGCTAATTCTATATCGAAGAAGTCAGGTTCAAAAGCTAAAAGTAAAAAGAAGGTTGATGATTTCGGTCGACCTTGTCATCTGAAGATATTGTTTATAAGCTGATATTATAGATTTATACAGTGTTCATATGTGTTCTATCTATTCAGTTATGCATACATTGTACATTACTTTGTTTAACTGACTAATATATCATATACGTTTTTATATACATAGAGAAGGCTGGTCTTGTATTAAGTCGAATTATACATATTGAATGTATGAATTTTGTATAAGGCTACATTACAAACATATAGGTACATAAGACATCATATATTCTCGATGTTTAAATTGTAAAGTATAAGACATTATACATTAGTTATTTTTACCCAAATAATGTATAATATAGGTATACCGAAATATATTTCAATATGTTATACATTGGCAGTACTGAACATCCAAACAGTCGTAAGTCCTAATATTGTATAAGATGACATTATACATTCTAACAGGCTTATAGGTCATACATTTTTAAGTAGTAAATGTGTATCATGGCACTATACATTACTGCAGTTTAATTATTGAATATATAAGTTACACTCACACATGTCTAACTGTTGTATAATGAGGGTCTGATTTAATATTTTGAATGGATAAGCTAGCATCATACATGTGTTACTGTTGTGTAATTAGAGTCTGATTTTATTTTTCGTATAAATTGTCTAAATTAAGTTGATTTTCATGCTTTTGTTATAGTTATTTGATTATTGGATTATAAGTTTGTTTTTTGTTCATGGACTGTTATACCTTTATGTGATGGTTATGATTTATATTTCTCTTGCTTTAATTGTTTGTGTATTGTTGAATTTTATAGCTTTAATTGGTACTGATTCGGTTGATAAGTAATTTATTTTGCCTAATTTTCTGTTCAGGACTCATTGGTAAGTTATATAATATTTGCCCCTGTTTGCTTTTATTGTTCGTGTATATAATGTGTTCGCCTTATTTGTCTGATTTTTAGGGTTCACTTGTTCGTGTACCTATGTTGATTTGATTTTTAATACTTTTGTGTATTGTTTAGGTTCCATCGACTGTTGTAGGTTTTATGCATTGCATTTACAATATTTGCATCTATTGCATGTGTTGTTTGTTATCTTGGGTGATTGATGTTATCTGCTTGGCTAATTGTATAATAGCTGTAGATGAACTTAGTCTTTCATGTGCATACAAGTAATTCAATTTTTAGGCATTCTGAAGTAGAAGATAGTAGAGATACACGCAAGTGTAAGGTGATAGCATGCATATAATTTCCTTTGATATAGATTTTGTTCTTAGTGTTGATTTGGTAGTTTTGTGAATTTCTAACCCTTTTCATAATTATTCCTATTAGGAAGCTTTTAACTTTAAAGATTCTTGTTGTGATGTTTTTGCTGTTAGTCTAGATCTTTTAATAAGTAGTTTAATTTAATATATGATTCCCGTATCACTGATACTAATATAACATGCTAGTAAAGTTAAAATCTTTAAATATTTGACTTTTTTTAGTAAATTGTTTTAGATTTCTAATGGATGTTGTTCTTATAACTTTTCAAGCTGCCAACTATTTGAACATCAAGATCCAGCTAGATCTCACCTATCAGACTGTGGCTGACATGATCAAAGGTAATACTCTAGAAGAGATCCACAAGACCTTCAACATCAAGAATGACTTCACAAGTGAAGAGGGGGAAGAGGCCAGGAGGGAGAATGCTTGGGCCTTTGAGTAAAGAAATGCCCGTATTCTGATATTATAAATACTTTTTATTAGTAGTAAATATGTTTCTAATGGATGTTTGCTTTTGGAACCTTTAGATTTCGCTGCTTTTAACTTTTGTGTCACAACTTTTAAGTGGTGGTTGTTCAATGAGAAAATTTGTTAAAATCTATTTATGCGATGCTTATATATTTACTTGGTTTATTGGGCTGCTATGTTTTTATTTGATTGCTGCTAGAGATTTATGTTGTTTCTGGTGTTACTTTTAAGTATTGTTGCTTTAAGTTATTTTTTTAGCTAGTGGCATATTTGTGTTGTGTTAGGCACTTCTCCTCCTCCTCATTTGAAAGTGTTGAGTCCCCACATTCTGACTTCAATGTTGACATCAATATTCTAAATGATTCTTGGTGTATGCTATTTGAGTGTGTAATCTAGAAGGATTTGAAATGACCCAGAAACTAGACACTATCAAGGGGCCAACAGGGTTGACTATGGTTTTGCTGCAAGGCTTGAACATCTGATGTTGTTTGCTTGTTTTTATGATGGTTTTGCTTGTTTTCACTGTCGCAACTAAGTTATTCAGTACTCTATCGCTAAGACTACAAGTATGCTCCGAATCAAATCTTTTTATCACAAGCATTTTCGAATGATTCATACTAGACGCCTTCAACACCCATTTGCAGTCTTTATTATGACAATAAAGTACATAGCTGCATCAAATTTTTACACCGAGTTATTATAGTATACAAAATTTCTAAAAATCATAATTTCTGGAAAAAATGCAAAATTTGGACCTGACACAGTTTGATTATACATTGACTCGAATGTATAATGACATGTTATACATTTAATCGAATGTATAATTATATCTTATACATTGGGAAAATTATGATTACATTCATCAGAACACAAAATCAAAACATGAACTTGTTCAACACATCTGATACAAATATTACCATACATACTAGAGCCCCCGTTTCTCTATCACACTCGATTTCCTCATTTGATTTGTCAAAAATGGAAATACACAGCGAAAAATTAACCAATTCAAAAAATTGCTTCTTAAACTCAATGAAAATTCTCACTCCATTGTCATTCATAATGACAATTGGAAAAGAATTACTTTGAACGACATATTTCACTTCAATTTTCTTACGTACTTCGTCGAGATCCAATTCCATTGCTATCGTAACAATCAATTTCAAGAAAGTTATACTTTCCAAAATAATAATTGCGTCACTATTGTGTCATGACCCGAACCGAGGCCCTGTCCATGATGAGCATCCCAAACCATGAAGGACCGGACGCCCCTATTTATCTGGTAGTCATGCACAACGTTCATACAATAAAAGAAGATGCAGAACAAAATGTAATGCGGAATCATGGTCAAATCTGAATTCAAAAATAATGATGAAACTACAATTCAGCAACATCTAAATAACATCTGACTCAGTCTGCGAAATTTGTACTATAGCTCAAAATAATACTATCTGAAAATCAGGGACAAGGCCCCCAGTAGACCAAAACTATGGAAATGATAAATAACTATAAGACATTAGGCCTTCCAGAGTATAGAAGGCTCACCACTGAACTCTGCTCTATTGTCCGAAATATCTACTGCTTATCAGGACCCCTAGACTGTGCCTTAGAACCTGAGAAGTAGGGGAGTGGGGTCAATACAGATGTACTGATACGTAAAGCAAATCCAAAATAATCATTTATATTTAACATATATGAGAGCAATTTCAAATAGTTCATAAACATATCATATAGTAAGAAATCACATGGGCATTCTTAAAAGACTTTAGGAAAATATCTGAACTCTGTGACACTCTTTGTATTACTTTTGCGCTAGGTGGTGTACCCTACAATCTATAATCCCACGCGCTATATGGGATCTACCATTAAATTGGCAGCGAAGCCCCCAACCCAAGTGTGCCGCAAGGGTCGGAGTCTCTGAATCTACTACACTGCACGGCCGTCGCCAGCGTACAATAATAATCTACATGTATCGGAAAATTCAATTTCAGGATAAGAGTTACTTGAACTTACACCTTCTTCGGGTAACCACCTAACTCTCTTTATGCCCATTTTTACTTCTTTAAACATGCAAGCTCTGAAAACATACTCTGAAATCCTTAATTCTGTCATGGCATATACACATATATGGTATCGTCATACCATTGACTTGCAAGTCACATTCTCTGAGCCATTTATAGCAAATTATATCTCTATTTTCAAATCACGAAATTCAGGACCACCATATCAACAATTTTTTAAAAAAACTCATGCTTTAAAATTCATGTAAAACCATGCAAACAATTCTCTTTATCAACAATTCAACAAAACAATGGTGGTCATGTCCAAAGTCTCTATCTCATGCAATTCTTCTCTTTAAAACAAAACATAGTTATATCAAGACACCCTCTCAACAATTTTAAATCAATATTCAAATACTATCTGAAAATTCGGGACAAGGCCCCCAGTAGACCTAAATTATGGAAATGATAAATAACTATAAGACATGAGGCCTTTCAAAACATAGAAGGCTCACTACTGAACTCTGCTCTGCTGTCCGAAATATCTACTACTTATCAGGACCCCTAGACTATGCTTCAGAACTTGAGAGATAGGGAAGGGGGTCAATACAGATGTACTGGTATACAGAGCAAATTCAAAATGATAATTTATATTCAACATATATGAGAGCAATTTAAAACAGTTCATAAACATATCATATAGTAATAAATCACATGGGCATTTTTAAAAGACTATGGGAAAATATCTGAACTCTGTGACATTCTTTGTATTACTTCTGCGCTAAGTGGTGTACCCTACAATCTGTAATCCCACGGGCTATATGGGACCTGTCATTAACTCGGTAGCCAAGCCCCCAACCCAAGTGTGCCACAAAGGTCGGAGTCTCTGTATGTACTATGCCACACGGCCGTCGCCAGCGTATAATAATAATCTACCCGTATCGGCAAATACGATTTTAGACTAAGAGTTACTTGAACTCATACCTTCTTCGGGTAACCACCTAACTCTCCTTATGCCCGTTTTTAGTTCTTTAAACATATATGCTATGAAAACATACTCTGAAATCTTTAAATCTGTCATGGCATATACACATATATGGTATCGTCATACCATTGACTTGCAAGTCACATTCTGTGAGCCATTTATAGCAAATTATATCTCTGTTTTCAAATCATGAAATTCAGTACCACTATATCAATAATTCTTTAAAAAAACTCATGCTTTAAAATTCATGTAAAACCATGCAAGAAATTCTCTTTATCAACAATCCAACAAAACAATGGTGGTCATGTCCAAAGTCTCTATCTCATGCAATTCTTCTCTTTAACACAAAACATAGTTATATCAAGACACTCTCTCAACAATTCTAAATCAATGTTCAACTACTATGACATCGAGAAAACATCTTTCAAATCATAAAACATGCATTTTAACTCTTTTCCAACAAAACCAAAATCTTTAATTTATCACAAGATAGGGAGTCTATAATTTATGCTCTCAAGCAATTTTAAATCTCCAATTCCATACATATGCATATACCTGTAAATCAATTTAAGGGAAAAGGGCCTAAAGATTAAATCAAGAATACAATTAAACATTCATAATGCATAATAAAATCATGTATTTCAAAACTCCTTTGTAAAATTCATGCTTGAAAACCTTTAAATCATGTTTTAGTGTTTAGAAGCCTATGTAGTTTTCAGGATAAACCCCACGTATCTCAAATTAATTAGTTTAAAGAGAAGAACTCGAATCTTGATTCGTTCCTTGGAAATCTTGAACTTAAGGCTTGATTTTCTTGAATTTCTTGTTCTTGGAGAAAACCCTTGTTTGATCTTATTTTGAGAGTGAAGAGGAAGTTTTTGATGTTTTAAAATTGATAGTGATTAGTTAATAATGCTTAAAGGGTGATTTAATTCGTGTGAAAGGTTTATGGAGTGAGGGAAAGACCAAAATACCCCTAAGGATTTCAAAAAAAATTGCATAATTGCATCAGTTGACGACCAGGGTTGATGGGTCGTCAATCAGGTGATAAGTCGTCACCTAGGTCATCACTTTTGGGATAGTTTTCACCATTCACTACCTTAGGATGACGACCAGGTCTGACGGGCCGTCACACAGCTGATAAGTCATCAGCCTTGTCATCACGTTTTGGCAGACAGACACTTCAAAGTAAAATGAGCATAACTTTCTACTCCGATATCGGATTAAAGCAAAACCAGTGGCGTTGGAAAGAGGACTCAAAGAAATATCATTTGATATATAGTAGGACTGCTAATTAGTTATATACAAAGATTTATAGTTGTCACATCCCTTTTTAACCCCCCAAAAAGAATATGGTTTTAAGTTTGAAAGGGTTGTTATTATCAAAGTGACAAAAAGATGAAAGTTTATTTCGAAAAAAGATTATTTATAATTTTTTATTCAGAGTCACCACTTGACATAAACTCGATGTGCCAAGTCACCTTTAAAAATCCTTTTCAAAACTATTTGACTCTTTAAAACTGGCTTGCGAACAGAGATTCTGGTTAAGGAATTTTGTTGACCGAGGGGAAGGTGTTAGGCACCCCTCGATCACGTGGTTCGACCACGGTCACTTGATGGAATGTATCGGCTAATGTTAACACTGAATGTATAAACCACACAAAACACAAATAAAACGATCAATCAAATAAACAAATACAAAAAAATATCCGATCCAAATTATACAGTCCCAAAAGATAAAATGCGAAAATATAAATCCTATTCTATACTAATCCTAGACTAATGCTCTATTCGATGCCTCGGGACTTCATCACGAACGTCCTTCGAGTACAAGATATCTCAGGGCATTCCCCGGTAAATAAGTACATAAGACCTCGGGGCATTCCCTGGCTAAATAAATACATTTCTTCAATGCGAGAGAACCAAAATATTCAATAAAACTTCAAATATTCAACAGAATTTGAAACATTCAACAAAACACTTAATCCTAAATTTTTCCTACCCGAACCTGTATTTTCCTATTTTGTTTCAACACATCACAATTCTATCACGTTTAACATTCACATTTTGCTCCAAAATAACAAACGATAATAAATCGGGACTAAACAATATTCATTTTTTTTATCAATTCATTCCATCAAACCCCACATTCCTTTTTAACACCAAAATTCCACAATTCAAGATTACTATTTTAACAATCCACCACTATTTCTTCTACGAAACTACATAAATTAAATCGATATCACCCAACATTCAATCATGTCTCACACAAATCAAACAAGTATGACTAAATAAAATAAGAAGAGATAGAATTGGAACTTTCGGTGATTGATTTTCATTGATAATAATATTTAAGAAGGCCCGGACTCGGAGTTCCGAATAGAACACCTCGACAATGAACTAAGCTCCAACTTGGTATCGCAAACCCGACCCTATTTCACCCGTTTCCATCAAATGTCATCGGACTCAAATCGCAAGCAGTCAATTTCAATCGATTGGAGACCGATTTTACTAGTTCCAGTTGGTTGAACTAAGGTTTTTGATGGAAAACCAGTCACCAAAAAGATCAAACCATGGGAATTTTCAACTCTCCATCGATCTCTCTTTGCTTATCTCTCTCTCGCGCTCGATACCTTTTTCAACCTATTTTCAATCCCTCCTCCTTTGTTTTTTTCAAGCAAATTCTTTCTCCCTTTTGAAATCTCGAATCTATCTCTTCCTTACTGTTCAACCTCTCTCCCTTTTTAATTTTTTGTATGTGGGTGTTTTTGTTCAACTGTGGGTCTGCCTAAAATCAGTGTGTGGTGGTGTATTCGTATGTAATGGTGAGGAGTGTATGTGTGTTTTAATTCTAATGAACTCTCCCCTGGATGTTGTAGTGTGCGCCTTCTTTTGTGAATGGAAATTTAGGTCTCTCTCGTATGTGCCTATATTAAAAAATGGAATCTCTCTTCTCTCTCACTATTTCAGTGATTTTGTGTATCTGTATATGGTAGTTTGTGTTTATGGTCACCTTTTTTTTCCTGTGAGGTGTATAGTGTATATACTCTCCCTTTCTTTGTGGAAAAGAAATATGGAGGGGAGAGGGGTTAAATAGTAAGGGTAGGGGTGTGGGGTGGTGTGAGGGAGGTGTCAAAAGTTTGTTATTTTTTGTCCTTTTGTGAAGGGATTATCACACGAGGGAGGACACATGGTAAGACAAAAGTTAAAATGGATAAATTGGGTTTTCGGGAGGGACAAAATTAGGTGTCTACAATGGTCGATTGAAGTTGACCCAATTTTTGATGCTCACTCAAACTCGAACGATAGGAAAGCTTTCAACTCGTCCTTGAGTTAAGGGACCTCTATGGTCTCAATTCATGCTCAAATAGGTTCCCACACTACATAATTGATTAACATACCAAATTTGCATAGGATTTATGGCTTTTGAATTATCTTACACATAGAAATGATGATTTTTGTTCTAACTCTAAATGAGGGGTGTTAAATTATCCCCTCCTTGGGATGATTCGTCCCCAAATGATGACACGTAACACAGTCAAGCACAATCTCAAGCATACTAAGGCATAGGAAAAATAAGACAAAGATTGTACCTTCTATTTCGTCATTCGCCGGATCAAACAAGTTTGGGTATCTAGCTCGCTTGTCATCCTCGAATTCCCAAGTAGCTTCTTCAATTTTCTAGTTTCTCTACAACAATCTCTTTGCTCCTCAATTTTCTAGCTTGACGATCCAATATTGCCATGGGCTCTTCTTCATAGGATAAGAAATCTGACACTTTGATCTCTTCTACGGGTAATACTAGAGAAAAGTCTCCAATACATTTCTTTAGCATGGATATGTGAAATATCAGATGCACAGAACCCAAACTTGCAGGCAACTCTAACTCATACGCAACTCCACCTATCCTTCTCAAAATATGATATGGTTCTACATAAAGAGAGGACTCAGCTTACCTTTCTTCCCGAAATGCGTGACTCCCTTCATGGGAGAAATTTTGAGAAACACCCAATCACCAACCTCAAACTCTAAATCTCTTCTTCTAACATAGGTGTAGGACTTCTGACGACTCTGAGATGTCTTGAGTATTTCTCTAATGATTTTTACATCCTCCATCACCTGATGAACAAGATCAGGCCCAAATAACCGCGTCTCACCAACTTTGTACCAACCTATAGGCAACCTATATCTTCTTCCATATAATGCTTTAAAAGGGGCCATCTTAATACTGGCATGGTAGTTATTATTATATACAAACTCTTTTAGTGGCAAGTGATCTACCCAACTACCCTTGAAATCAATTACACAGGCTTTCAACATATCCCCAAGGGTCTGAATGGTGCGTTCAGCTTGCCAATCCGTCTGAGGGTAAAACCCAGTACTTAGGTTCACTTGGGTACCTAAACCTCTTTGAAAAGACCTCCAAAACTATAAAGAAAATTGCGTACCTCGGTCAGATATAATGGATACAGGTTCCCATATAAGCGGACTATTTTCTCAATGTTGATCTTAGCATAGTCTTCTCCCAATAGTTTGTTCTAACAGGCAGAAAATGGGACGACTTAGTTAACCGATTGACAATCACCCAAATGGAATCATACTGGTTTCAAAACCTTAGAAGTTCCATAATAAAGTCCATATTGATCATTTCCCACTTTCACAAAGGCAAGGCTATCTCTTGAGAAGTACCACCTGGCCTCATATGTTCCACTTTAACTTACTGATAATTTAAACAATTGGCAACATAGTTAGCCACATCACGCTTCATATTATTCCACCAATAAATGGTTTTTAGATCATGATATATATTGGTAGAGCCTGGGTGAACAACATACCTCAAAGTGTGAGCTTCATCAAGGATTCTCTTTCTCAGACCATGAACACATAATTTACCCTGATATCTCAAAATACCATCACTACTAATTTTGAAGGACATCATCTTCTGTTGACCCATATCTTTCTTGATCTGCGTCAAGATGGGTTCTTCGATTTGCTTCTCTTAAACTTCAGCACGAAGGGATGATTTAGCTATCTCATGAACAACCACCCCGCCATCTTCAGAATCTAAGAGTTGCTTCAAGATTTGTAAGTCGGTTAATATCCTTCACCATCTCTCTTTTTCCTTCTTCAACATAAGAAATACTGCTCATTGGCAACCTGCTAAGGGCATCGGCTACCATATTCACCTTGCCTGGATAATAGTGCAGGATCATGTCATAATTCTTTAGCAATTCCATCCAGTTCTTTTGCCTGAGGTTCAATTCTTTCTGTGAGAAAACATACTGTAAACTCTTATAGTCAGTGAAAATATCAACATGCACCCCATAAAGATAATGCCTCCAGATTCTAAGCGCAAACACTATAGCTGCTAACTCCAAGTCATAGTGGGGTAATTCCGCTCATGCACCTTCAAGTGTCTAGATGCATAAGTCACCACCTTACCGTGCTGCATAAATACACACCCAAGTCCCACACAGGATGCATCATAATACACAACAAACCCCTCTGTACCTTTCGAAAGAGTTAGAATAGATGCAGAAGTCAATTTGTCTTTCAACTTCTCAAAACTACTCTCACAGGAGTCAAACCACACAAACTTTACCCTTTTTTGAGTCAACTTAGTAAGTGGAGCAGCTATGGAAGAAAAGCTCTCTACGAATCTTTTGTAATACCCTGCCAAACCTAAGAAGCTAGGAATATCGGTTGGAGTCATGGGCCTGGGCCATTTTCTCACTGGATCAACCTTTTGGGGATCCACCTCAATCTCATTACTAGACACAATATGCCCCAAGAATACAATAACACTTAGCTAAAATTCACATTTGGAGAATTTTACATACAACTTATGATCTTTGAGAGTCTGAAGGATAATTCGTAGGTGATTAGCATAGTCCTCCTCACTCTTAGAATAAACCAAGATGTCATCAATGAATACTATGACAAACAGATCCAGAAACTAATGGAAAACCCTATTCATTAGATCCATGAAGGTTGCAGGGGCGTTAGTCAACCCGAATGACATGATTAAGAATTCGTAATGACCGTATCTGGTTTGGAAAGCTATTTTAGGAATATTTGACTCTCTAACCTTCACTTGATGGTATCTCGAATGAAGGTCTATCTTTGAAAAACACCTAGCACCCTAAAGCTGGTCAAAAAGATCATCAATCCTAGGAAGAGGATATTTGTTTTTAATCGTGACCTTATTCAACTGGCAGTAATCTATGCACATACGAAGGGAACCATCTTTATTTCGCACGAAAAGTACAGATGCACCCCACAGAGAAATATTGGGATGGATAAAACCTTTATCTAGAAGATCTACTAGCTGCTCTTTCAATTTTTTCAACTCTGCTGGAGCCATTCTATATGGAGGAAAAGAGATGGGACGGATATCTGGTAATAAATCAATTCCAAAATCTATCTCCCTATCAGGTGGTATTCCCGGGATATCATCTGGAAAGACTTCTAGAAACTCATTTACCACCAGGACAGACGAAAAGGAAGGACTTTCGGTATTAGAATCTTTAACTCGAATAAGATAGTACAAGTACCCTTTTGAGATGAGTTTACACACTCTGAGATAAGATATTCTCTAGGTGCTAATAAATGCCCCTCCCATTCTAAGACTGGTTCATTCGAAAAAAAAAGTGACTTTTCAGGTCCTATAATTTAGTGTGGCATAACATGAATTGAGCTAGCCTATTCCTAAGATGGTATCAAATTCAACCATATCAAGCTCTATGAGGTCTGCCACAGTATCCCAGCTACAAACAGTCACAACACAATCCCTATACACCCTTCTAGCTATGAAATAATCTCTCACCGGAGTGGAAATAGAGAAAGGTTCAGCAAATCACATCGGGTTCAGACCTAAAACCAACAACCACATAAAAGGTCACATAGGATAAGGTAGACCCAGGATCAAATAGCACATAAACATCACGATTAAATATTTGCAACATACCGGTAACTATATTTGGTGAGGCCTCTGCCTCCTCGCGGTTGGTTAAGGCGTACAACTGGTTGCGGCCGTTCCCGGCGGCTGAAGTGGCACCCTTCTGAGCTGGTGGTAGTGCAAAAGAATTTGCCTGTGACTTGGATCCTCCAACATTACTCCTTGTTACCGGATAGTCTCTCTGGATATGGCCTGGCTAGCCGCACGAATAACACACCAAAGCGCCAAACTGACATCTCCTTGAATAATTCCTCCCGCATCTCCCACAGTGCAGGTAGGACCGAGAGGTCTGAGCTACACTTCCCTGTGACTGCGCACCCTGCTTGCATCTTTGACCCCTGACTAGACTAAAAATTTTGGGTGCACTGCTCAGCTGGGGGTTTGGACACTGGAGCACTAGCTGCAGACTGCACATTACCCCAATTCTTTCTCTTTTGCCATTTGTTACCCCAATTATCACTCTGTTGCTGACCGTAGCTTTGGTCTGCTGTTTTGGCCCTCTTTGTTTGCCTGTCTTTCTCCCTAAATTCAGCGATCTTCTTTTTATTCTCCTCAACTTGCTGCATGTGGACTGATAGTCTGGCGAAATCCATGTCCCTGTTCAGCATTGCTCCCTAACATTCAAGCACTAAATCATCTGAAAGGCTGGATGTAAATTTTCTCATTTGGGCCCTCATATTACCAGTTATCTCAGAAGCATAACAGGACAGTTGGTTGAACTTCAGAGTGTACTCCTGGACACTCATCTTTCCTTACTTCAGGTTTATGAATTCTTTAGCTTTGCCTTCCCTCAACTCTAGAGGGACGAACCGATCAAGGAAGGCCTCCATGAACTCACCCCAAACTATGGGCTCAGCACTCTCACCCTTTGCATCCTTCCACTCATTATATCATTGGATCGCTACATCCTTAAGCTGGTATGTTGTCAATTCAACCCCTTTCCACCTGGCCTACATGCATTACCCTAAAAATCTTCCCTATTTCGTCCATAAAATCCTGTGGATCCTCTTCTACCTTAGTGCCAGAAAATTTGGGTGGGTTCATTCTCATGAACTGACCCACCCTAGTAGCCTTAGAAGTAACAGATACAGACCCAGTATCCTCCAACCTCTGAGTCTATGCGGCTACCAGTTGTGCAAGCATGTGAATGGACTGTCTGAATTCTGCATTAGATATGTCCCTCTAAGAAAACTAGGAACGATTAACATTTGTTCTTGGAGCTTGAGGAGAACTGTTCGGGACTGGAGGTACTCTCGGAGTGGGAACAGATTTTGGGTTGCGCGCTCTATTATGGGTCCGCATCCCATGGGTGGGGCGGACTTCATCATTCTGAGTATTCTGATTGTTGGAGCAATGGAGAGACATAGCTGTTTTTTCTTAAATACAAGAGTTCACCTGATTAGGGGACTAATTAGACTCCAAAGCACGAACTAAATCACAAAGAGGGAAACATTCCTAAATGTCTAGTAGCCTCCTATTTATAAGTGTGGCACGCTACGCACCTATACAGAAGACTCTACCCAATGCGATTTTGCAGACACCTTGGGACCATGAACCGTTCTCTGATACCAAGTTTTTCACGACCCGAACCGAGGCCCTGGTCGTGATGAGCATCTCGAACCTTGAAGGCTCAAACGCCCCTCTTTATTTGGTAGTCATTCACAACATTGATACAATAAAAGAAGATGCGAAACAAAATGTAATACGAAATCATGGTCAAATTTGAATTTAAAAATAATGATGAAACTGCAATTCAGCAACATCTAAATAACATCTAACTTAATCTGCGAAATCTCTACTATATCTCAAAATAATACTATCTGAAAATCTGGGACAAGGCCCCCAGTAGACCTAAATTATGGAAATGATAAATAACTATAAGACATTAGGCCTTTCAGAATATAGAAGGCTCACCACTGAACTCTGCTCTGCTGTCCGAAATATCTAATACTTATCAGGACCCCTAGATTGTGCTTCAGAACCTGAGAGATAGGGAAGGGGGGTCAATACAGATGTACTGGTATGCAGAGCAAATTCAAAATGATAATTTATATTCAACATATATGAGAGCAATTTAAAACAGTTCATAAGCATATCATATAGTAATAAATCACATCGGCATTTTTAAAAGACTATGGGAAAACATCTAAACTCTATGACACTCTTTGTATTACTTCTGCGCTAGGTGGTGTACCTTACAATCTATAATCCCACGCGCTATATGGGATCTACCATTAAATCGGCAGCGAAGCCCCCAACCCAAGTGTGCCGCAAGGGTCGGAGTCTCTGAATCTACTACGCTGCACGGCCGTCACCAGCGTATAATAATAATCTACTCGTATCGGAAAATTCAATTTCAGCATAAAAGTTACTTGAACTCATACCTTATTCGGGTAACCACCTAACTCTCTTTATGACCGTTTTTAGTTCTTTAAACATGCATGCTCTGAAAACATGCTCTGAAATCTTTAACTCTGTCATGGCATATACACATATATAGTATCGTCACACCATTGACTTGCAAGTCACATTCTCTGAGCCATTTATAGGAAATTATATCTTTGTTTTCAAATCATGAAATTCAGGACCACTATATCAACAATTCTTTAAAAAAACTCATGCTTTAAAATTCATGTAAAATCATGCAAGAAATTGTCTTTATCAACAATCCAACAAAACAATGGTGGTCATGTCCAAAGTCTCTATCTCATGCAATTCTTCTCTTTAACACAAAACATAGTTATATCAAGACACCCTCTCAACAATTCTAAATCAATGTTCAAATACTATGACATCGAGAAAACATCTTTCAAGTCACAAAACATGCATTTCAACTCTTTTCAAACCACCTATGTAGTTTTTAGAATAAACCCCACATACCTCAAATTAATTAGTTTAAAGAGAAGAACTCGAATCTCGATTCGTTCCTTGGAAATCTTGAACTTAAGGCTTGATTTTCTTGAATTTCTTGTCCTTGGAGAAAACCCTAGTTTGATCTTATTTTGAGAGTGAAGAGGAAGTTTTTGATGTTTTAAAACTGATAATGATTGATTAATAACTCTTAAGGGGTGATTTAATTCGTGTGAAAGGTTTTTGGAGTGAGGGAAAGACCAAAATACCCTTAAGGAGCCCAAAAAATCGCATAAATGCATCAGTTGACGACCAGGGTTGACGGGCCATCACTCAGGTGATAAATCGTCACCCAGGTCATCACTTTTGGGCTGTTTTTCACTATTCGCTGCCTTAGGCTGACGACCAGGTCTGACGGGCCGTCACACAACTGATAAATCATTAACCCCGTCGTCACGTTTTGGCAGACAGACACTTCAAAGTAAAATGAGTATAACTTTCTACTCTGATATCGGATTAAAGCAAAACCACTTGCGTTGGAAAGAGGACTCAAAGAACTTTCATTTGATATATAGTAGGCCTCCTAATTCATTATATACAAAGAGTTATGGTTGATGGTAGTTGACCCAAGTTTTGACGCTCACTCAAACTCGTACTATTGGAAAGCTTTCAACTCATCCTTGAGTTAGGGGACCTCTATGATCTCAATTCATGCTTAAATAGGTTTCCACACTACATAATTGATTAACATACCAAATTTGCATAGGATTTATGACTTTTGGATCATCTACACATAGAAATGATGGTTTTCGTTCTAGCCCGAAATGAGGGGTGTTACATTTTGTAGGATTTATAACTTATTCCCGACTCCCAGAATGCAGAATATCGCAACAATATGAGGATATTCATATTGATTTTCGTATAATTGAAGAATGATGTAGAATAACAATTTTTTCCCAAATCGTAAATCAACAATCCAAAATGAATTTACAGTAAAGTTTAAGAAAATTTTTGAAATTTAAATTTCAATTACTATTTTTATTCACACATTGCTTAATCTTAGCTAATTATTGTCGTTAATTAAGGAACTGTCAAATAAATTCTGGATTATCTTGCCTTAAATATAGGATTAACAGTCTTATCATACATTCGAGCTATGCATAATGGACAAATAAATGTAAGAGTATATTTACAAAAAAAAAAAAAAAAGGAGAGAGAAAATTTGAAGGAATTTTATATAAATAGTTTCACTAGGTAGGGGATTTATGTTGTTTACATATCTTAAATTAAAATGTAACTTATATTTACGTTGAATCAGATTGATTCAAATATCCAATTCATAGTTACTGACATTATGATACCAATCAGCCCAGGCCACCGATTGACCAACTTGTGGGATTGATTCAGTACAACCCCCAACCTAGCTAACCTCTTTTTTCTTGGGCCAGTCTGATTCAATTCTAGATCGGTTCGACCCATCTAATAGGTTGTATGAACTCTATTATTATCTATTCAGTCTGGCTTAAATTAGGATACAAATTATTTTGATGAATTAGGATTGTGAATTGTCAAATAAATATTGTCGAGAATGAAATTTTATTGAATTTAAGTTCACAAGAAAGTTGAATTTTTTTAAATACAAGATATTAAGTTAATATATAAATAACATAATCTTAATTAGTTAGTATATACATTCACATTTCAATTAAATTATCTAATTATAATAAATAAATAAATATATTTTGATATTAATATTAGGTGCAAAAAAATATTTATCATAGAGTTTAGTCGAGAAGCTATTGAATTTTTTTTATTTTTAATGAGATGATTTATAGTCAAATAAATAATTGCTATTATATGTTTCAGATCAAAAGTTTTAAAAATATTTTTTTCATTTTAAAATTTCTTGTCCAATTAAACACTTCATTGAGACGAAAAGAGCATGTTAAGAAATTCGAAGAATGGGAGAGTATGAGTTGGAAACTTTTGATACGTTAGCTGATTAGTTACACAACAAAGAAATAATCTTAATTACCGAGGAATTTAATTACTTGGGTGAACAAAAGCTTGACACACTTGCAACTTGATGGATAATAATAACTGGAAAAAAAGACAATGTTTGAAATAGGAATTTGTCCATATCAATATATGAATTTCTCACTTTTATGATGATACAATACCATTTGTTCACTGAATTAATCCTTCTTCCGATATTACAATTAATCCTCTCTATCAATTTCAAAGAAAAATACATAAGAATTATTTATCTTGTGAGCTAATTATGTTTGCCTTCAACGCATGTGTACTCACAAGAATAAGGGCAATCGATCTGTTGAAATCGATCTCTGTCAAAAAATCAATCTCCTGCTGCTTCAGCTACTGTCTGTAGCAAGGAAAAATGATTGCTTTATGCTTTTGTAATTACCGATCTACTGACTTTAATACTCACAGACTTTCAAATAATTGAATATTATATTTATTTTAAGTTCAAAACGACAATAATTAACTTCATTTTAAATCCAAAACGACAATTATAAACCAAATTATATAGGGAAAAACATTTGGAAAATGAGATTAATGAGTCAACTAGTTAGTTTTACCTTGTTGAATAATCTAGGTGACTTGGGACCAAACCAATGTGCTTGGTCTAGAGTTTGGCAATGTGCATAACAAGAGCTAATGTAATATCCTCTTGTTGAAGATGGCCCTAGCCGTTTCAATGTCTTTAAAAAGTCCAATCCGAAATCTAAAATAATTGTCCAAAAATTACCACTTAAAACAAAATTTAATATTCAAAAAATTGTTTGATGAATTTCTCTATTAAAAATAAATTGACGAACACATAATGCATCAGAAAAATTGAAAATATTGCTTACCTCGAAGAACTTTGAACTGCTGTGGTGTGCACTTTTTTATATTAGTTGTGCAGCTCTTCCAGGCACCCTTAGGATCAGTACCCGGGGCCACCAAAATAGATCTTACCTAAATTTAGTGAACATATAAAATTCAAACAAAAAAACAAATAAAATGTAACGGGAAAATTGAAAAGAAATATTATGAAAAATCGTAATAAATCTAATAAACTGACCTGCCAATAATCATAGGCTGAATTTATAATGAAAAGTAGCGTCTGAATTTTTTGAACTACATTTTGAGGGGAAAAAACACTGCATCATTTAAATAAGAAAAAATCTTACATTTGGAATTCATTGCTTTGTTTGATAATTCGTAATATATGTAATTACATTGAGGAATTAAATTTCAATATTTAAAATTATTATAGGTAAAATTTGTTTTTGTCATGGAGGCATTGGTTAACAAGACTCCTAGATATAATGTTAAAATGAAAATAATTCTTTAAATTATTTTTTCGTCGCGATAAGAAAATCCATTGTTGCTACTCTTCGGGTGCACATAGGATAACTTCACTTCAATGTAATAATTTGTAAAATACACGAGAGATAACCACATTAGACAAACCTCGTATGATGAATTCAATCAAAAAAACGTGCAGAGAATTAAACCTCAAAACCCCTATTCAACCAATACGACTATCCTTACTGGTTTTAGTTCTAGTTATTATATTGTATGCACTTACCAAACCTAATTTGAACTTTGAAGTACATGATGGGGGCAAATTCTTGGCAGAACCCTAAAATTAAAAATAAAATAAAACATAAGTAAAAGAATATATTTTTCAAAACAATATTATATACATTGAAAAAGTGGGGAAAAAAAGAGAAATTTTATTGTGGGTGAGGCTCACCACTTCATATTTGTGGAAGGGCCTTTTTTTAATGAAAAAAAACTGTGGATCCCATATTTTTTTAATTATTAACCAATTTTATATTCATCCTACCCACATCCAGCCCCCTCCCCCAAAACCCCCTTACCGCATCCCTAGCCATTCTTTTTCTTTCCCTTCTTATTTACTCCCTCTTTGTTCTTCACCCATGTATAGGCATGGTGTTTAACAAAACCCTCTTATTTTTCCATTCATTCTTTCTATTCTTTTCTTTCAATATTTTTCTCCTTTTTTCCTCTCTCAATAAATATAAAGTTCTTTACTCCCTCTGTTATTCTTCACCATATCCATTATTTAACAAACATATTTTTTGTGTAATTACTTTGAAAATTGATTTAAGAATTTCATGAATTGGTGTAAAATTTAAATGCTCTTGATAGATTATAATTTTTTTTGTGTGTGCGACATGAAAATATTTTTTTTCCGTATATATTTAATATCAAAGTGATTTTTAACATTTCAATTTTAATTGTTTATTTTATATGGAATATGGAGTAACACCATAGCTGATAGTTGATAAGAAAGTGAAACTCATCATTTCTTTTACCTTCACCTCTCTTGTCTTTGAGTTACTCATAAGGTCTCAATGACATTATTAAAAATTAATAACTACCTCTTATAATAGAGGAAAAAGGGAGAAAAAGAAAAGAAAGAACTTTATGGAGATTGAAAGAGGAAAATAGGAGAAAAATATTGAAAGAAAAGAATAGAAAGAATAGATAGAAAAATAAGAGGATTTGAAATTTGTTTAAACACTATGTCCATACATGGGTGAAGAACAAAGAGGGAGTAAAGAAGAAGGGAAAGAAAAAGAATGGCTAGGATGCGGCTGGGGGCTTTTGGGGGATGAGGGCCGAGTATGGATGAACATAAAATTGATTAATAATAAAAAATATGGGACCCACAATTTTTTTTCATTAAAAAAAGATCCTTCCACAAATACGATGTGGTGAGCCTCACCCACAATAAAATTTTTCGAAAAAAAAGCATACATGTAAAGTGACAACATTATTGTAGTACAGTTCAAAATATGGATTTCCTAAAATATCCTTCCTGAAAATATAAACATTAAATAGTTAATATGAATGAATTAATTCGGCGATTGAAAATAATTCTTGAACTTAAATTGCTAGAATTTAATTACCAAAAGAGAAAAATAAAATATTTATTAGAATTGAAATATAACGGGAAAGAATACTTACTGGTCAATAAAATAGCCAGCATCTGAAAAACATTTAACTTTAACACTCATTGGTAGTAAAGCTTTGAAGTTGTCACAATGTAAGATTGTTGTCAGTCCTCCTGCTGAACATCCAGATAGTATCGCCTACCATTTTTAAAATAATAAAAAGTTAAGAAATTTCTTTTAGATTGTAACTTCATTTGGCTGGGGAACACGCTTATCATGAGATTAAATATTCTGGAATTAGTTGTCTTCTAATTAATTATTTTTAATTTTAGTGTGAGATAAAAACAACACTATCCCAAATGACTACTTAAAATAACATTATATAACGTAATTTATCTCAATCAAATATGAGATATGACTTTATTGCAAAATTAATTATTCTTTATCCCTCATACCAAACACATCTAATTCGATAGAGGTGTTGTGTTAGTGTTTTTATTTTTATTTGAAAAGAAACTAAATCATTATATATAGGAATATCCGCCAAATTGACTGATGTCATAACTATAATATTCTATCAAGGTAAAATAATTTTTATATTGTCGGATCGCCTAAAAAATAGCAGCATGTAACTTTCCATAAAATATGAGATTTATAACTTCAAAAATAAAAACTGTAACAATATTATAATGTTGATTTTTCTTTAATTTTCTGGAGGAGAGTATATATAAGAGTAAAAAGTTCAATGGTCATACATTTCGAGATGTATTCATTGCTTGAGCCAATAAGTCCTCCATAATAGCTTTGAATATCCTTGCCCCTCTATAATGAAGTCCAGTATGCAGTCAAATTTGGAGTTATAGCCCAAAAACGAAAATCTAACATATTATAATTAGTACTAATTAACAAATTAGGAGTTATGCATAATATAATGTGACTTACAGGATCAACTGCTTCAACATCTCCGGTGAAGATCCTCCATCACAATATCTAACATAAAACTCTATTCCAATTATAAAATTCTACAAATACAATAAGCAATATAGTTGAATTAATTAATAATTAAAGAGATTTTTATTCTATTTGTTCATCAAAATAATAGCCGATAAGTGTATATATATAATTTAATAGCGTATATTATTTATATTTTTGACTAACAAATATAATCATTTTTAATCGACCAACTAAATGTGTAAACTCACCCTTAATCAAACTAAGTTGTATAACAACAACTTCCAGAAAACCTCGGCACAAGAAATTCATAACAAAGCAATCATCAATATACATCAATATATATCATCAATACAAAGGGGTTCTTCCTTGCACATATACAGACACACTAGGACTTCTTTTTGCTCATACACTCTGATTTGTGAGCTTCGAGCTCCTAAAAGTTACTACCAAACATGAAAAAGAAAAAAGCACATGAATTTCTATATACTAAAGTTTGTCTGCATACATTCAAAGCATGTTAATTCAATTGTATTGAGAAACTCTCAAAAAGAAAAATTTCTATGATTTTCTCCTCTCATAATTTTTATTATCCTTTATTTGTATTCTTAATATTATAATCCTAATCTTATTTTGGATTCAATCAATTGCTTATTTTGTTATTTTTGTAATTTTTTAATTTTTTAAGTTATTCCACATATATGATGTGATAATTAATTTCATGATATATCTCAATTCATGAGACTACTTTCTTTAAGAATTCAAGTTTTACAATGAATATCTGTAGATATTGTTGATGTTTTTTTTTTTTTAAATAAGCACGTTCATTGGTAGATCTAAAACGTGCATAGATCATTGTTTCTGTCTTTTTTTTCCACATATAGAACTTTCAGGAAATATTGATCAATTTCTTACATTGAAATGACATGTACTTATTAAATTAGATGTTGAAAATTTATCATTTCTTCATGTATTGTTGTTATGCAGAAAGCAAGTTTTTATTGAGGAGTAATATGAGGAACTATGTAGGTAAAGTTTTGTTGTTG
Organism: Capsicum annuum; assembly: GCF_002878395.1. Taxonomy (NCBI): domain Eukaryota; kingdom Viridiplantae; phylum Streptophyta; class Magnoliopsida; order Solanales; family Solanaceae; genus Capsicum; species Capsicum annuum. The sequence goes on along the minus strand of NC_061111.1, from coordinate 234,662,221 downwards.
TTTTTTCTTAATATTGAAATTTACATTTTATTTCTAAGAAAAATGATTACACACGTCAAATTAGATGTTAATTTACTTATGGCGATTATCAATCCTTTATGTCGTTGTTTTTATGTAGGAAGTAGGTTTTATTGTGGAGTAACATGATGAATTTATGAAGGTAATATTTGTTGCCTTAATTTGTTTTCCTTAAGATTAAAATTTACATTTTATTTTTAAAGAAAATAATCACACACGCCAAATAATACTTTTTTAATAATTTAATTTTTGTAAAGAAAAATAATCACATACATCAAAATATATTTTTTTATTAATTTATATATCTATATAAAGAAGCGACATATACAAGGTGATATGACACCTCTCTATAGCCTTTATTCTTATTTATCTTTTTTTTATCTTCTTCTATGATTTTTCTCTCTCATTTTTCTTAATTATTTTTCATTAAAAACCCATCTACTCTTAATTAATATTAGTAATATCCATAATGTTTAAAGCTTTCACGTTTATAACTTTATTTATTTAATAAATAATTTTATGACATCTTAAACTCACATAAATATTATTCCTATTTAAGTAAAAAA